>NW_021620869.1:158912-223429 GCF_004785775.1 Grammomys surdaster
TGTGTGTGTGTGTGTGTGTGTGTGTGTGTGTGTGTGTGTGTGTGTGTAGGGGGTATGGGGGTGCACATTCATCTATACTAAAAGGAATTTGAAAAGAAATAGCTTGCATGAATGAGTAATACTTATGTCAGAATACATTATATATTCACACACACATACACACACACACACACACACACACACACACTATACTTCAGCCATTGTCCCCTGTCCTGGTGCCCCGTCCCACAGTTTCCCATTTCATTTTTCCTCCCCTCTGTCTTTGAGAGAATGTCTCCCCAACTAGGCCTCACCCATTCCTGGGGCCTCAAGTCTTTCTACGAATATCTTCTCCCACTGAGACCAGATCAGGCAGTCCTCTGCTATATAATTGCTGGGATGGGGGGCAGAGGTGGAGCTTGGACCAGCCCATGTATGTTCCCTGGTTGGTCCCAGGGTTTTTTTGAGTTCCCTGGATAGTTGAGACTGCTGGTCTTCTTATGGGGTTAACCTCCCCTCAGCTTCTTAAATCCTTTCCTTAATTCAGCCACAGGGGTCCCCAACTTCAGGCCATTGGTTGAGTGTAAATATATGCTTCTGTCTCAGTCAGCTGCTGGTAGGACTTCTCAGAGGACAGCCATGCTAGGTTCCTGTTTGTAAACACATTATAGCATTCATAATAATGTCAGGCCTTGGTGCCCTCCCATGAGATGGATCACAAGTTGGGTGGGTCACTGAACCTCCTTTCCTTCAGTCTCTTCTACATTTTTGTTCCTGCAGCTTTTTTACATAGACACAATTTTGGGTCAGAAACGTTGACTCTGGTTAGTAACTTTGTCCCCAAACTTGAGACCATGTCTATCTGCTGAAGGTGGACTATTCTAGTTCCCTCTGACCGCTGTTAGGTTTTTCAGCTATAGTCACTCCCATTGAGTCTTGAGAGACTCTTACCTCCCAGGTCTCTGGTACTTTCTAGAGGGTCCCCACACCTCCAGTTATGAGTGGGACATTGCTAATTAGTTATGTTGCCAACTTAATTATTAGGTATCTGCTCGTACCCAGACAGTTGTGCTTCATTCAACCCAGCTCTTTGGCATAGGTATTCCTTGGGTGCAGAGAGTCATAGCTGGCCAAACTATAAAATATAAATAACTCTATGTGCTTAACTAAGAGTATATCAACTACACAAACCTCCCACCATCAGGGAACATTGTAGAAAACAAGACTGATGTAAGAACTGAGAGACAGGAAGGAGAACTTTGAAATATTGATTTCTGTTCTTGACAAAGTTGTTGCTTGCATCAACACATAGAGGCTACAGTTACCTGCACATGATCTTCACAATTTCAAACCAGAGAAATTCTAGCATGGTTGAAGGAGAGCCTTCTGAGTCTCCACCCATGTCAAAGAATCTATTGACAGTTGATGTTTGCTGAGGGAGACAGAAACACTCTCTTTGGGGGATATGGGCAATTGCTAGATTGCTTATGCCCCAATGAACAGCCACATAGTCATATGCAAATGGGAAGCACTGGTTGATCTCAAGGGGTAACTAAAAACAAAAGTAATAAGATGAAAAGAAGACATGAGATTGCCAAGGAGGTGGGCATGGGGCACTAGGAAAAGTTACAAGAAGGTAGCAGTGGATTGGTAGATGTGTTTGATTAATATTCATTAATATTAATGAGAAAAAACATTGTAACTATTGACTTACAAGGATCAGATTTAAGACATGTTCTTGTATCTCTGGAACTACCAAGAGAATTTTTACATCTATATTCTTACAGACTAATCTTTTATTCCCACCAGTACTCAAGCAATTAGTGCAGTAAATTAACTTGTATGATATTTGGAGGATAAAAATAAATAAGCATATCTTCTTAATAGATTTATTCAAACTATCTCAATATCTTGGCAAGGTTCAAAACTATGCCTCTACTGTCTGTCTGTTGGGTTCATAGACACTATGCAGACATGGTTAAAGGTGACTGGCTGTTTTGTATTTCTCTTAAATTCCTTATCTGGAAAGCTTCTGAAAAACCTTTTAAAGTCCTCAGAAGTAACGATTGTGTCTTGCATGCCTTTCTCTCATTAAAGAGTATTATCTGCAAATTATCTATTATGTTCAAAATGTACTGTGTTGATATCACTTAGAGGATAAAAATATGTAATAACCTTATGATATAGGACCTTTGTGTTTACAAATTCTAACCAAGAATTTTATAAACAATATACCCCTTCTCCTAGCCCAGCTCCCCCTCTTTCTCTTTTGCTTCCTTATGAATATCCAGAACCTTAGTTCTAGTAACACATCTTCACATAAGATGTGAAAAAATAAGTCTCCTAAATATTAAGGTGTTGAGTGGGTGGATCAGGGAAGAGAAATAAAGAAGACAAAAACATGGAAAACTCCTCTGCTCAAACACTGGGACTGCCTTTCCCCATTTGTTCAATCATTGCAGTTATTTTTTCAAAGTTAAGAACTTACTTGGTAACTGGGCTATCCATGCAGGGATGTGGTAGGTCAAGGTCAACAGAGACCTAAACTAGGCAATAAGAACACAAGATACCTCAGACACAGGAAGGTAGATCTATCTGGGCCTTAGGACTGATAAGTACAGCCCGAGGAGAGTCAGATCCCCAGAAACCATAATCTTGACTCCTTTGACTCACTACCCTCAATCTCAGGGTGGACCTTGCCAAATCTGCTAATCAACAAGGAGCCAATGTTCCCTTTGTCCTTTCATCAGGGCCTCTAAAAGAACCTAAAATTGGTCAAGTTCCTAAAAGCATCTAATGGCTTATATTATAAACACAGTTAGAAAATATATAAAAGCTCTCTATAAAACCGAAATGGAGATTGTCTCTGGAGCCGTAAATTACTGAGATAATAATTTTGATATTACTTGAACATCAGTAGGATGTGTAAAACTATGTATGGATTCACCTCCTACCACCATAAACCAAAACATAACCTCATTTACAAAAGAAAAACTGTTATCCAAAAAGCCAACAATAACAAGTCTTGGCTGAAACATTGAAAAGAAAATCTTCGCAAGATGTTGATAAAATGTAAATTAGTACAGTCACTATGGACAAAACATGAAGGCTTCTTAAAAAATTATAAATAGAAATATCAAACAATTCAGTAATCCAGCTACTATACAGAGGTATAGGGTGAAAGAGGGTAAATAAATAGGAAATAATTAGGACATCTACAAAGTCATGTTTGCTGTAACACTATTCCCAATAGGTAGGAAATGGAAACAATCATCAACAGATATTCAAAGGAAATGTGGGACACATCCACAATTAAGTAATATTTCCCCCAAAATATAAAATTATATTGGTTGAATTCAGCCAGAGAAAGAAAGGTGCACACTGCATGAATGTACTCATATGTAGAGAATTTTAAGAATGAACCTTAAGTTAATATGAATTGAGCATTGAATGGTGATTTTTAGATGCTAAGTAGAAAAGAAAAACAGATGAGTAGAATGGAGGAAAGGTGTTTAATAGACAGTATTGAACTAAATGAGAACAAAGAACTTTGGGGAGTTATTGCAGAGTGGAGTAATTAGAGACAACAACCATGTAATATATGTTATACAAAAGCTAGAATAAAGGAGACTGAATGTTTTAACATAAAATAATTAATGTCTGAGAAAATATATTTAACTGATTTAAAAACATAAAGGCATGTGTGTTTTAAATACATAATACTTGGACTTCTTCCTTTCCTATTTGTATCCTTTTGACCTTCTTTTGTTGTCTAATTGCTCTGGCTAAGACTTCAAGTACTATGTTGAATAGATAAGGAGAGGGGGCAGCCTTGTCTACTCTCTGATTTTAGTGGATTGCTTCAAGTTTCTCTCCATTTAGTTTGATGTTGGTTACTGGCTTGCTGTATATTGCTTTTACTATGTTTAGGTATGGATCTTAAATTCCTAATCTTTCCAAGGCTTTTACCATGAAGGGGTGTTGAATTTTGTCAAATGCTTTGTCAGCATCTAGTGAGACGACCGTGTGTTTTTTTTTTCCTTTGAGCTTGTTTATGTAGTGGATTACATTGATGGATTTCCATATATTGAACAATCTCTGCATTCCTGGGATAAAGCCTACTTGATCATGATGGATGATTGTTTTGATGTGTTCTTAGATTCAGTTTGCAAGAATTTTATTGAGTATTTTTGCATTGATATTCATAAGGGAGATTGGCCTGAAGTTTTCTTTCTTTGTTGGGTCTTTGTGAGGTTTAGGTATGAGCGTAATTGTGGCTTCATAGCATGAATTGGGTAGTGTTCCTTCTGTTTTTATTTTTTGGAATAGTTTGAAGAGACTTGGTATTAAGTCTCCTTGGAAGATCTGATAGAATTCTGTACTAAATCTATCTGGTTCGCGGCTTTTTTTGGTGGGGACACTTTTAATGACTGCTGCTATTTCTTTAAGGATTATGGGATAGTTGAGGTGCTTTATATGATCTTGATTTAAATGTGGTACCTGGTATTTGCAATCCCCATCAAAATTCCAACTAATTTCTTCACAGAGTTAGAAAGAGCAATTCTCAACTGCATTTAGAATAACAAAAAACCCAGGATAGCAAAAACTATTCTCAACAATACACTTATGGTCACTTGATCTTTGACAAAGGTGCTAAAACAATCCAAGGAAAAAATAGACAGCATTTTCAACAAATGGTGCTAGTTCAACTGGAGGTGAACATGTAGAAGAATGCAAATCAATCCATTCTTATCTCCTTGTACAAATCTCAAATCCAAGTGGATCAAGGACCTCCACAGAAAACCAGATACACTGAAACTAATAGAAGAGAAAGTGAGGAAGAGCCTCGATCACATGGGCACAGGGAAAAGTTCCTGAAGAGAACATCAATGGCTTATGCTCAAAGATCAAGAATTGACAAATCAGACCTTATAAAACTGCAAAGCTTCTTTAAGGCAAAGGACATTGTCAATAGGACAAAACTAACCAACAAATTGGGAAAAGATCTTTACCAATCCCACATCTGATAGAGGGCTAATATCTAATGTATGCAAAGAACTCAAGAAATTAGACTCCAGACAATCAAATAAACCTACTAAAAATGGGGTTCTGAGCTCAACAAAGAATTCTCAACTGAGGAAACTCGAATGATCAGAAAGCATCTAAAGAAATATTCAACATCCTTAATCATCAGGAAAATGAAAATCAAAACAAACCTGAGATTCCACCTCACACCAGTCAGAATGGCTAAGATCAAAAACTCAGGTGATAGCAGATGCTGATGAGGATGTGGAGAAAGAGGAACACTCCTACATTTTGGGTGAGATTACAAACTGGTGCAACCACTCTGGAAATACCTAAGGTACAACTCACATACCAAATGAATCGCAAGAAGAAGGAAGACCAAAGTGTGGGTGCTTCAGTCCTTCTTAGAAGGAGTAACAAAATACTCACGGGAGTAAGTAAGGAGACAAAGTGTGGAGCAGAGACTGGAGGAGGAGCTGTCTGGAGATTGCTCTACCTGGGGATCCATCCCATGTGCAGTCACCATATGAAAGCACAGTTGTTTATGACAGGCTGTGCATGCTGACCAGAGCCTGATATACCTGTCTTCTGAGAAGCTCAGCCAGAGGCAGATGCTAGCAGCTAACCATTGAACTGATCATGGTTTCCCCAATGGAAGAGAAAAAGAGAAGACTGAAAGGGCTTAAGGGGTTACGGCCCCATTGGAAGAGTGACAGTGGCAACCAATCAGAGCTCCCAGGGTCTAAAGTGCCAGCTTGGGAACTTGCTTGGGGGGACCTATGGCTCTAGCTGTATATGTAGTGGTGGAAGGCCTTGTCAGGCATTGGTAGGAGAGAAGGTCCTTGGTCCTGTGATGGCTGGATACACCAGTGTGGAGGAATTAGAGGGCTGGGAGGGGGGAGTGGTTGGATGGGTGGGGGAACATCCTCATAGAAGCAACAGGAGGGGAGGACAGGATAAGGGGCTTCTGGAGGGAGATGGGAAAGAGGGATAACATCTGAAATGTAAATAAATAAAATATCCAATAAAAATACATACATACATATATATATAACTAAATTAGTCCAGAAGTTTTGTTTTGCTTTGTTTTTTTCCTGCCAAATACATGTTTCCTACAAATTAAGTCAAGATTTTTAACATGTTGGTTTTCTTTTTTCCTTTTCTTCTTTCCTTGTTTTTTTTATTTTGATTTTCTTGACAAAGCCCAAACACATTCTTTTTGTGCTGTTCATGTATACACAGACACAGACACAGACACAGACACAGACACAGACACACACACACACACACACACACACACACACACACACACATATATATATATATATATAACTTGATTTTTTTTAAAAAAATGAAAAATCTAGAGTAGGAACTTTCATTAATGTTCTCTAACATGGGACCTCATTGATTCATCTAAACATTCTATGATTTTATCATATGTTTTCATCTGTCAAAGAGAAGCATGTGGAATGTTTTAATCTCCCCAATAACTACAGATCATTCCCTGTTGCTCTGGATCCTCATACCATTCATAGTCCCAAGATCAGCTGTTGTGGGACACATAATGTGGATCTGATGCATTGAAATGACTGTCAATTACTTTGTAACTGCACATAGATAATGCATTATAAGTTAAGTGTATCTTGTTCCTTTTAATAGAAAGGAGATCTGGGGTAAATTTGATAATTTGTTCCTTCCTTTGTTCTTCTTTAGATAAATCCCCTTGCTCCTCTTCTGGGAGATTTCTATATACCATTCCTATTATAAGCTATTTGTGTGGTAGGTGTGGTATTTACCCAATCCTTATACTAATAGTGTAAAAGGAATATATATATATATATATATATATATATATATATATATATATATTCCTTTAACCTCTAATATGATAAAGAATGCATAAAATCATAAAATCTAGGAAAGATGCAAAAGCTACTCGGGGTTAGAAGTATACACTAAATGTCTCCAAGATTATTGAAGAAAAAGTCTTCTTCTTTTCCTCTCCTATTACTCTGTCAAATTGAAACTGTGAAATCATAATTCCAAACAGACTGCATATAAATTTTACCTGACTGAATCATCTTTATGAGTAGAACTAAAGAAGAACAACACAGAACCAAGAGAAGAAAGAAAATGCTGTGGTGCTGTAGCATTTGCAGAAGCAGTCACACATAAAGACAGTTCAGCCCAGTGTTGATATTTAAATTAGAACACTTCTTTTATAGTTAACACAGTTGAAGTCTGTCTTTTTGACCTTGGGACTTTTAGTTGTACTTTTCAATAGTTCCAAACAGACTTATGGCTCTTTTTAGTGAATGGTCTGAATGCTATTTTAAGCCAGTTTCCTTATGGTCGTAATCCTACACCTTTACCTCAGTAACATTTGCATCTGCCATTATATCCTGAAGCAAACTTACTTAACTAACACAAAAGTCCATCCTGAGGTTAATATAGTTATTAACTGTAACACTGGAACCTTCCTTTGTCTGAGGAACAGAATATCAAAGACAAGTGTTTGTGAAAAGTGAGGTCAAGTATCCCTAGTAGCTGCAAAACAACAGAATGTCTCCCACCAAAGCAGCACTAAGCCACTGGGACAGAGATGACAGAATTCTCCACTCTTACTACATGAACAGCACAAAATGAATGTCTTTAGGCTTCGTCAAAAAAATCAAAATTAAAAAAAAAAACAAGGAAAGAAGAAAAGAAAAAAAGAAAATCAATATTTTAAAAATCTAAACTTTATTTGTAGGAAGCACATATTTGGCAGGAAAAACAAAACAAAACAAAACTTCTGGACCACTTTAGTTGGAAAACAGTTGTGTTTGTACGAGCTCTGAAATTTTCATTCAGAGGATAACCTGATTGACTATGCAGTTCACAGAAATGAAACATTATCACTGATGAGAGGTCTCTGTGTACGTTTCAATGGAAACAAGCACAGCGCTCAGCCTCAGGAATTTACATGATGTCCTTTGTGGGGCTCATGATGGAACTCATGTGTTGGGGGAATGGAAAAATAAAAGTTACTCCTCATGCCCACAATTGCATCCTGGACTAAACACTAATATGAGATGCTTAGAGGGTTAGGGGGAATAGTCATGTAGTGTTTACTTGGTAAATAATGGTAAGAAATGCATGCTTCTTATTTAACATGTTCCAACTGACAGTGAAGACTGAACTAAGCGCCAGTTACCGTAGAAGCCTCACAGGAAAACCTTTGCTGGAGCTGCTACCATGTCTGAACAATACCAGGGCATAGAATTGGAGAGCATTTATTCGGTTTTATGAAAAAGCAATATCACAGGAAATGGCTAGCCTCCATAATTTATCCATAAAATATTCCTTCTAAAATGCATGATCCAATGCTTGCTAAATCCTAGACTAGAACAAAGAAGTAATTTCAGGCAGGAATCTAAATCTCAGGCTAGAACAAAGAAGTGAGCTTGAGGCATGAAAATGACTTTGGGCTAAGACAGGGAAGTAGGCTAACATACTTTGCTCTCATCCTGATAAGCCTTTAGAAATAGTGATCATGGGAGTGATCATGAGACTATGTTTATTGCCTTGCTTATTTTTTGACTATTTCTGTTTATTGTCTTGCTTGTTCTTTGATTAATGCATCTATTGTATTGCTAGTTCCTCAACCTAGAACTGACATTAATACTTGCATGTAATTAAAATGGTATAAAAGCAAAAAGGAGGAGAAGAGGTAGTATAGGAGGTTTATGGGGGAGGGAGAGGGAGAAAGGCAATAACATCTGAAATGTAAATAAATAAAATATCCAATAAAAAAGAATGGAGGGTAGATAGAAGGAGAAGGAAAAATTAATGGGATTGGGGTGCATGTTGTGAAATTCATAAAGAACCAATAAAAAGTTGAAAAAAAAAGAAAAAGAAAAAGGCAGAAACCTTCTGAGCCCATTGAGAATTCTCTTGTCTGACTAAAACTCTGATTAAACTCTGTACTTTAATGTACCCCAAACAGCCACTGAATGGACATATTTTACAGTTTAATAATAAAAGAGTGTCTCACATAAAAAAAAAAGAAAATGGCAGAAAAAAAAGAAAATTTAAGACAGCAACAATGAATATATTAAACATCCTTACATTAATCCTTTATAACTTATAAATGTATATCATTGGCATGATTAGATTTATAACCCAGGAGTAAATGAGGGTGATGGTGAGTGTCAAGGTTTGGCCATGCTGGAGGAGGATATATAGTTAAATAAAGAAGAAACTCGTTGGTTATAATGACTGGCATATCTTATGATTTTCATTTGAAAATCATACATTATATCAGACTCTATGAATACATCATTTTCCCCCGAGGTTTCACTCTTTATGCTACCTGCTGAGGGGTAACTTGTTCAATAGTCTCTATGCTTAGATAGGACCTGCACATACACCTGAACTAGAGCTATACAATCATAAACGCATTGGTTATATTATTCTAAGTCTTTTTCCCATGTCTACCAAGCTATCTAATTGAGATAGGAATTGAATTATCAGTTAGCTATAGTTTATATACCCACTGCATGAGAGATATTTTGCTAGGTACTGTTACTCTGCTAAGATTTGTAGTCCAGTCAACAAGCAAGTACTAGACCTTGAAAAGAATTGCAGTGGTTGAAGGAGTGGGGAAGGCAGCCCCAGCATTTGAGCAGAGGAATATCCCACGCTGATCAGTTTTTCTCTGCCTCTAAGATTGTGTAATTTTCACTTATAATGCATGTTTGTAAAGACAGTAGGCAAACATGTGTCTACACTCATACTTACAGAGTACATCCTTAAGATGAGTTTATATTGATTTTTACTTCAATATACAAATCAGAAAAAGACTGCATATATATTTCCTGAACTTTGACAAGGATCAATTATCATTTTGAAATAATTCCAAAGGAAGAAACATGGGAGAGCTAAAAAGCTACATATTTTTATCATTCAGCATTTTTTTAGCTTTTTTAACTAAGTTTTTACTGGATATTTTATTTACATTTCAGATGTTATCCTCTTTCCCCATCTCCCCCACCCAGGAACCCCCTAACCCATTCCCCCTCCTTCTGCTTCTATGAGGATATGTCCTCACCCACCCACCCACTCCCACCTTTTCGCCCTCGAATTCCCTCACATTGGGGCATCCAGCCTTCACAGGACCAAGGATCTCCTCTTCCACCTATGCCCAACAAGGCCATCCTCTCCTACACATATTGCTGGAGCCATGGGTCTCTCCCTATGTGCTCCCAGGCTGGTGGTTTAGACCCTGGGAGCTCTAGTTTGTTGGTATTGTTGCTCTCTCAATGGGGTTGCAAACCCCTTCAGCTCCTTCACTCTTCTCTCTAACTCCTCCATTGGGAACCCCATGATCGGTTCAATGGTTAGCTGTGAGCATCTGCCTCCCTGTAGGTCAGGCTCTGGCAGAGCCTCTCAGGAGACAGCCATATCAGCATTTCTATCTGGTGCATCTACTGAAGACATGTACTTGTATACTCATTTGCAAATATCAGGTTATGTGAAAAGTCAACTACTGTTATATAAATATTAGAATTTGTGTTTAATAGTATAGTACATAAAACAATAACTCTCTAAAATTTTTAATCTGAGGAAATAAAACCCAAACAAAACAAAATTAAACCAAATTAAATGTCAATTTTCACTGAAATTTGACAGTTTTATTACTCCTTTTTATTTTCTGCAGTTCAGCAGTTCGCAACTCTTGGCCCTTGATTTTATCCAGTTATTTCTCTATCATTCACTTGTCTTTCTACACATACCCATATGCATCATATGGGGACATGTACACTCATTTTACCATTATTTCTATAGCTTCCTTTCCTTTTAGGCTTTCCTGTGATTCCCTTCTGGATTCACTTTTCTCCCTATAGCTTCTTCCTCCCCACATCCACTCATTCTTGAATTCATGACTTCTTCTTATAGCATAAATAATAATATTTATATAGTAATATGTTTTTATATATACTCTTAATAATATAATCATTAAACTTTCTTACACTAATGGTTTTAACTTACAAGAGTATAAAATATATAATATCAAATGGAATATAAATTTAATTATAGTAATTATATATCTATATGTGTGTCTGTAAGTTATACATGTATGTATGCATGTATATTCTGCTTAATCCATTTGTTTCATTTATTGTTGCTCATATATTTGCGTGTATTGGATATATTGACCATTTGGGATTAGGTAATGCCAGCTGGATAACATATCAGTGGAATTATCTCAGAGGCAACTTGTTCTCCATCCTTTACCATTTTGGTAAGACAGCCTCTCCACTCCAACTTTCTAGTATTTCTCTGTGCTGAGAACACACTCCACTTCCTTTCTCCATCACGCTGCTCTCTCACCAGGATACTTGGAAGGCTATGCATTTCTATTTTAACAAAACTTCAAATAAACAATGACTTGTTAAGATTCTAGATCAGTAACTCTGCTGCAGATTTTATCACTTATAGAATCCTGAAGCTTTCTGAAGGTAGCTATAAATTCATCAGCTCATAGAAAACTAAGAATGTGAGCTTATGAAACTTATTATTTGCACTCATTTTCAATAGTGTAAATATTGACATTGGAGACTAGGTGGAAACAGATCCAAAGACAATAACATATGGCATAATATTGCAATTAGACTGTCTTGGATTCACTCTAAAAGAGGTTTCCGTAGGAAACATGATTCAAATCGCTGGTTTGAAGTAAATGATTTTTTTCTTCTGTTCATTTTCTTCAACTTTGGGGAGATCTGTGTATTATTCACTGGAAAGTGGAAATGCATAGAATCATCAAGGAAGGACTGAAGTTTTCCTGGGATAATTCCCACTTTAGAGTTGATTTTGAATTTATGTTCCAATCCCAAAACAAAACACTGTGTGTTTCATAAAACTATTATATACAGAAAAAGAAACATTAGAACCCATTAAAAAAGAAAGAAGTAAAGCTTCATTTATCTTTATTTTCTATAAAAATTGACCTTGGTTCACTTTTAGGCAGACTTTATTATGGGAAAAAAACCTATAACTTTTAGAGTATGATTTTATGATCTAATGACTCCTGACACTGAAACAAAACAAACAAACCACTGGCAATGAATTTAAAAGCTGCAAAAGAATTTCAAAACACTATATCACATCCTAAGCCATGGGTGGGACCGTACAGATGTGTTCCTCTAGTCACCAGGCAGCTGTCATTGGTGGTTATCCACTTTCTTGCACAACTCATGCTTGTTTGTTTCACAACGTGTCTACATGTGGAGAGCTGTGTGTTGCTGCTGTGTTTCCTGGCTCTGGATATGGATGCCACATCATTTATGACTATGCTATATGGGTCTTCTGTCTACAATTGAACTGTGCTATTTATAATGTTATCTGCTCTCTCTCTCTCCTTTGCCCAATTTTTTTAAATCAAAGATAAACATCACGTTAAGCTATAATGAATGCAGATCTCAAGACATGATCTCTTTCATTCTGAGTCTTCCATGATGAGAATTTTATATGGCTATTTTCTGAACATAAAACCAGCTTGACTCATTGATAAAGTCTACCTCTTCCATAGTAGCAACAGGAGAACATGGAAGTGTTTCCACAGTAAACTCTTCCGTTAGTGATTTCCAATTCATTTCCAACGACCTCTTTGCACTGTTATTGGTGTTTAACTATACATTCCCAAATAGAGCTGTATAAGTACTGTTCATTTCTTTGTAATTACTTCACCTGCAAAACTTGCCAATTTGCTTTAGAATTTTCTGCCTCTTGTATTTTAAAGTTTCTATAAAACAAAATAATAGAGAGCACACAGTTTAGTGTCAGAGAAAGGTTTCCATTTGCCAGCCAAATTGATAGTTACAAATCTGGACTTTGATTTATTTAACCAGTTATACTGAACTGGCTTCTGAATTTTGTTGCACAGTTTACATATCTATTAAATGAGGGTGAGACACATTTCATAATTTAGGAAAAGTTTTGATAAGCTAATGCATAAAGCATATCTGGCATATTTGTTTGCACATAGAATTTTGACAAACATTCATGTTTCTATATATGCCAAAGCTAATACTGTATAAGACAGGTGTATTATTTATTATATAATTTTCTTCAACCAGTCATCTTTCATAAGTAAAACCAAGTCAAAATTTCCAGAATGGCATGCACATTTCTGATTATTTTCTGTCTCAATACTGGTTTACTTATAAAAATCAAATATAATTCATCCTCTGTTTGCTGTATTATTTTTTCTGCAAAAGTGGCTTCTTTTCAATTTTCTAACCAAATGATGTACTTTGTAAAATACCAATAATAAAAAGATCAACTAAGTTTGCCCTAAGAAGGAAATAGAGAATGATAAGTTGGGGCAAGAACCAGATCTCGAATAATGTCCTGATGAAGGATAACTTGCTGCCTTGACCTTGAGACAATGAACATAGAACTTTTAAAGTGCTAAATAAAGTTTATGTGAAATGTTTATTTCCCTCTAAGTCATTCCACCTTTTTTTAAACCCTCCCGCCCCACTCGTCATTCAACTTTCAATGTCATAACTACCATACAAAGTCTAGAAATGACTTTGAAAGTTTCATATTTAACAACTTTCATAGAAAAGTACTGAGCCAATATTAACTGGGATTCATATGTTATGCTATGTCCTGAAATATGTACTTCAAGAGTACATAAAACAGTGAGAGTGAGGGGACATATAGGGAGTGAAACTGACATATTCTGAATGACTTCTATGTTTATATGGCCAAATAAGTCATCATCTATAACATTTTATTATTGCACTTTGTTCAAACAAATTGAAACAGAACTCTCACTCTGTTGAACTGCATGAAATATTAGTTCACTTATGAAAATATGATCAATATCAAGCAACAAAGAAACTTGAAGGATTTCTGTATTGCAAAGATGCACACACTTTCACGTGACACACACACATGCACACACATGAATGTACACTCACACATGCACATATGTACACATACACACACACACACATGCACGTACATCATGATAATGTGCTGCAGTTTCTGTGTATGGTCTCATTCAGGCAGGTGACCATTCTGAGTATAGACTGCAATATCTGGTGACAACTTGTCTCTGTAGGCATGCAATGTAAATACACTTCCTCAAAGCTATTCCATTTTCCCAGAGTGCAGGTAAGAGTTCATACAAACCACAGAACTTATAATTGGACTTTTCTTTGGTAGTCTTCTTCTGTTTATTTTTTTACCTAAATTTTTTTTTTTAATAATTTATTTATTTTTGAACATGAAATGCTTTTTTATAGCATGTTTCACAAGGGGAGGGGGTAAGAGGGGCCAGATGGTGGAAAAGTACAAAATCTTCTTGGCCTGTGCCTTGAAACATGTCATGGTCTATACGGTACACTGCCTTGAATTATGATCTACCTGCTGTTCTTCAGAAGATATGGTACACTGCTTGAGTTATGGTCTCCCTGCTATTCTTAAGATGATATGGTACACTGCTTTGAGTCTATCTGCAGTTGCTAAGCAGGATCTTGCAGTTGCCAAGCTTCAGAGGACATTGTGCAGGTGGGGAAAGGTAGGGGGTGAGGGTAAGGGCGAGGGTCCTGGCTTCTGGCATCTCCCCCTTCTCTGTTTAGTTAGAGAAGGCATCTTATGATCAATCCCAACTATGTGAATTTTGAATTTGGATGTCTAATTATGGGGGGTCTTAGACAAGTTCACAACCCCAAAACACTGATGTGAGATGAGTCACATCGATGGTCGAAGGTTTTAGGCTGTCGACGATGGGCAACGTCAAGGGACTCCGATGTGGGTGAAAGGAGGGTGAGGGCCCTGTCTTAGGCCATGTAGGCTGCACCCACTCCCAGCACCACGCACTCCTTTTCGGCTGCATTGGGTGGGCCCCTGGGAAGTGGACCTACAATAATCCCGTCATTGGGCTAACTCACAGCCATCCTAGTCCCTTGTAAATGTTCAATTTACCAACCATTTGTCAGTTTGGGGTGTAATATTGTCATAAAGGAAGGCTCCCCAATGTTAGCGGCCATATCAAGGGTGGCCTTGGTTTAGGAAAAAGCCAATTTTTGTTGTGGTGATCAAGAGGCCAAGCTCTCTATCGAGAGAAACGGGGGCAAAGCCAGGCATACCAGGAACCCTTCTGGAGGGCGTGGAAGTCTAGCGGTCAACCGTAGGGGGGAGGCAGGGGAGCTGGCAGCTGTGTCAGTCTCCTGCAGAGTCACTTCTGGATCCTCTTCAATTTTCGGCTGATGGTAATGAACTTCAACCGTCTTCTT
This sequence comes from Grammomys surdaster, assembly GCF_004785775.1. NCBI lineage: Eukaryota > Metazoa > Chordata > Mammalia > Rodentia > Muridae > Grammomys > Grammomys surdaster. The sequence continues at coordinate 174,212 of NW_021620869.1, forward strand.
GATGGCAGCATCAACCTGGTTCCGTGGATGACAGGTCGCGGGTTTTGATCTCTGTCTCGCTTAATCTTGATGTCCTGCGCACATCCTCTCAATGAGGGTCCGTCCAGAGGGGTCTGTGCCTCGAGCCCCACGTCTGGGTGCCACTTGACCCGACTGGCAGGCCCTAGTTATTCGTGGGGGCGAGGAGGACTGCAACCTGCTATTCTTCAGAAGATATGGTACACTGCTTGAGTTATGGTCTCCTTGCTATTCTTCAGATGATATGGTACACTGCTTTGAGTCTATCTGCAGTTTCCAAGCAGGATTTTGCAGTTGCCAAGCTTCAGAGAACCTTGTGCAGCTGGGAAAAGGTAGGGGGTGAGGGTAAGGGCGAGGATCCTGACTTCTGGCCCATCTGGATTAGAACTTCTAATGGCAGGCATCACGGGTGATTCATTTTTGCCTGGAAAGAAAAAAGAAGGGGATTCTCAGGGAGATTTCTCTTCCCTGGATGTAAATTATTATTCATCGTATTTATGGTTGGGCCTAGCTTTGTGAGTGTATCTATTTTTTTCATTAATATTTATGGTAGCCGGTTAGCTGTGCCTTCTGTGGTATTGGACAGGCATATCAGTCCTCGGCTCCATAAGGGAACTGGGTCTGGGGCATTCCCTTTACGGGTATGAGGGTCCTTCCCCATATCTGTGGCAAAGTTTTGTTGGTCTTGGTGGTGCCCGAGGTCACCAACATGGTCAGCAAGAGATTTGCCATGAGCTTTCAGCTTAAGAGAGAGAAAAGTGAACAAGGCATGATGGAGAGTATTTCGGGGGGCTCCTTCTGAGGGGGTACCGTTCCCCCTCTTTTATTTTTAAAGCCAATTTTTCAGAGTTCTTGTAAAATCAGGGCTGAAGCGCCAACAGTTGCTCCTTCTACACTCAGAGAGTCATGAAGACCTTATTTAAGGATATATAAATCTATATTTATAATCTTTTGTCAAAGGACTTTTATAGCACCACTGACAATTAATCAGACTATATGATATATCGATTGGAAATAGCTTTTTCTACTTTTTGTGAGATTACCTCTCTTCTGTCAATTAACTGTTGAGGAAGTTAGGGTTTACCTCTCTCTTGAGAATATTGATCAGATATTTAAGTTCTTTTGTGGAGAGCTTAAAATAGGATCTTAGCCAATTTGCAACTCCTAGAAACTTTTGAAATTAATTTAAGATAAGTAAACTCCCTTTTTTAAAAAAATCCTTTATCTGTGTGGGTTTTTTATTGGGTATTATACGTATTTACCTTTCAATGTTATCTCCTTTCTCATTCTCCCCCAAGATCCTTTATCCCATACCCACTCCTCCTAATTTTTGTGATGGTGTGCTCCAAACATCCTCCCAGTCCCATCTCCCTGCTCTCGAATTCCCACACAGTAGGGAATCCAAACTTTCGGGGACCTTGGCCCTCCACTTTCACTGAAGTTTTACAAGGACACCCTCAATTCCCTATACAGGTGTGTGAGTCCCTCCCTTTGTGTTCTCCTGTTTAGACTTTGGGAGTTCTGGTTGAAACTTTTGATACTCCTTCTAGAAAGGACCAACGAATTCATACTTTGGTCTTCCTTCTTCTATGTGAGTTTTATGTGGTCTGTATGTAGGTTCTTAGATATTGTGAGCTTTTGGTCTAATATCCACTTATCAATGAGTGCATACCAAGTATGTTCTTTTGAGATTGGGTCATCTCACTCAAGATGATATTTTCCAGCTCCATCCATTTGCCTAGGAATTTTGTGAACTGATTGTTCTTAATAGCTGAGTAGTATTCCATTGTATAAATGTACCACATTTTCTGCATCCATTCTTCTGTCGAAGGGCATCTGGGTTCTTTCCAACTTCTGGCTATTATAAATAAGGTTGCTATGAACATGGTGGAGCATGTGTCCCTGTTGTATGGTGAAACTTCTTTTGGGTATATGCCCAGGAGTGGTATAGCTGGGTCCCCAGGTAACACTATGTTCAGTTTTCTGAGATATCGCCATACTGCCTTCCATAGTGGTTGTACCAGTTTACAATCCCACCAACAGTGGAGGAGTGTTCCTCTTTCTCCACATCCTCGCCAACATGTGCTGTCACCTGTGTTTTTGATCTTAGCCATTCTGACTGGTGTGAGGTGGAATCTCAGTGTTGTTTTCATTTGCATTTCCCTGATGACTAGTGATCCTGAACACTTCTTTAGGTGCTTCTCAACCATTCGAACTTCCTCAGTTGAGAATTCTTTGTTCAGCTCTGTGCTCCATTTTTTAATAGGGTTCTTTGATTGTCTAGAGTCTAATTTCTTCAGTTCTTTGTATACCTTGGATATTAGCCCTTTATCAGATGTAGGGTCGGTGAAGATCTTTTCCCAATCTGTTGGTTGCCGCTCTGTCCTATTGACTGTGTCCTTTGCTTTACAGAAGCTTTGCAGCTTTATGAGGTCCCATTTGTCAATTTTTGTTCTTAGAGCACAGGCCATTGGTGTTCTGTTCAGGAACTTTTTCCCTGTGCCTATGTATTCCAGGCTTTTTCCCAGTTTCTCTTCTATTAGTTTCAGTGTGGCTGGTTTTAGGTGGAGGTCCTTAATCCATTTGGAATTGAGCTTTGTACAAGGAGATAAGTATGGATCAATTTGCTTTTTTCTACATGCTGACAACCAGTTGGACCAGCACCATTTGTTGAAAATGCTATCTTTTTTCCATTCGATGGTTTTAGCCCCTTTGTCAAAGATCAAGTGACCATAGGTATGGGGGTTCATTTCTGGGTCTTCTATTCTATTCCACTGATCCTCCTGCCTGTCTCTGTTCCAATACCATGCAGTTTTTATCACTATCGCTTTGTAGTACAGCTTGAAGTCAGGGATGGTGATTCCTCCAGAAGTTCTTTTATTGCTGAGAGTAGTTTTCGCAATCCTGGGTTTTTTGTTATTCCAAATAAATTTTAAGATTGCTCTTTCTATCTCTGAGAAGAATTGAGTGGGAATTTTGATGGGGATTGCATTAAATCTGTAGATGGCTTTTGGCAAAATAGCCATTTTTACTATATTAATCCTTCCAATCCATGAGCATGGGAGATCTTTCCATCTTCTAAGATCTGCTTCGATTTCTTTCTTCAGGGGAATGAAGTTCTTGTCATACAGGTCTTTTACTTGCTTGGTTAGGTTCACACCTAGGTATTTTATATTATCTGTGACTATTTTGAAGGGTGTCATTTCCATAATTTCTTTCTCAGCCAGTTTATCTTTTGAGTAGAGGAAGGCTACTGATTTGCTTGAGTTAATTTTATATCCAGCCACTTTGCTAAAGTTGTTTATCAGGTTTAGGAGTTCTCTGGTGGAAGTTTTGGGGTCACTTAAGTACACTATCATATCATCTGCAAATAGTGAGATTTTGACTTCTTCCTTTCCAATTTGTATCCCTTTGACCTCCTTGTGTTGCCTAATTGCTCTGGCTAGGACTTCCAATACTATATTAAATAAGTAGGGGGAGAGTGGGCAGCCTTGCCTAGTCCCTGATCTTAGTGGGATTGCTTCAAGTTTCTCTCCATTTAGTTTAATGCTGGCTACTGGTTTGCTGTATATTGCTTTTACTATGTTTAGGTATGGACCTTGAATTCCTGACCTTTCCAAGACTTTTATCATGAAGGGGTGTTGAATTTTGTCAAATGCTTTCTCAGCATCTAGTGAGATGATCATGTGGTTTTTTTCTTTGAGTTTGTTTATATAATGGATTACATTGATGGATTTCCGAATATTGAACCAACCCTGCATTCCTGGGATGAAGCCAACTTGATCATGATGGATAATTGTTTTGATGTGTTCTTGGATTCGGTTCGCTAGAATTTTATTGAGTAATTTTGAATCAATGTTCATAAGAGAGATCGGCCTGAAGTTCTCTTTCTTTGTTGGGTCTTTGTGTGGCTTAGGTATGAGTGTAATTGTGGCTTCAAAGAATGAGTTGGGTAATGTACCTTCTGTTTCTATTTTGTGGAATAGTTTAAAAAGAATTGGAATTAGGTCTTCCTTGAAGGTCTGATAGAATTCTGCACTAAAACCGTCTGGTCCCGGGCTTTTCTTTGTAGGGAGACTTTTAATGGCTGCTTCTATTTCTTTTGGGGTTATGGGATTGTTTAGATGGTTTATCTGGTCCTGATTTAACATTGGTAACTGGTATTTGTCTAGGAAATTGTCCATTTCATCCAAATTTTCCAATTTTGTTGAATATAGGCTTTTGTAGTAGGATCTGATGATTTTTTTAATTTCCTCAGTTTCTGTTGTTATGTCACCCTTTTCATTTCTGATTTTATTAATTTGGATACTGTCTCTCTGCCCTCTGATTAGTCTATCTAAGGGTTTATCTATCTTGTTGATTTTCTCAAAGAACCAGCTCCTAGTTTTATTGATTCTTTGGATAGTTCTTTTTGTTTCTATTTGGTTGATTTCAGCCCTGAGTTTGATTATTTCCTGCCGTCTACTCCTCTTGGGTGTATTAGCTTCTTTTTGTTTTACCTAAATTTTAATTGCTTTTCTCTGCTCCTTTACAACAACCTCTGAAAAGGACTCGACCTTAAAAAGCAAAATCCAAGAGGAAAATGTCTTATAGTTGTCGTTAACATAAAAAAATGCAAGGGAAAATTGAAATTTAAAAAAAGATAAAATCTGTATTTTAAGAAGTATAACAGTATTTTATTTTTATACTTCATTTACAAAAGTAGCAATTAATATCTCAACAAATTATACTTACATATGATATGTTTTATTATATAAAATGTTCTCATATATATATATATATATATATATATATATATATATATATGTGTGTGTGTGTGTGTGTGTGTGTGTGTATATGAGAGATTGGCTCCCCTGTGATTTGGATAATAATACAGTTTAACAGGTAAAAACTTTTGTTCATATTAATTAAATACTAATAACATAACAAATAAATAATCAAGACCTCAAGACTAAATTTTTTCACTACATTTTAGGATAGTCAAAATTTTTTAAGGAAAATGTTATCCTGAACTGAAAACCTAGTGTGGAAAAAAGGCAGTCAAGAGTGATGTCCTGAATCACATGACAGGAAATTGTAATGCTACAAACCACCAGAAGCAGTAGCCTACTCTGGGTATCACCTTGCGTCTTGCAACCTCTATGCCTCAAAAGTATGTGGGATAGGTTTTTTTCATAGTTAGAACCAATATGGATTGCTATTTGACAGAAAAGCAGAGAAAGCATCTATTTGGTAATTTCAATTTCAATAACAAAGACAAATAATTAGCAATATTTATGTGGTCAGTATATTAAAAATATTAAATGGGATCATATAACGGCTGGCCAAAGTCAAATACAGCAGCTTCTATATTAAATAAAAAGCAGCTTAGCTACAATAATTTTAATAAAAACAGGGATTTTGCTGAAATGTGTTAAATTGGAAATGTATTAGTTCACTTGAGAGTGGCAACTGACAGAATGGCTTTTGGGAGAATCATTCCTAACACATTGGATCTCCTCTTGCTTGCAGAATAGAAATTACTGGCTCTTGGTTAAAATGCCATGTGAATTAATTTTCAGCCTCATTTCTTCTCTGGCTAAGCATAAAGGCAATTTCAAAGAGTGAAAAATGGCCTAATATGTGTTGGCACAAATCTTTTGAGAAATGGAAATATTAGCGACTTCCACAATTCAATTCCAGATTTTACCAGCTAACGCCGTGCAGTTGAGATTTCTCAACACGGGCTGTGTAGATTCAAAGACAAAAAGTATTGTTTTATTTCTCTAAATTTTGACTTTTTCTAGTGTCTGCGTTTCTTACAATTGCTGCAGTGTAACAATGTGCTTACACATTAAATTCATCCGTGGAAAACCTTTTCAGTAGGAGTACAGTGCATGACTTCATAATGCTCTCTTCAGATTAATGGTCTTTTCTTTATCTATTTTTGTTAAAAATAGACTCTTCTCTTGTACAATACACCCAGTCTACAGTTTCTCCATCCTCCACTCCTCCCAGCTTCCTCTTACCTAATCTCTTCTTTAATTCTACTTCCCTCTATTTCCCGTCAGAAAAGAGCAGGTCTCCAAGAGACAACAATCAAACAAAACAAAAAGAGATACAGTAAGACAAGGAAAAAGCCCTCACTCCTATCAAGGATGGACAAGGCAACCCAATTGGAAGAAAAGAGCTCCAAGAGCAGGCAAAGAGTCAGAGATACTTGTTCCCGCTCTCAGGAATCCCTGAAAAGCTGGCAGCCATAATACAGACTCAGAGAACCTGGTGCAGACCCACGCAGGACTCTGCTTCTTTGCTTCTGTCTCTGTGAGCCCAAATGAGCCCTGCTTAGTTGATTCTGTGGACCACGTTTTCCTGGTGTCCTCTTTCCTCCACTCTTCCATGGAGTTCCCCAAGCTTCAAGGGGAGGGTCTGGTGGAGACGTCCAATTTAGACTGCCTCTGCCTAAAGTCTGGCTGTGGAGCTTTGTGTTCACTACTATTTATTTATTTATTTATTTATTTATTGCTAAGTAATGGTTATTGTTGTTTTACTCCACAATTACCAGGCAATAAGAAAATAATAATCATCCTAAAATAATTTGTTCAAATAAGAGTTTGTATGTGTGTGTGTCGCTTAAGCAATTGTTAAGATTGTGACGAAATGGGTATACTACAGCTTGTAAAAGTGAGTCATAAGTGACATGGCAGTGACATCCTTTGAATATTTTATATAATGCTGTACTAGTGAGGGAAATTAGTACACATTCTTTTCTAGGTGATTGCTTGGCATCAATTTATACACAGAAAATGAATCTAAACTCAAGCCAGTGTTTGAAATCAATGCCTATCTCCTGGGTAAAAGAGAGCTTCTCTATTACTTTCTGTTTTGGTGCCACTTAACTTACAGTCAGACGATATCAACTGGTTTAATCTCTAACTATCCTCAAAGAACAAAAGCCCACCTAATATTGGACTTCTATACTGCTGAATTGTTCTTCACAACCACTCTGAAATGGAGAGATGTGGGAAACTTGGGGAGGAGAAAACTGTAAATAGGTAACTCTAAAATTAAAATTTTAAAAACATATTTTAAAAATATAATCTCTGACTTCTATTTTAAAATAAACATTACAAATTATTTTCTGTTACATTTATTTATTAATTTATTTATTTTAAATCTTTATCACTCTTGAGAAATCTGTTAACTAATATATTCCCCTAAGCTGATGTCTGCCTCTGATCAAGTCGTTTATCCATTCAAATTATTAAGTATTTGAAATAGAATTCTATTCAATTCTATTAGGTTGTTGATAGAGGCATGTATTCTTACTAGTTTATAAATAAGATATATATTGCACTGCGTCTGTGATAAAAGGCCATAATTAGAAACTAAGTTGTCTTAAAAGCCATATATGAAAGGACCTAAATATAATAAACACTTAACTATTTCTCAGAATAATATATAAGCATACTTACAGAAATCAAACCCAAATAAGATCATGACTGTAAAATGTGGCATTAATTATACTTAAAATGGATAATGAATACAGAAGAAAATACACAACTAATAAGAAATTACCATCATCATTTTACTTTTATAATTTCAGTAACATTTTCATTTCAACATGAAATGACTGATATGTTTATAGATGTTTGTTAACACTAATGTTTTTGTTTAAAACAAATACTTAAAGATTATTTTAATACATTTTAAAAACAATTTTGTATTTGAGAAAAGTTTTCTTGTATCATGTTAGAGATACAGTGAACACACAGAGAGTTCTATATCAGGCTTCTTCAGTTCAGTGGAGAAATGAGATACTCACAAGATAATTCAGAAATAAGATATAATGAGTAAAACATTCTTGTACTGGAGACTTCTCTCATGTATACTATTCTACCACTTGTGAATAGACTTTTATCTTCATCCAAGTTTTGCTGTTTCAATGTATTATTATGTTTCTATAAATGAGATAGATACAAAGAAAAGTGAATATTAAAATTAGATATTTATTATATGAACGTATACACAATATGGTATATACTTAAGAAAGAAGATATAATCTCAAAAACACAGATTTCTTTCTGTGTCTAACATTATGACAGTGCAGTATTATCACCAAGTGTTTGGTTTCAGATTCTGGGATAAGGGGATAGGTGCGTATTTTGCATACCAAAGCAGACCTGGCCTCTAGGTTCTCCCAGCATCCCTCAGTCCCTACCTGACATACCCAACACCCAACCCAGAACTTTCCAGCTAAGGCGCTTAGCTCTCCTTCACCAAGATGCTCTTTGCTATATAATCCAGACATTTTGGTTTCTTCTTCTTCCACCTTCCCCCTTTCCTTTGCTCTGAGTGCTTTCTCTCTTTCTCTTTCTCTATCACTTTCTCTTTCAATTTCTCTTTCAATTTCTTTCTCTTTCTCTTTTGCTCTTCCCCCTCCACTGTGTCTCCCTCCCCATGGCAACTTCCCTGGCTTCCTTCCTTGGAGACAGTGAACTTATCAGCCCAAGAGTAGCTTCCCAATAAAACTATATTTATACATATTTTAATCTGACTTGAACTGGCTCATTTCACCAGCGGATAAATAACTTATCACCAGAGTCTTAAAAATAGTAGTTTTGCTCATAAGAGACAAATGGACTAAAGTTGTACTAAAGGAGGGGGTCAACTTAGTCAGACATTCTAAATTCTCATCACTCTGACAAAACATCTGGTAGAATAATATAGCAGGAAATATAAGAATAAACGCAGCTTCTTATCTCATGGTAGCAAAAAGAAAGAAAGAAAGAAAGAAAGAAAGAAAGAAAGGAAGGAAGGAAGGAAGGAAGGAAGGAAGGAAGGAAGGAAAAAGGAAGGAAGGAAAGAAGGAAGGAAAAAGGAAGGAAGGAAGAGAGAGAATGAGGGAGGGAGGGAGGGAGGGAGGGAGGGAGGGAGGGAGGGAGGGAGGGAGGAAGGGAGGGAAAGAGAGAGAGAGAAAGAGAGAGAGAGAGAGAGAGAGAGAGAGAGAGAGAGAGAGAGAGAGGAGAAATTGTCTCATTTTTTTTTTGTAAGAAGATGGACATTCATACAGGTATACAAGGGGTTTAGAATCCCAAATGAACATTGCAAGAAAAGGAACTCTTCATACCTAAATTGCCAAACAGTATAGAACAAAAGCAAATTCCCAATGCTCTAAAAGAAAGGAAAGTCACACACTATGTCAGATTCATCAGAAGCATAGAAAACTTCTCAAGTGGTGATCAAAGTCCAGACAGGTATGCAATGATGTATTTCAGCCTTGAAAGCATACAATGGGTAGTCAAGGTTACTACACCCACCAAAACTGTCCTTCAATACTGAAAGATAATTCAAGATGTTTCAAAATGCATCTAAACTAAAAGATTTCATGCCTACTAAGCAATTGCAGAGGATTCCTACTCAGAAAAGGAATCAAAAGAAGCAAATGCACAAGAAACATAATAAACGTCATGGTGCATAAAGGGTAAAATATAGGGATCAAACAATATTAACTCATTATATCACTAGTGTTCTAAAGTCTAAAACGTTGAAAGAAATGAATAAAGACTCATTAAGTTAATAAAACCAAGAAAATGAAAGGACATAAATTTCTAATAATAGTAGTCATCACTATAAGTGGCCTCCGAACTCCAATTAAAAGACATTGCCTTATTGGATAAGAGCTTGTGCCCGAGTGTTCACTATCTTCAAAAACCCGTGACATTGCAGACACTTTCACGTCCTGAAAGTAAAAATATCAAAAGTGATATTTGAAGCAAATAAAATAGAAGCTAATAATACACAGAAGTAAAAAAGGAATATGTTCACCAAAGCAGCATTTAATCCAGGATTAATTAGAAGTGAGAATTTTGACTGATGTGGAACACTGGTGGCATCACAATACCTGAATTGAAACTGTGCTACAGGACCATAATAACAGAGATAATTTTCATTGGAACAACAACAACAACAAAAGCCCAAATGCAAACAGACAAACAACACAAAAGCACAGGCGGCAATGCGATAGAACAAAGGATTGAAGTGGAGATGGGGTGGCAGCCTGTGGATTTGCTTGAACACCCATATGATTATCAGCAAAGCAGTCCAAAACGCACTGCACAAATCACATCCCTTTCAGCAAAAGATGCTGGGAAAACTTGGTACACCCACATAGGATGTAAGATTTCTGTGTCTCTCCCTATACATAACGCATAATAGACAAAGAATTCAATCTAAAATAGAAAATGTTTCAACTGATAAATGAAAATATAGGTAAAGTATCAAGATGTTGGCATAGACCTGACACTATTACTGAAGCTATGGCGTGCTCACAAAAAGGGACCTATCATGACCATGACCACACTTTAGAAGACCCAACAAGCAGCTCAAAGAGTCAGATGAAGATATTTGCACCCAAACAATGGACAGAAGTTACTGACCTCTATTCTTGAATTAGGGAAAGGCTGGAAGAAGCTGAGGAGGAGGAAAACTCTGTAGGAGGACCAACAGTCTCAATTAAACTGGACCCCTGAGATCTCTCAAACACTGAACCACCAACCAGGCAGCATACACCAGCTGATAAGAGGCCTCCAACACATATACAGCAGAGGACTGCTGTATCTGGGATCAGAGAAGATGCACCTAACCCTGAAAAGACTGGAGGCCCTAGTGAGTTTAGAAGTCTGGTTGGGTGGGGGTTGGGGTGTGGGGACATCCTCATGGAGGCAAGGATGTGGGAAGGAGGTATGGGATGTGGAACAGTCAGAGGGTAGATGAGGGGGCGTGAGGGGAGTAAAATCTGGAGTGTAAATAAATAAAGACAAAAAGGACGTTGGCATAACAGTGTCCTCTTAAATGATGTCAGCCACTCAGAATATTAGAATATAATAGTTTACATTATATTAAAAACCTTCTTAAAGCAAAGGAAATAACAGTGACTAAAATGTCAAGAGAATACGAACAATATTTGCCAGTTACTCTTACAAGAAAATTAATATTGAGTTGCTTCTAGCATATTTTCTGTACTTTTTATCAAATTACCTATATTGTGGCTTGGAAAGTTTCTTTTATGGTAATATTTATCGAGAATTACAAACCTCTTGTACATCTGCATGTATGTCCGTATCTTTACAAAATATCAGGAAATTTTCTCCTTTAATTCTTTCTACTCTGAAGAATTCAAACAACTTGACAAGAACAGAACAAATAAATCAATAAATAGCTAAAAGGTTTAAATAGCCAATGATAAAATACAAATGGTCAATAAATGTGCAAAAGATAAGTATGGTTTTTTAGGAATTTGAGAAATTCAAATAAAAATCCATTGGACTTCTATCTCAATTAGAATGGCTATTATGAAGGTAATCATATCCCCTGTTAAGAATGTGTATAAGAATGTGAACAAAGAATGCACTGTTAATGAGAATGTAAATTATCACTACCTCTATGTTGAATAGTATGAACAGTTCTCAAAAGTTAAAAATAAACCCAGCATGTGATCCAGTTTTCACACCTTTGGGTTTACGTCCGAAGACAAGAAAGTCAACCCAGAAAAGAAAATGTCTGCATATTTATGTTTATTAGAGCAATATTCACAATTTCATTTAGATGGACAGCTAAAGAAAAGCAGATAAACTATTATTAAATAAACAAAATTCAATTTTGTTCCATCATAAGGAATGAAATAATGTTAAGTTAAATGAGCAACATATGGGGGGGGGAAAGTAAATGTTTCTCCTTGTACGTAAAGTGGGTCAAGCAAAGTTATGTCAAAGTAGAAGATGGGGTTCTAAGAAAAGAAAACTGAAGGGAGGAAGAAGAGAGAGACTAAGAAGATGATGGGGGCATGTAAATTACATTAAAACACAATAGAAAAAGAAAACTAAAAGCAAAGCCTCTTAATCTCAACAACCAACATCAATTAATTGTAAAAATATTCTCTCTCTACAATCATAAAATCTTTAGTCTATTAGGATATTATCAAAAAATTAGACCGCAATTATTTTCCTTCAGTTTTGTCTACATGAATGAATTTTGATTGTAAAAGTCTACTATTTAAACAAATGTGTTCAACAGAATAAAAATGTGGTCACTTTAAGTACAAAATTTCATGATCATACATAATTGTACTAAACAAAACCACTGAGGACCTCTGGTGTGGGCACATGCTCTTTGTCACACTGAAATATCACTATGATGACATCAATATGTGTCTATCCCATAATCTGTGATGTGGAAATATCATCCAGTGTTACCTCAGACTAGTCCTGTCATTGGCAATCTTAGTTAATATAACTTGACATATCAAAGCAACTGTCTTCATATGCAAGGAAAAAAACCTCCATTAAGTCTGGAAACTCCACTGGGATTTGTACTAATTAGTCTACATCCATATGATTACATACACCATAATTGGTTCTGACAAAGCATTCACACAGGTGAATGCCAACAGGATATTGTCTTCTTGAACTTTAAATATCTTCAGAAATATTTTTGTAGCAAAGTCAATCTATGTCAGTGAAAGAATTGGAAATAACATTTTGATCAAACCAGACAGACTCTGATAAAGCTTAAAGAAATAAGAATATACTCTAAAATATATTTTATTTAGCAGTTGCAATTAATTTAATTTCTGTCAACCTAAGCCCCTATATATAAACTTATATTTGTATAGTAACCAAATTCATAAATTAACTTCCCAGCATAAATCAGCAGTTTGCAGTCCAGTTAGTTCATGCTTATTTTTTTTTCTAGCTCTGAATGGTATTTTATCTGATCTCTGAGAGTGAAAACTTTGCTATATATTTACTTCAGGGAGCATGAACATAGTCTAAATCAAATAACATGCACTACAGAGCATAACATCGAATTGTAAAGAAAGATAAGTTAAAGAGGGAATGTGATCCAAACAGGAATTCTGATAAATATCATGTCATTTGAATTTAAAATTAAAAAATAAATTTAAATTTTAATTTAAAATTTAAAAATAAACTTAAATGAACAGCTACCTTCCTCTTGTTCTCATTCCTGTGTGCATAGTGTCAGTCTTGCTTTAGATGTTGTCTGTGGTCTACTACTATATTACTACTATATTATATGCTATATTATATATATTACTACTATATTACGTCACTTTGTCATTCTGGGAATAAACCGTATCACATGCATCAAACAAAAGTGATCTACTTTTATTTCATGAAAAGTGCATTGAAGTTTCATCCAGTTTCCTTTTACTCAGTCCTAAAATCCCTTAGAAGTGACAGTGACGAACGCCATTTTGCTGTTAACGGACTTAGGTAGGATTAGAGAGTTGCTACTTTCAGTCTCATTCCCATCCTTCAAAAAGGTACAGAGGACAAATGTTAAGCTAATGGTGAGTGTTCAATAACTTAATAAGTGATACCTACTAAGCAAGCTACCCAAAACTGCATAAAGAGCTTCTGGCACCTGATACCAACACTCGTAGGAAGAGTTTCAGTGATTCGTAATCTAGCCCTCAAATCTGCATTGGGAAATCATTGGATATCTTTACAATAACTGGTTCGTATCATGGTGATAAAGTATATAGTACACACGCTTCATGACTTTAACAGTTTGTAAAGCGTTTTACTTGATTTTACCTGACCACCTATGTGAAGAGGTACGCTCTCTGAAATAATCTCGCAAGCTGACTATCACTGTGAAACATCTGAGGAAGGCTGGATGACACGAGCAGCAGTTTCCTTTGGAATTCATATTTCACAGCGGTCTAACTTTCCTTCAAAGACACCAAACATAATTTATTTTTCAAGTAAGACATACACTATGTTTACAGAGCTACAACCAGAATTTAAAAGACAACCGAGCAGACAAGATTCATGAATTCTTGTCACCAAACCTTAAAGTTAACTGAGTTTTGGAAGATGTATTTATTCTGGGCTATATGATTACAGCTTCTATGTAGATTTCTGCAATAAGAGTTTCAGGGGGTTTGGGGATAGAATTCAGTGCCCCAGACTAAAGGGAATATACTACCCTTATCTGCAGTGACCAAGTATCAGAGTTTCTTCAGACAAACAGACTGACAGAAGAGAACTAATTGTGAACATGACTTCCTATTCATGATTCAATAGCGTCAAATTAGCACTCCAAATCAGCTTCAGTAAGAACACAGAGACATGGAATGAGTAACGTAGTACTCAGAGCTGTTTTAGCAGATAAGCAACAAAGTATGGGCCCTGACAGTCTCTAAGGATTTTGTGAACACCAACATACTTTTAGATACGACCTGAAAATGCTGATTGCAAAGAACTCTGAAACAAAAGTGGTATTACTCGAAGTATTACTCATGAGGAGAAAATGAGAGAACCAGTATTTCATGTCCTTGAAACATGAATCATTTATTCCAGCATCACGCAGTGAAGTGACTCTTTAACTGCCAGACCATCAAGAGAGCTTGCTTCACCTTCCGTTCTAACTAAGAGGCACTCAGAATCTTGGTAAATTCAATGCTGAATAAAAGAGGCAATGACAGACAGGCATATGGGACACTGAGTGTTGTGTTAGAATGGTGATACGTCCAGACAGATCACACCAGGTCAGGACAGTTCTATGGGAGAGAGGTTTATTGGAGGAGGGAGAAGGGGGCAACAAAGAAGGAGGAAAGAAAGAGAAGTTCAAGGGGGCTCTGTCTTTTATTTGGGCCGTGACGTAATCGTATGCATCGCTGGTGCTGGTGATGGTGGGCAGTGGTGATGGTGGGCAGGTGATCATATGGCAGTTGCCATGGCAACAGATGTCATCACTGGGTTTGGAGGCTCACTTCTGATGCCAACACTGACGCTATTGGACTTCATTGCCCTTGTGGAACTAAATCAATAGAAAGTGCAAAATAAAAAAAATATAGAAACTGGCAATCCACTCTTTTTTCTCCATCACCCTTCCTCTAGGTGATGAGACCTGCGGTTTCATTTTCCTTGGTTTTGCTGTAAGTACTTTAAGCAGTTTAATTGCTTCCATATGTGAATGGTAGAGTAAGATGGATACATAATAGAAGAGCCAAAATAACTGATTGTAAAGCTAATAATTTAATAATTACTTTTTTGATTTGTGAAGAGAAATATATTTGCCAGAGGCTTTGGCATTACAGCTTCTCTAACTTCAGTATATTTTATTTTGTGAACACAGTATTATGTTTGACAGGATACTCTCTGCCCTCATAATAACCTTTATCTTTACTTGAAGATTATTTTTCTAGAAGACTGTAAAAATGATTTTTGTCAGTGGTGTGAAGGCATACTAGAAGAGTAGATCCATCTTGAACACCCTTACAACTATGAAAAGTATCTACATTTTAAAATTTATTAAATTAATTAATAGTGCTCTGAAACAAAAATTTTAAAGTCAGTATTATAGTTGGGATTCTAAATGTCAAAACATGTCGAAATATCACAAGTATTTTTCATAGAACAAAGCAGTTAGGAGATGATGCTGAATTCTTCAAGAGGTAAGTTTTGAACAGACGCTAAGTGATTCAAATGAAGTGTACCATTAGAGGTGCTTTAGAGGACTCCAGTTCTATCCTAAGTCTTTTTATTCCCTCGCCATGAAATGAGTGGCTTTGTTTAACCATAATTTCTTACTGTGGTGCTTGCCTCAGCCAGGTGACAGACTTAAGTGCTCGTAGGCCAGAGCCGCCGAGACTGTGAGCCAAAGCAGCCCATTTTACAGATAAGTGAATTATTTTAGGTGTTGGTGCTATTGCTGGAAAGCTCCCTGACATCATCTATTTCAGTTTGAAATTTTTATCTTTTTCTAATACTGCCTCAGGGGAATCACATTAAAAACAGATCCAGAAAATTGTAGTTGGTATCAAAGTCACAGAAAATAAATTTATAAAAAAGTCTTCCCTCTCAATTTTTTTCTCCTTATGGTAAGGGAAATAAAGAAATGTTTCATTCACCAAACATTTTCTAAAAGGTGAATGCGTTAGTTTGAATCAGAAATGTTCTCCATAGACTAGACATTTGAACACCTGGTCCCAGTTGGTTGCTTTGTTTACGAAGGTTGTGGAACCATTGAGCCGCAGAGCATTACGGAGGAATGATATCACTTGAGACAGGATTTTATTGTTTATAGGTTCGCTCTGTTGCCTGTTTGCTCTACCTGTGGTAACTGTTTGCAAGTGAGGATACGAGTCCTCAGCTTCCTGCTCCAGGCACCATGCCTGCTGCTTGCTGCCCTGCCTCCTCACCATGCTGGACACATCCTTCTGAAATCACAGCAAAATAAGTTACTTCTTCCATAGATTGCTTAGGGTCATGATATTTCATCACAGCAACAGAAAAATAACTAACACAGTGGGTAAAAGGAAAATATGCCGTGTCATGGGATCTAAGAAATTTTAGAGTTAAAGGTTCTTCACTGAAAAAAAACTGTATTAATCCACAATTGTAATATCTACATTTCAGAAATGTGAGAACGCTGTGAAATAAAATTTGATTTTATTTCAGCGAAGAGAATAAAAGTGGGAGAAAATGAGTTTATTAATAATCATCTCCTTCAATGATCTTTATGCTAGCTTTTTTAAAAGAAAAAGGAATATTAAATAGTTCATAAATAAAAGCATACTGTATTGAGCAAAAGAAATATATCAAATACCTATACATGGCCAGCAATGTTATTGAAAGCGCATGTTAAAAAATTCAAAGTTGATAGATCTTGAGTAAAATCCTATGGTAGTGGTAAGACTTTCAGAATGTAATTTGTTAGAATTCTTTATTATTATATTAGTCATAATACTAAAAATATGTGCTACAGTCAGTCTTTCCTGCAATACTGGAGTTTGATTCTTACAATAATTGTATTTAAATAATTGCATTTAATAGAAATCTGAGTCCCCAAATTACTCACACTTCAAAATTAATCCAATATAAAAGAAAACATTGAATAAACTTGAATATGTAGGCAGAAGAAAGAGTTTCTGAGCAGACCATAATAACACAAGTGTTACGACCAACAATTGACATGCTACTGTGAAACTAAAAACACTTGTCTTCATCAAATGAACATTGAGTTAAGAGACAACTTCCAGAATAGGATGATGTCTTTACCAGCTACATCTACCACATGTTCATATTTATAATATACAAAGAACTCAAAAACTGAACAGTAGGACAACAGTCACCTCAGTGTAAAAATGGGACATGGAAATAAACAGACAATTCTTAAAGTATCTGAACAACATTTAAAAGTGCTCTAATACACTAGCCTTCAGGGAAATGTAAAGGAAAACTACTTTAATATTTCATCTTACTGTGCTCAGAATGGCTAATAGGAAAACAAGGTTGACATATGATGAAGACACAACAGTAAAACCACTCCCAGTGACGTACTGTTAAGCCCATAGGGAAAATCATCTCTCAGCCTTCATCACAAAAGCTTCTAGTTGCAGCTTATGGTGATTACAACTGAGACTTGCAAGTGGTTAAGGTACAGAAAATAAGAAATTGTGGATAGTCCATTGTAAATAGTGAAACAGTAACACTTATTCATGCTTAGTGTAAGTGCAAACAATATTCAAGCCAGTTTGGAGTTCCCTAGAAAAGCTAGAAATATATACACTATATGATCCAGCTATACCATGTGTGGACATATGCACAAAGATTTTCATATCTAACTTAGTTAATGCTGTAAACAGACACCATGACCAAGGCAAGTCATATAAAGGACAACATTAAATTGGGGCTGGCTTACAGGTTCAGAAGTTCAATTCATCAATGTAGGAGCATGGCGGCATCCAGGCAGGCATGGTGCAGGAGATGCTGAAAGGTCTACATCTTAGTCTGAAGGCTTCTAGGAGAAGACAAACTTCCAGGCAGCTAGAACTATGGTATTAAAGTTTATGCACACAGTGACACATCTACACCTCCTAGTAGTGCCACTCCCTAGCCTATGCATATGCAAACCATCACAATATCCTGCTACAAGACTACCTGTCTATCTATGAACATTAATCCATTGTTCATGGCTGTTAGAATTTGCAAAATGCCTAGGTGTCCATCAGCTGATGAGTGGGTAGTGAAAATGTGGCATATTTACACAATGAAATGCTGTTCATCTGGTTAAAAAAATCAATTTTGAAGGTAAATGGAAGGAGCTAGTATGGCCACTCAGAGAAAGGTGGTCCAGATCCAAAGAGACAAAAGCTTCATGCATTCTTTCATTTGAAGGTGTTAGTTATGACTCTTCTGATATTTTTTTTTGCATTTAAAATACCTATACAGTCATAAAATTAATAGGTGCCAGAAGGAAGGGTCTTTTGACAGAGAGGGGATAGTGTGTCATGTTATAGAGGGCAATTATGGTCTATAATAATAAGGTTCGAAGAGCAGGCCAGATACAGGAACACAGAGATGAATAAAGAGTGCTGAAGATCATATGAGATAGTGAGTATGGATGGATGGCTCCTGCACCATGTCTAACCTCTGTACCTGGCCACATCTACCATATTCTTCTCCATGGTCTGAGCCTTGTGAGTCTGCCTTAGCCTCTCCATCCATGCATTCACCCCAACCCACCAGACTTAGCCCTGGTGCCATATCCAGTATCACAGCTATTTTGACTACCTTCAGGTGTCTCAACCAATTGATGTATACTATAAACCATCCTACCTAATCACTAAACCACTGGTCCATTCTACATCATACAGCATCTCTATATTCCAGAACTGGACCAAGAGGTTCCTCTGGCACATCTTCCAATCCTCTCTGTCCACTTAACTTTATTCCACTCATTTCCAACCTTTAGATTTGACCCAACTGCACAGTCTCCTCCGTCTCAAATTGTTGATATCAGTCTTAGAACTAACAAAAGAAGTCCACATGTCCAGATACCATTGCAAAAACACCAATACAATGAAACATCAAGCCATCTTTCCCCCTAAAACTACCAGTCTTGTTGAAATGCTTTCCAATACATACCTAGGTGTCTTATGGGTTCTATTCCTGCACAAAACAACATGACCAAGAAGGAAGTTGGAGAGGAAAGGGTTTATTCAGCTTACACTTCCACATTGCTGTTCATCACCAAAGGAAGTCAGGACTGGAACTGAAGCAGGTCAGAAAGCAGGAGGTGATACAGAGGCCATGGAGGGATGTTACTTACTGGCTTGCTTCCCCTGGCTTGCTCAGCTTGCTTTCTTATAGAACTCAAGACTACCAGCCTGGGGATGGCACCACCCACAATGGGTCCTCCCACCCTTGATCACTAATTGAAAAAATGCCTTACAGCTGGAACTCATGGAGGCATTTCCTCAAGGGAGGCTCCTTTCTCTGTGATAACTCCAACTCGGATCAAGTTGACACATAAAACCAGCCAATACACTAGGTGAACTCCGAAATGCAGAATTTAAAAGAGGAATCATCATCGACTTTATCAAAGAACTTAAAGAATTTAATGAAGACACAAAGAGATACCTCAATAAAATTAAAGACAAAGAACTTAAGGAGAATAAATGACCAAATGATGCCCAAGAAAACACAAGCATAAGGATAATGAAATAATGAAGACAATAGAGAAACATAAGAATGGAATTAAAATAAAGAGATATAGACATTGAAGAAGAATCAAGCTAAAATTAAGGTGAAGTATAAAAACTTTCTAACCCGACTAGAAAACTCAGAGGAAGGCCTTACAAGTAAAATAAAGGAAGCATAAAACTGAATATCAAGACTCAAACACATAAAGAATCTAGGACTAATAGATAGATCAGATAGATAGATAGATAGATAGATAGATAGATAGATAGATAATAGATAGATGATAGATTTTCTTTAAATTAAAAAAATAGCAAAGCCACATTTTTTTAAAAAAAGTAGCAAATCAATGTAAAATGTAAATATTCAATTTTATGGCATAGATAAGGGAGAAGAATCCCAAATCAATGACAGAGACCACATCTTCAACAACATAAGGGCAGAAAATTCCTGAAACCAAGGAAAGACACACACATACAGATATAAGAAACCAAAATAACACTAAATGAATAAGACAAGAAAACCGTTACATCATATCATAGTTAAAACACTGAGCATATAAAGCAGAGTGTATTAAAGCCTGAAAGAGAAAATCAAGAATACATATATAAAGGAAAACCCATTGGAATAATGGGCGAATTCTCAATAAAACTGTTGAAAGTCTTAAGAGCCTGAAACAGTGCATTCCACATCCTAAAAGACAATGAGAGCCAGCCTAAACTAAAATATACCCAGCAAAGCTATTTGCCATAACCGATGATGAAACACCTACCATGATTTAAACAGCCTATAAAAGTTAACGTCCACTCAGAGAAAGTTAGAAGTGGTTTTGACACTGACCACTGAGCTCTGAAGCGTCTGACAGAGAACTGTGGAGGCTCCAAGAGGAGATGTGGCAGCTGAAGGGTGTCTAAGCCTGAAATTGCTCCAGAATATCAAAAAGGGGGAGAGGCAAATCTTACAGAAAGATTGTTTTTAAAATGTGAACTCAGAAAATCAGAAGGAAAGATGGCAGAATAGACCTATACTGGAAATTAATGAATCTGTACCTTTTGCTGCCATATCTGAGCCAGCAAGCTGCAAGCACAAAAGTAATTTCTGATGAACCTGGCCTGAGGTGCAGGCACTGAAGACAAGGAGACTTGTGGCCTCTGTACCTCCTTCAGAAACAGATCACTGTTGGATGGGGCAGGACCTTTATTGGCCGACTAGCTCCTGGCATGGAGCCTACGATGCAGTTGCAGCCTGTGCTGTGTGACTTGGGGCAGATTGAGAGTGCTGGGCAGCTGTGCTGGCCACTGGATACCGGCAAAAAGGTTGATCTGGGAGCCTCTGGGCAGCCAACATTGAGGGTAGGGAGATGTGCAGTGGCCAGAGGCTTGCACAGAACCTGCCCAGGGAAGGAAGCCCTGTCTAGACTCAATAATATCCTAACTCTGAGCAATAGGAGGATATCCAAAACAAGGCTCTGCAATGGTCCAGTACTTATGGTGCTTTCAAAACCAGAAACCTTGAGCCATACCAACGACTCATTGCAATGAATATTTGCATACAAAGCTGTCTGGGCAATATATTATTTGACACACTGCATTTTTCAATGCCACTATGAATAACAAATCTTCAGTAAAGAGGTAAGAAAGATGGAGAAATGCGAAGACAGGTGAGCAGTGGAGGACTTGAATTAGAGACATGATGGCAGTGATAGGCTTAAGAGAGGACTATGGTGGACAGGCCCGAGTATGTTCTTGTTGAGTGGAGCTGATGGGGTGGTAAACAGCAGCCTGGAGTTTGTACTCAGATTCAGCCACCTAATACTCTACTCAGCCACAAGATTGCCCTGTTTCTGAGCAATGACAGGATATCCAAAACGAAAACTGGCTCATTTTCTAGATTGGATATCCTTGAAACCCCTGTATAGTCAATGCTACCTCTGGAGGGCACTTAGGTATATGTGGTCCACTGTTGAAGCCAGATGTTCATGTGGATGCCCAGAGTCCTACAGTAGCCTAGGATCTTGTTGATATCCCTGAGTTATCACTGAAGGTCATATGGATATCCCTGGTCTGGACCACCACCGAAGGCTATCCTGATGTCTATGGAACATGCATCTGCCTGGTAGGGGCTATGCTGTTGTGAATGGCCTTGGGTAACCATCTGAGACCATGGTCATGTCTGGGTTTGTCCCACTCAACAATATAGAAACTATACCTGCTTCTGTAAACCTAGCTAACTACACAGGACTGGTGAAGTAATGGATCTTGTAGAGAAATCTACAAGACTGCTTTTTAAAACTAGCAAAATCCCTAACTATATTTTAACTACTTGTTGTTATATTCACAAGTAAGTGTATTACTTACATCTCACTGAGGAAACTTTTGTGTGTAACAGATGGAGACAATTACAGAGAAACACAAACAATAAAAATGCTGAGTTGTAGAGACCAGTTCCAATGGGCCAATGCATCCATCTGCAAATTATCTCCAATACCTAAGGCTCTGGAAGCATTACTGGAGAGTGTGCAGAAAGATGAGAAGAACTAGAGACTATGTCTCTAGTGATGACTTGTGAGACTGCACCTTCTAATGATGTTAGAGGATATACCCGTACAGGATTTACCCACCTGACTGCCACAACATGAGTTACATAAGAACAACAATAAGCAAGCCAAAGTCTATGGAGGAAATGCCATGAAGCCTCAGCCCTACATAAAGAACTGCAGATAGCTACGGAATGCTGAGAGCAGAGTAGAAGACATAGACTTACCCAAGAAAAGCTTAACAATTGGTTATCCAATATCAAACAGTAACCACTGAAAACATGCAAACACCTAACATTATACAGACTGAGCAGGTTATATTTAGAAATATAAATATATTAATGTAACATTAATGAAAGGAGAGGTCATGAATGTGACAGTGAGTAAAGAAGAGTATAAACGAGGGATTTGAAAGGAGGTCAAAGAATGGTGAAGTAATACAATAATACTATAATCTCAAAAAATAAAAAATAATATGGAAATATATATATAATATATATATAA
Source organism: Grammomys surdaster (assembly GCF_004785775.1). NCBI lineage: Eukaryota > Metazoa > Chordata > Mammalia > Rodentia > Muridae > Grammomys > Grammomys surdaster. Next base: position 196,763 of record NW_021620869.1, read on the forward strand.
TATATATAATATATATATACACATATATATGTGTGCATGTGTGTATGTGTGTGTGTGTGTGTGTGTGTGTGTATGGAGGTTGGGATAAAATGGAGCTACTTTATAATGGGGTGGCAATGACTCTGCTTTGCAATGCTGGCTTACAAATAAGAAGCCCCAGTGCCAGGAATGAATCACCTCTTTTGAGTTTATGACCACTGAGTTTCACAGATTCTCTAACACTAAAGACTATTTTCAGTGCCCCTGCTGTCTCTCAAGATCTTAATGGTAATACCCTATTGCTAAAGATGTCACATAGCTGAACTATAGAGAAATCAATCTGGTACTCACTGGAAAGCTTCATTCCTACTGGCTACATTTCATAGTAGTGAATGGCACTATGAATACTACCTCAGCTGAAAAATGGTCAACAGTCTTACCTAGTTATCAACATTATGAGATACAATAATAGGTGGCCTGGCAAAACAAGCCAACAGTTAGATTAGTGGCATGAATATCATGTAAGCAACCCACGACTTTCTGAACAGATAAACCCATAAATGGCCCAGTTGCTGGATCAAGAGCTTGATAATTCATTAGCTCTAGTAGCAGACCTATTACTACGGTTCTGCAATGTGAACATTGTTGTAAACCAATTCCTAATGGTTTATCCTTATATCCATAGATTTCTGCATCTCTCAACCCTCATCAGAGAAGTTTCTATTTGTAGTAGTGGTGATTGACACAGAGACTCACAATTCACCAAGATACAAACAATAAGACACAGTGTAATATTCAGCCTTAAACAAAACAATCATGTCACAATCCTTTCTCCCAAGGCTCCACAATCATTGGAAGAGGGCAGGCATAAAGAATGTAAGAGTAGAATGCATATGACTATAAGGAAGAAGCAGAGATACACAGCAGAGTATCTGTACATATGAACCCATGACACTTGTGACCGTGTGAATGAGACCTGTGTAAACCAAAGCCAGGCAATACTCACCCCATAGCAATTGAAGCTAAGCAATATATCCCACCCGTAGCTATAAGGCTATTTGCAACTGAAGCTGCTTAAATAGGGAACGTCAATTTTCTCTAGGAATGTAGTCTCTGGTGTTGAAACCCACACATCCAAGAATATTAGAGTAGCACAAACTGGTCTTAATGGATTTAAAGATAAGTAAAAGAAGGCAAGATTTTGTGTGGGTAAAGGAGGTGGCATGGATCTGGTAGGAGTTGGAAACTGAATGTGATCAAAATGTACCAGAGTAAGACTGTGCAGCAGACAAGGCTTACATGAAGTAGAAACGGCTCAAGTGAGCTAAGGGAGAAAAAAAATAAAACCAGATCTCTGCAAGTGAGAAGCAGCAGCTTTGTCTCAGAGTTCTCTGAAGTGTGAATGGAAAGGCTATAAATTGGAAGTTCTGAAACTTAGAAAAATAATATCATTCTGAAACTCAGAGGGGTGTAAGCAGAAACACAGCATGCTACTTCAGACAATATCTTTATCCAAAGAAACGATCCTGGTGTTGGGAGGACAATATAACTGTGGCTTATAAAACATAAATAGACAAAGTGATGGGAAAAGCTAGGCTCACTGCTAAGAGCTGAGAGTACCTAGAAACTGAGAAACTGAACAAGTCTTGAACTATGGTCAAGGTGACTTAAGGAACTAGAGATTTATGTACCTATGGTTCTCCATTTTGTTCTTCATAACCCAGAATTCTATTGCACATTAATAGCTCACTCACTGAATATGTGCACTGTGTATGCAACACAGCAGTAAGCTTCATGAGATAAATACATGATCAATAAATATTGGTCAGAGAGTATTACCAATAAATTTACTGCAGCTCAGAGACTTTCTTTTAATGACATCTGTGTGACCTAGTGTCAGTGGCTACAGGGATATTGAAGATCTAATATCTGTGTTTTGCAGCAACGTCTATTTATATTTTAGTTGGAGTAAATAGCAATGTCATGATGACTTTAGATTATGTCTCCTACCTTTATGTCTATGTTCTGACTGAAAACATACAATGTAACACAAAGGCCAGATAACATCACTCCAGCCAGATAAGCATGTAGGCTAACTGCAGATCTATGCCACTCCTTGTAATCCAATCGTACATTCAGATCCCCAACTCTGAAGCAGACAACTTGCTGCAACCTACCTGCCCCAACTCCATAAGATCATGTATATCTTCCCCTACAAACTTTCCTCCATCCATGTATTACTTTATTCTAGCCCCTAGCTCTGGCAGGATTTTCCTGGGAACTCAGAAGCCACTCTGTCCAGGGATGCAGGCAACCTAGCTGCAGATATTCACCTCTCCCTCTTCTCTTCCCATCCAATACCTCAGTCTCATTTTCAACTCTGCAACAGGGCACCTGCTACAACTTCCCTTCATGCTCTCTTCCTCCACCTCTAATGGATCACACAGATTTTCCTCCCTTAACTTTTCTTCCCACACTTATTACTTGGTCACAGCCAGAAGATGTTCCCTAGGACCCTCAGGTCACTCTGGCCACAGAAGCAGGTAGGACAACTGCAAATATTCCTCTGGTACAAGAATTGGTTTTCAGCCTCTCTAAGGTTGTCAGCCCTATTTCTTCCCATCTTGGGACCATTATTTGGGTTCTTTTTGCTTTTCTCTGCTGGTCCCTGACCCTCAAATAGGTGGACTAACTCTGTGATACAACAGATAAATAATTTGATAGCAAAACCTACTCAGATACATTATCATTAATTAGCTATGGAGGACCACGAGACTCAAGATGAGGTTGTTACTTTATACAGGGTGTTCCCAAAACCCATCTCCACCCATCCTAGAAGGGGGGACTTCTGCCCCTAGACCAAGCAGAGAGGGGCCACCCAGAACCCCCTCTGACAGGCGGTCTGAATTCTTGCTGAGGCTGTGAGGCTAAGCACTGCAAGGGAATATAAATAAAAGATAAAAATATCTATCTGGGTTCCCTGAGGGACAAGCCTGACAGCATAGGGGTTGATGTCAAAAGTATCCCCTCTCCAGGAAAAAGACATTGGGATGGGTATGGCCCTCATGCCTCACTGGACAAGGACAGAGGGACTGGAGCCATTACAAGGTCCCCTTCAAATACTGGAGGTCAGGCCTCTATCCCCGCCTTCGCAAGTTTAGAATTGCCACAGCCCTTCTATACTTAGAGAAGGGAGGAGATGTCTGGGGCAGCCCTGCTTATATACTGAAGGCCTAAAATCAGCCATAGGCCTAAAATCAGCAATAGGCCTGTCATACATGTATACTAACACCAAGTCTTGGGTCTCAGTGGAAAAATATTGAAACAGATGGCTATAAGCTAATGTAAACAGGTAGCTTTTGTGGAAATTTACAAGCTTGAGTAGTCATAGACCTTGTAAATATGTAGCCTTGGCAGACAACACTAACTTAGATAAGGACAAGTGAGTCATAGGCAGTCTTAGTGACTTGTCCCCTGAACCTTCACCCAGCCGATACCCGGTTCTGAAGATATCTGTATTCTCCCTGAACACCCACACTCCAGTCCCATTCCCCTTCCCCACATCCTGCCTTTCTGTGTTTATAACCCCTGTGTGAATGAATTACGATTTGAGAAAAAATAAATTTTAAAAATAAATAGATAAATAAATAAATAAATATCTCAGTCCTCTCAGACAAGATACAAAAAAAAGAACCTTCATCAAAGAAAATGTTAAATGTAAGAAAAGGAAAATCCTAGCATAAAACATACAGTAAATCTGAGACACTGAAAATACCAAATCTAAGAATAATAGGAACAGAGAAAGGAGAAAAATAACAATGTCTGAGGCACAGAAACTATTTTCAACAAAATCGTTAAGTAAGTTTTATAACCTAAAAAGAAGATGCCCATCAAGGCAAAAGAAACACTCAAAGCAGCAATTAAACTGGAAGTATTACATTTACAGAGCAAAGTAAGATTAAAAATAATCTGCAAGAGAAAAAGACCAAGTAACATATAAAGGCAGACCTATGAAAACAACCTTATTTCTTAATGGAGACTCTAAAGCCTGAAATGCCTGAACAGATATTTTACAGACTCTAAGACAACATAGAAACCAGACTAGAATATGAAGCTGAGCAAAATATTTATTTAATAACATTAGATGGAGGAAATAAAACTTTGCATGATAAAACCCAATTTAAGCAATATCTGTCTTCAAACTCAGCCCTACAGAGATAGGATAAGGAAAATTAAAAACTAAGGAGTTTAACCATACCCACTAAAACACAGGGAATAAATAATCCCAGACCAAAATATCAAAAGAGGAAACACAGGCACACACACTACCACCACCTTCACCACCAACATAACAAAATAATAGGAATAAAAATACATTGCTCATTTATAATCTCTCAACACCAGTATTCTCAATTCCCTACTCAAAAGATTTATACTAAAAGAATGGATGTGAAAACGGGGTCAATCTTTTTGCATTCAAGGAACACATCTTAACGCCATGGATAGAAATCACCACCAAGTAAAATGATGGAAAACGGTGTTCCAAGCAAATAGACCTAAAAAGCAAGGTGCTGTACCCATCTTAATATCTGATAGGCTTCAAACCAACAGTAATCACGAGTCAGGAAGGACACTGCATACCCATTCAAGGAAAAATTCACCAAGATGACATTTCAATTAATGTCTATGAATCAAACGCAAGGGTAACCAAGCTTGTAAACGAACCATCACTACAGCTTAAATTACATATTGACCCTCATACACTGTAACCGGGAGACTTCAGAACCCCACTCTCAATAATGGACAGGTCATAGAGGAAAAACTAAATACAGAAATGTTGGAGCTAGCTGCGTAGGTAGCAGAAGAATGCTCTGTCTGGCATCGATGGGAGGCCCTCGGTCCTGTGGAGACTCGATGGTCCGATGTAGGGGAATGCTAGGGCAGTGAGGTAGGAGTTGATAGGTGGGTGGAGGAGAACCCCATAGAAGCAGGGAGAAGAGGGAATAGGATAGGCCCTTGCAGAAGGGAAACCAGGAAGGAGGATAACATTTGAAGTGTAAATAAATAAAATAACCAATAAAACATAAATAAACTTTTAAAAAGAAAATGTGTGGCAAAAATAAAATAAAAATAAATAAGAAAAGAAATGTTGGAGCTAACTGATATTATAAAGTAAATGAATCTAACATGCTTACAGAACATTTCACACAAACATAAAAGGACATACCTGCTTCTCCGCACTTCATGGAACCTGCTACAATATTGTTCACATACTCAGACACAAAGCAAGTCTCAACAGACACAAGAAAATTGAATTAATGCCTTGCTTTCTATATGAGTACTGTGCATTAAAGCTAACAACAGAAAGCTTACAATGCATGGAAACCGAACAACTCTCTACTGAATGAAGAGCGTCTCAGGATGGAAAATAAGAAAGAAATTTAAGACTTCCTAAAATTGAATGAATATGATACACAACATAACCAAACTTATGGGACCCAAAAAAAAGGTGGGTTGAGAAAAGCAAGTCCATAGCACTAACTCCCTACATAAAATATGAAGGAAGGAATGAAAGAAGGGAAAAGGTCACTAGTAACTTAACAAGATAAGAGAGAGAATTAGAAGAGAAGAAAGAAATCCCACTCCAAAGGGATAAACAGCAAAAAATAATGAAACTAGGGCTGAAATCAATAAAACAGAACAACAACAACAACAAATGAAAAAAATAGATCTGATGAGAGATAAGTCCCAGGGCTCTCTCCTTAACTGAAGGCTGTGATAGCGGGTGCTTCACCCTCCAGCAGTGGTATTTGCTCTTCTGATTGCATAGTGGCTGGTCTTTATTATGTCCTCCAGCCTCACACTTCATAAATGCTCAAACACATCACATAAGACGCATAGCCACATCCATTCAGTCATGTGCCATATATGTTTACCATGCTGTGAACGATTAGAATTTAAACAAACAACATTCTGCCTTTCTTGTTACAAAAATGCTGTTTTCCTTGCTGTGATCAGTAGTTTGAAGAGTTTAGCCCAACTATATTGTAGGATATCTAAAATTCTAGATGTTGATGCTCACATAAAACTGTATTATAAACCTTTCAGTTGAAATTGAATAATAATATATAAGGGGCTTGCCCTTATATTGCACTGTTGGAAACATGATCAGCATGTCAGTTTATCTCACTGTGTGTGTAGCATGAAATAATCTGGCCGTATTTATCTTAGACATCCATACTGTGATGGTCCTGTACTCTCTCCTTATGTAAACTTGAAGGAAGGAGAATATAAACAATGTACATATATTGTCTGTTGTGCTTTAACAACATAATCAGAGTCCAGGTGTCTTCTGCTGGGCAGCAAAGACTTACTGACTAAATATTCAGATCCCCGTGTCAGGGTCACCTTGGTGATGATATACAGATAAAATGGTTGGCTAATAGTCATTAGTTACAGATTTGTGCATTACGCTTGCACTGAATCCCCTCCTTTTTACTTAATTATGTAGTGAATTCCTGTTAGTAATGCCATAAAATATTTCCAGCTGCTCAGGGATGCCATGACAATTAGAGTCACATTTTACCTGACAGATCTTCATATTCTCCCAACTTGATATAGCAGATAAGTTAGCACAGAAAAAATATTTTATCTATATCCAACTCTCCATCTCTCCATCCATGCATCTATCTATCTGTCTATCTATCTATCTATCTATCTATCTATCTATCTATCTATCTACTTATTTATTCACTTTAAGTGGATGAAGTTTGGCAGTTTCAACTCTGAATTCTGAAGGCACTCATTAGTGTACTCATGATCTCTCCCTCTAACTATTATTCATGATGTGTGTGTGTGGGGGATTACATTATATATTACTGTTTCAGGTTAGAAAGACAATGGATACAATGAGTTTTCACTGTCTTTAGTTATCTCAATACTTGTGTTACTGGCATGGTAGCTGTCCTTACTATGAGTAAATGACGATTTTGAAATTTGTGCTCATTAAGGTTATTTTTTATTTGATGATTCATAACTCAACCTAACAATGATACAGAATCCCTTTCCATATTATCCTTATTTGACTAATTGTACCCTGGAGTGTTTTAACTAGAGGCTCATTTCCTTTCATTTTGTATTCTTGGTTTAGATGAATTCCCACTTCATACCTTTTTAATAAGATTTTTAAAGTTATGCATGTATTCCTGAATGAGCTGCTGTGTATCATGTGCATGCCAATGCCCACAGAGTCTTGGAAGTTGCAACGTATTTCCTGGAACTGGCATTACAGGCAGTTGTGAGCTACCGACAGGGCGTTCTGAGCACCTAATTGTCATCCTTGGGAAGAACAGTAAGAGTTGCTAATCCCTGAACCATTCTCTGATGTTTGAGCTCACATATTTTTTTTTCTTGATTTAAAACCACAGCCTCAAGTAGATAAGCACTTTATTAGGTTACAATATAGAATTACCCATTTAGGCTGAGAAAAAGATACAGCTTTTTCTTCATCAAAAATTTTGGAACTTCTATCCATAGAAGTTTTCAAACATGGGGTTTTATTTACAGCTAATTTAAATTTATTGTAAGACAAAATATATGCTGTTCCCTTTTAACACCCTGAATAAAACTAATGAAGATAATTTTAATGTCATTTATTATTCCCAAACTAAAGATGTATCACATAATATTGGATTGTAAGAATATTTTTATGTTACTACCTCCTTATCTCGTAAATTTCCAAATGTGGTTCTTTATATCTTTCAGATATAGAGAAATTTTATTCCAGAAACATGCATGCTCTGGCAAGGGAATATCCAAATATATGACCTGTCCCAAATGCAGACATACCCTAGATTACAGTCTGACCTGGCTGAAATACAAACATGCCCTTTGTAATACTTAATCTCAAACAATTAAGGTAAAGTTAGTTTGTAGAAGGAAGCTGCCAGGTGTAAAGATTATGTCTAATTTGGGGGAAGACAAAATGACAAATCAGAGAAAGATTAGACAGAATGAATCAGAGATAGATTATGCCCAACAAAAGAGAGAAAGAGAGAAAAAGAGAGAGAGAGAGGCAAGCAATTTTACTGGGACAGTTTTACAGAGACAGGTTGAAGAGAAAACAAGCTTGATACAGCTGAAGATAGAGCTAGCCAAAGATGAGAAGGAGCCAGAAGATTAGAACCAATTGCCAGACTTAGTGTGAGGCCAGGCAGACCAATTCAGTCAGAAGCCAAGTGAAGCCAGTGTGAATCTGTCAAGTTGGAGAGGAGATTTGAGCCAGAACAGCTGTGTTGGAACAACCAGCCAGACATCAGAAAGAAGAAGGGTGAACTTTTTCAGCAGTAAGGTTCCTAGACAGCAATTCCATATAGATAATAAAAGTCACTTTTACATTCAGAAACTAAAGACACGGAACAGTTACTTTAAACAAGCTTCCAGATTCAAGAAAACTATACTTTCCCACTAGGGCATATGACTTACTTGTCTTCACTTGTATAGTTATGTGCCTCAGCAAGGCCATGGACACAAATACATAAATTAAATTCTGGATCTAAGGACAATGTAACATCCAATTCACCTCTCAACTTGTAGACACAATTGTGGTTGACAAAACAATCAGTCTGCATTGTGCTTTTGTTATAGCACAATAGCTAAACTGAACAGTAACCATAGTCATGGCTCAGCATTCCCTGTGTAAAATTATAGTTGCTGTCTCTCTTACATGTCCTGTCTGGTTTGTGAGATGTACAGAGAGCCTAAAACTTCTCATGAGGAAAAATGAACAAATACAAGCCAACTGCACAAACTATATGTGTGTGCATGTATAGTTTGTGTCAGCATAAATCATTGCTATTAAAAAGATTATCAGTCTTTATTTGTTGTTTGTATATATGCACATTAATCATCTTAGTCTATTCTTATATATAAAGAACCTATATATGTAAATTACAAAAGTGGAAAATATACATCTGTAATAAACATATAGACAAATAAATTACACACATGTATATAACTGGCTTATGATATTATAGTATATGACAAGTTCCAAGACCTGCAAGATGAAATAGAATTAAAAACATGTTTGGGAGGCAGTCCACAGTACAGAGAGGCTATATACAGTACGTGGAAGGAAATGTAGAGTACTGATGTCACAATGTACAGTAGTGCCCTGAAGATGATCAAGATAAAAAGGACGTTCCTTCTTCTGCTTATTTCTCAAGTGACTTCACATAAATACTCAGTATAGCACAGGTTCATGTCATGGGTCTCTTGAGTCCTGTCATTTCGATCACTGTTCCTAAAGAAGATTGGTAGTTACTTTTTTTTAAATTATTATTTCTTTTTTCTGTGATAAAACGCCACGACCAAAAGCAACTTATAGAAGAAAGAGTTTATTTTGGCTTTTGGTTCCAGCTGAGTAAGAGTCCATCATAGTGGGAAGGCACAACAGGGATTCGTTGGCATGACAACAAGAAAGTGAAGCTGAGAGATCACAGCTTCAATCACAAAGCATGAAACAGCCAAACTGTTAGTGTGGAAAGGCTTGGAACTCTCTCCCTCTGTTCCCTGTTAAGACTCCCTTAACGGAAGCTGGACCTGGGCACACCTTTCCAAACAGCGCCATCAACTGGTGACGAAGCGATCAAACGCCTGCACTTATAGAGGACATTTTCTCTTTCTTTATCTCTTTCTTTCTTCCTTTTATGTTTATTGGTTATTTTATTTATTTACATTTCAAATGTTCTCCTTCCCGGTTTCCCTCTGCAACCTCCCCATCAGCTCTCCCCTCCCCTTTGCCTCTATGAAGGTGCTCCCCAACACCCCCTCATTCCCACCTCACCACTCTAGCATCCCCTTGCTTTGGGGTATCAAGCCTATACAGGACCAAAGATCTCCTCTCCCATTGATGCCAGATAAGGCAGTTCTATGCTATATATGTAGCTGGAGACATGGGTCCCTCCAAGTGTACTGTTTAGTTGGTGGTTTAGTTCCTGGGTGGTCAGGTTCGTTGCTATTGTTGTTCTTCTTATGGTGTTGCAATCCCCTAAAGCTCCTTCAGTCCTTCCACAAACTCTTCCATTGGGGTCCCCAGACTCAGACATTTCTTTATTTGAAAAAGAAAATTCTCTCTTATATTACATCTTGACTACAATTTTCCCTCAGTCACCTCCCCCAGTCTCTTCCCTCCATCTGTCATCTTCCCTCAGATCCAACCCCTCCTTCTCTTTTCAAAAAAAATAAATAAATAAATAACAGGCCTCGAAGAGATGTCAACCAAATATGGCATCACAAACTACAGTAAGGCTAGACACATACCCTCACTTCAAGGCTGAACGAGGCAACTCAGCAGGGATAAAAGGGCTCCACAAGTAGGCACTCAGATAGCCCCGGATCCTACTGTTCATAACACCAAGAACATCAAGTTACTCAGCCACGTATGTGGAGGATCTAAGTCAGATCTCTACGGACTCCCTGTTCTCTGAGAGCCCCCATGAGTCCAGTTCAGTTGATTCTGTGGGCCATTTTCTGGTGTGTGCCTGGCCCCTCTGGTTCTTCTGCCTAATGTTTGGCTGTAGGACTATAAATCTGCTCCCATCAGTTGCTGGATAAAATCTCTCTGGTCTTCTTGATGATGAATCTTCCAGGTAGAAGACATTTCTTACACAAACCATCAAGCAAGGGGAATTTTGCAATTTAAAACCTCATGAGTTAATCTTCTTTTTCAAACATGGACCTTAACTTCATTACCTTAGCCAAATCCTTTATAGCTTCACAGCTGAGGAACAAAGTGTGAAGAACTGAGGGCTCTTCCCTGTCAGAATGGGGATGAGAAACCTGTGAGTGAAAATCAGCATCAGCTGGGAATGGTGGTGAACACCTAGAGTTCCAGAACCTGAGTGTAGAGACAGGAAGATCTCTTAGCTAAAGGTCATCCTCAACTACCTAGTGATTCAATACCAGCCTGAGATACAGGAGATTCTGAAAAAAAAAATTCCCCTGATTCCAAGGCTTTCAATTTACAATGTTTTCATCTGTGTGGTAACATGCAACAGGTACATTTCAGACAAAAATTCAACTAAAACTTAAGAGTCCCCTGGGAAACCTTTAAACATGCCTTCTTTATCATTATTTCTCTCTAAATCATACTGGGAAAATAGCAGTAAACCAAGCCACCCTTCTGATAAACATTTGTGCAATATATATAATGGACTGTGAACTGAGTGTAGGACTGTTTCTTTCATAGTATACAGTAATAACATTTACTATAGAATATATTATAAATTATTTCATTATCTCTAGACAATAATGGTAAAATATACCCTAAAGGGTATATCTGAGTACTCTGAATATACTGACATAGAAACCATATGACCAGGGTATTGTTGTGCCAAAGAAATGTTCAATCGGATGTATCTCACAGCAGGGTCATTATTCTATCCGAGCTAGCTCTGGCCCTTATGGTGTACCACCGTCATGCAGGACAGTTTTGATGGTTGGGGAGCCCTGAATGTCTATCGGGGCAAAGCTTTATAGTAAGCAGCAAGCAGTGAATATTTGTGCAAGCATCTAATTGGAAAGCTCCTGTGGCCTTTAACGTAATTGGCTGGTGCTGGGAGTTATATCATAAATGTCTGCTCCACTCTGCATTGTTGGTCGTGAGGCAGGGGGTGGGCTTGTTACCCGGAGTGCAGGTTTGTTGAGGGAATAACCTGGAGCCACTGGTCTTGTTGAGGGTGTAACCTGGGAACTCTGCTCTTCTTGGGGATTAGCCTAGAGAATGGAGCTAGGCTCAGGTTCTGTTAGGGGGCAACTTGGAAACAAATGCTAGGTACTAGCCTTTTAATTTACCTGAGTTCAAACTTAGGTCAGGTTCTCTAAACTGGAGTCTGAATTAAAAGCTTTTGCATCTCAGTATCATAGCAATTTTAAAATTCAAACTGGAGAAAGTCATCAGAGATACATTTTATTTTAAATTTTAAAAACTCAACAGACAGGGCTGGAGAGATGGCTTAGCTGTTAAGAGCAGTGGCTGCTTTCCCAGAGGACCTGGGTTCAATTCCCAGCACCCACATAACTGCCTGTAACTCCATTTCCAGGGATCTGACACCCTTGCACAGACATACATACGTACAGGCAAGACACCAATGCACATAAAATCAAAATAAATCAAATTTTAAAACACTCAACAGAAAAGAGATAATATAGTGAAGAAAGGTATTCTAAACTCCAGACTTAATTTACTACTTTTCTTATGTCTATTTACTCAATAAAAGCCACGGCTGTACAGATGAGAGCTCACCTGTCTTCTCCATGAGTAGGAAAGCTGCATGAAGAATTCCTAACACTAGAATTCTCCTCACTTTCCTGTAAGGAATCAAAGTCCACTCAGTGGAAGTGGTGGATCTTCTGCACGCTGCATCTGAGCAGAGTCGCTTTTTCATGCCTGGCAAATGCTGACTGTGGGGCTGACAGGAGCAGGAGTGTTTGTGGAAGAGGTCTGAAATCACAGACAGAATATTCACACCATCCAGAGTTGTTCTGAGGCCCTAGGAGGACTTGTCCAGTTGGAATGTGAAACCTTCAATTCTTTATAGCAAGGTCAAAATAAGACTGGGAAAAACAGGATTCTCTATTTTGAAGAAAACAAATTTGTAAGTCTCTATATTTTTTGAGTGACTGTTTCATGCAAAATTTTATTTGATGTGTTACATCAATTGAAACTATTTAAGTCAGAAAAAATGTATGACTTTTTTTAAATGATCAGTATTTTTAAAGTTTATGGATTAACTGAGATTGTACAGTTGTACCAGAGGTAAATGTGAGCCAACATAATGGTATTTTTTTAAAAAATATATTCACTCTTTCTACAGGATTTGCCATCTGAAGTGAGAAGAGAATAAGTTGACTCCTACTGGTATGGGCCCTGTCTGGGGACAGAGGAACACCCTCAGATATTATTCATTCACATCCTGGGTTGGTTTGAGGGCATGACAAAAATGGCAGATGGAAAACATAGAAACAGGACACTTGAACAGGTATAAAATGGATGACTAACAGAACAACCCTAAGGCTAAAAAGTCAAGAAGGAGACATCTTCTGCAGCTTGACCTTCGTCCTGGTTAAAGGAATTGGCTGATTCCTTATGTGTTATGGATTGCCAAATTTATGTCTGCAAAAGAAAACCCAAACGTTCTTCCTATTGTCACAAAAACAAAGTGGCAGTGATAAAACTGGAATCACTAGGGTTTCAGTGCCTTTGTATTTTTCCAACTCAAGCCATCAAGCCACAGTAAATCCCGTTCATCCCATTAGGACAAAACTGTGTGCTACCTTCACTCCTAGAACCATCTCCTCAGTGGGCATGCAAAAGCAGTAGAGTAGTTTTTGATGCATTATTTCTTTGCCGATGAAATGAGCCAGTTCAAGCCAGGTTAGATTGTAGTAAAGTAAGGTTTCTTGGGAAGCTGCTCTCAGGAGAGTTCACTGGCCCTAAAAATTGAGGCCAGGGGAGTCGCCATGGGGAGGAGAAAGACAGAGGGCGTATTCGAAGAAAAAGAAGAAAAGAAGGAGGGGAGACCAGAATGTCCTGATTATATAATAGGGAAGAGCCCCTGGGGGACAGGCAGCCCAGCCACTAGGCTAGAACTTTCAGAGTTGTGGGCAGGGTATGCCAGGTAGAGTCTGAGGGATGCTGGGAGAACCTAAAAGCCAAGTCTCCATCCCTTGTCCACTGGTCTGAGGCTGAATAGTTTTGCGGAGAGTTTGGCCCCTATGTTGGGGCCAGTTTCTTTCCATTGCCTCCTTCTTGAGGATTTCCTTAGAACAGTTTTAGCAACACTTTCCCAGGAAGCAGTCTACCAATATAGCTCATGATACTTTCAAGTAGGAACTATAGAAATTCAGACACCAGGAAGGCGAGATCTTAGACATGGAGTGATTATTGTGTCTAAGAAAGCTGTGGGCCTGAAAAATCTACCGAACTCGGAGACATATTCTTCAGCTCAGAGCTACCTATGTTCATATTTTTCCTTAAGAAATAGAATTTATCTTCACAAATTCACACATTTTTTTTACCAAGAACTTAATTTAATAACAAAATATATGTTTTAAAGTATATTCAGAAACTTTTAAAAAGAAAACTATAAAGGTCAGGAACATATGACAACATGGAACACTTAAGCTCACATTCAAACAACAGTAAAAGAGAAACAAGCAGAAATATTTAGAATAAAATGTACACAGTAGCCTTACAACCAATAAATTAATATCTACAAAAGTAAATGAATTTTAAAGATTGTACATTTATTTTTATTTGCATATGTATAGGAGTGTGTAACTGAGTGAGTATATGCCTGTGTGTGTGTGGTGTATATGTGGGTGTGTGCTATGTTTCTGGTGTGTGTATATGTGTGTGTGGTGTGTATCTGTGTGGTCTTTGTGTGTGTGTGTGTTGTGTATGGTGTGTCTATGTGTATATGTATGGTGTGTATGGTATGTGTGTATGTATGGTGTGTGTGTGGTATGTGTGTGTGTGTGTATGGTGTGTGTGTATATGTGTGTATGTGTGGTATGTGTATGGTGTGTGTGTGTATGTGTGGTGTGTGGTGTGTATGTGTGTGTGCACATGATGTACACATGTACATGGGAGTCATTTCTCTTCATCTACCATGTAGTTCTTGGATGAACTTAAGTTCATCCAAGCATTATGACAGAAAGTAGGACATGGTAACACACAACTACAGTTGCAGTACTTGGGATACTGATGGAACAGTGTTTAAAGGTATACGCCAGTTTGTACTATAAATAGAGAGAGACTACAAAACAAAAATAAATTCATCAAATAAGTCAACAGATAAGTTCATCTCAGCATTCAAAGATGTGCCATAAGCTCTCCAGTCTTCTTGGGCTCACTTTCCAGTCCCATCAGGCCACTGTACTTGATGTACATAGTCTATCCTGGGGTATTAAGTCTTTCTATGCTCTAGATTTTTTTTCCAGTCTAAGTATTCTAATGTCTGTTGTTACAATATGATCACTTTTAAATTCCACTTCTAAAGGTCATCTCTCTCATGATATTTCAAATTTTTAAATCCTTTAATTTAGTAAAAGTCAAATCTTCCTGTCTCCCATTTTAACTCCCCTTTTACCGTGAGGATGACTGAACATGGAGATTGAGTGAAGAAGGTTTAGAAAAACATTACAAAGTGAAGTAACTTCTTTCCCAAAGATTTAGTGATATTTAAATTTTCATTTGATTTTCTTTCAAAGACACTTTATCATTCTTCAATTTGATAAGTATTTGTCCTGAGCCAAATATTGGGCTATAACATGAAAATAATATCTACACTATAAACTTTAGTATATAATAGAAAAGAAGAATCATTGCTATTATTGATAATAATTTCTAAAATGAAGTCTATGGCATATAAGATGACATTTTTATAAGTCCCTAAATATATAATTTATTCAAGATTCAGGTGGTTGAGCTCAGGGAATGATACTTTGCAATGTTATCCATCACAAAGATACCTGTTAGACAGCCAGCAAACAAAAAAAATGCAACAAACAAATACCACAAAACTATACAAGTATGTTCACTTGCCCCAATAGTTAAGTCTTCAGTGCCAACTTTAGCTGAACAAATGATAGAATCACATAGGATCTAAGCCTCTGGGTACATCTACCAGGATATTCCAGAACAGCAGAACTGAGCTGGAAAGATCCATCTTAATTATGGGAAGCACTGTCATGGGAAAGGAGCTTGCAGCTCCACAAAAAGAAGATAGCAGATCACCAGAATTCATATCTTTCTATCTATCTATCTATCTATCTATCCATCTATTTATATCTTTCTCTCCCTCCTCCTCCTCTTCCTTCTTTTTCTCCCCCCACTCTGTCTCTGTCTCTGTCTCTGTCTCTCTCTGTCTCTCTCTCTCTCTCTCTCTCACACACACACACACACACACACACACACACATTCTTCTCCTCCCTCTCTGATTCATGCATGCCCTGAGCCTAGGTGCCATCCTTCTCTACCATGATAACTCTGCTCTCTAAACATGAACCAAAGTAAAGCCTTCTTTTCTTAAGTTGATTTTATTAGTTGTCTTACAGCTGCAACGAGAAAAGTAACTAACACAGAACATTACTATCAGTGAATGTTGGTGTTGCTGTGATAAACCTAACACCCTAGTTCGTAGGACTTTGGAACCAGAATAGCTGAGGAATTTAGACCTATGAGATAGAGAACAAGAGTGTACTAAGCGGAGTTCAGTGAGACTTTCTGGGAGTAACTCGGGAGACTAGAACTCTGATAGAAATGTAGACATTGGAAATCTGGTTCCTGAGGTATCAGCGTGGGATAGGAAGTCAGAGGACATTCATGTCTTACGCAATAAAAGAATCTGCTTGCAGTTTGTGACCTGAGGACTGGAGTGAGGCTGAATTCAGCAATAATGGATGGATTTGTAGAGAAGAGGAAACTTCAAAACA
This sequence comes from Grammomys surdaster, assembly GCF_004785775.1. Taxonomy (NCBI): domain Eukaryota; kingdom Metazoa; phylum Chordata; class Mammalia; order Rodentia; family Muridae; genus Grammomys; species Grammomys surdaster. The sequence goes on from NW_021620869.1 coordinate 213,239, forward strand.
GGATATCATCTAAGCTGTGGCTTGGTTAGTGCTCACTGCTTTTGTTTAGATCTACAAGCACATATATACATATGCATATACATATACATTATACATATACATTATACATATACATACATATACTTATACATATACATATATAGTGCAATTTTGCAAGTCTAGAAATGTGTATAAATTTGAAGTTCTGGACATGGTAGAAAAATGCAAAGCACCTGCAATTGTTGAAGACATTATTTAAGACTAAACAGTGGCAACATACTGGGGCTAAAGAAAAGACTCCCTGAGGACAAGTAATACCCTACACACAGAAGGCTCCAACTTAGGAAAATACTATTTTTTTTATTGGAGAGATTAAAACAAAAGGATGTCTGTTTCCAAAAGTCACACTGGGAAAAGTTTTCACCCACAGGGTAAGTCTCAAATGCATACAAAGGTCACAGCAACTGTACTCCAAGGTAACCAAGGGGCATATTGTTTTACTTTTCTTACAAATTCTGTCACAGAAATGAGAAAACAAAACCAGCACAGAGCCTTTAGCATGCTTTGTTTGATCCTGTTTCACACAAGTGAGAATTTCACATTTATAGTACAGTTACCCCTTGTGAGTCATATGAAATTCAAAAATAAAATTCTATTGCTATCTAACCATTTGCACAGATAGAGTTTTTTGAATGACTGGAATATGCAGCTACAGTTCTTGCCATATGAAAGTCTCATGATAGTGTATACATACCATAAATAATTTCCTTTCTGAATCAATGTTTGAAAATAGTTTTGTACTGGGTACATAGTATTTGAGTGTGCAGTAAGTACTAAAATGCATGTCTAGTTCAAGTTTAATAGGTTTTCAAAAATCTGTTGAAAATCTATATACAGTGGCCATTTCATAAACAAATAAACTATGTATGTAAAAGTTTAAAGTGGAAATTATTAGTAAGAGAAATTATTAACGCTTAACTCTGTGGAACTGGAATATGGCAGACTTTCTCTAAATGCATTGATCAGGTAGCTGACCTTCTGTGAAACAATTAACCTTTCTGTGCTGTCAGCTTTTCATCCGCAAGAATGGCTAACCTATCTGTTTTTATTGGAAAGCAGTTGTTACATATTATGCCCCGTGAAAGGTAAATGCTTTGGCAAATTTAACAAATATTAATACAGTTTTGAAGTGTCAATAGTTTTATTAAGACAAAGATAAGGTAAAACTATGATTGTTAGAAATGATGACACAAATCCAAATGTGTATTAAAAAGCCTTTCCCTTTGGCAAATTATTACAAATCTGAGAGCATTACAAATTATAGGATGCAATGGCTTACTCCATCAAAAGTCTGCACATGGATACAAGCTATTTATAAGTGGCATTGACATTGTAGCTGACATGGGGAGAGCTCTGATGTGCCTGAGTTTCTAACAGCATTCTCCAACAATTTGATTATAATTCACCCCCAAAGAAGAGGCATCGGAAAAAAAAGATGTTTAATTAATTCATTACTTTTTTAATGCTATACAAATGCCCTGTAAGCTGGTGATTAGGAAGCTTATGCAGTGACTTTGGAACAGCCAGTGTGCTCAATGCATCTACATAAATACTGCAGTGTAAATACACACACACACACACACACACACACACACACACAATTCCTATGAGATCCTGAGTGACAGATCTTCAGAAAAGTGCAGCGTTTTCTCTCAGGAAAAAAACTTTCACTGAAGCTTCTGGTTCGCTTCTCGAGAATTGTTGCCGTTCTTTTCAGCATCAGCATATGTTTAATGAGGGATGAAGCAAGGAGACTGCTAGAAAAACAACACAACATCCTTAAGATTTTTAAAAGCAGAAGATACAAGCAGAAAGAGAGAGAGAGAGAGAGAGAGAGAGAGAGAGAGAGAGAGAGAGAGAGAATGTATAGAAATAGATGAATATATAGTTCTCAGTATTTCTGTCATATGCTACAACTATGAGCCTAGCACCTGGTAAGGTGATTCTGTGATGTGAGTAAAGGCACTTGCTGAAAATTCTGATGAACTGAGTTGAATCCCCAAAGCCCACATAATGCAAAGAAAGAACTCACTTCCAAGTGTGCTCTGTGGCACTTGCACTTACACATACATATGCACAAACAGATATAAAGCTAAGTTAGAATATGAGAGTAGTGATAACTTCATAACATAATTTAATTACATGACATTGGTGTATTATATAATGAAATGGTATGACTGCTCTGAATGTCACCGAAGACCAGTATATCATGGAAACAATTTAAATTAGTACAGTCTGAGTACTCCAGCAAAGAAATCATAGCTTCAAATTTTGGGCAAGTGCTTTTGTTCAGTCAAATCCTCAACAGCAGACTCATTTTAAAATTCTATCTGGAAGTCCAATTGTATCAAAACACATTATTGGGTTTTTCTGTTTTGTTACGTTTTTAGTGGATTTTACATAAAAGCTTGTCAGATAGTGGAAAGGTAGTATAAATAAATATGCATTTACCACTTTTTTTGTTACTACATATTTTGATCAACAAAAATAGGTTGTTATTTCTTATAATAACCAAACATTAACACACACACATATATTTTAAAAAATGTAAATAGTGTATAATGCCAAAGTGATTTAATATTTAATATTCAGTTATGACAACCTCAAATTTCTAATACATTTGTACTGTTAAAGGAAGCATTTCATGGGTAGAAGGATTCATGACCACTAGCAGATATATAGAAAGAATACAGATGGGCCTCTCTTTGTAGACTACAATCTAAGTACCAAGAATAATGTATTAAATAACCCAATGGATATACTGTTGAGTAGATCATCAGCTCTAGCACTACTGTCACTAGAGGAGGATAACACATATTTAAAGGAGCTCTTATTTACAGAGACTGTAGAAGCCAATTTTTAACAGTAAAGAAATCAAGACAAAATATATTTCTACATTTTGAAAAATACAGTATTTTAAGAAAACTAAACAATAATTTAAGAGCCAAAATTCAAACACATATACTTATATTTATGACTTTGAATGGGAAATCCCCACAGAGAATCTTCGCATATGTTCTTCAAGCAGAGGCAGAGTTTCAATAAACTACTCTCCACTTTCATTGATGATATCTTCATTTAGTCTAGTTACTAGACTTCTATAATAATTTCTTAGTAGTTTATTTTGTTTATTTGTAGTCCTGGCTCAAATATATTGAGACATGAACCTATATCAATTTCTTCTTACTGAACTTTGATCACCTCAAACACTACTGAATTTATCCTTAGTGGTTTTGGAGAACTTAAGAAAATATATTTCTCTGTGATGAATGTTTATAACTTTGTCATGACTGCCTCCCATCTTCACTTACTTATGTTTTAGTATATCACAGATATTGTATGTTCTCATGCTTCCCAGTAGCTCAGATGTGCAATTTAAATCTTGTAATTTTCTCCTTAATTGGTTTAGTAGTCAAATGCATGTTTTACAATTATGAAAACATAGGCTATCCACTCTGAGCCTTCAGCTTCTCATGGCATTCTGCAGTATCCATCATTCCATTGTTGTCATTTCCGATTAAGTATTATTTCATTCAAGCAAGGTATTTCCAAGTGAGTTAGCTTCAATGTTCTATGTGTTAGATTTCCAACCTATTAAAGGGTTTAATAAATATTAATTATAATTGTTGAATTAAAATTACAACTTAAAACATGAGAAAGAAATTTTATGGTAGCATACAATATGTTTATATGTAAAGATATTATATGCCAGATAACAGGTAAGATATATACATACCCCAATTACACTGAGTTGACCCTTAATAATTTTACTAGTAATTGAACTTTAAGTTTTTACATATTTTTTGTTTGTGAAATGGCTCACTGTACCTAGATTTCCAACAGACTTTGAAAACCCATTAAATTTTAACCTGGGCATAAATTTTGAGTACTTCTTGAACACTATAATACAGTATGCTCAGTACAAAACTATTTTTTAAAATTGACTCAGAGAAAATAGGAACTTAATGGTGATGGCAGAGGCAAGCTTTACAAGCAAAATATACTAGATTGAAGAAATAATATCAGGTAATGAAGATTAAGGTAGATGAAGTGAAATGTATAAGTCACAGAAAATGTTGTTAAATCTATGAAGCTCCTGACATAAAACTTCTAGGAAATTCAGGACACCCTGAAAAGAACAATCCTAAGAATAATAGGTAGAGATGAAGGAGAAGAATCTCATCTCAAAAGCCCAGAAATTGTTTCTAACAATAATAGACAAAAATATTCCTAACCTAAAGAAGGAAATGCCTAAAACAGTACAAGAAGCACATAGAATCCTAAATAGATTAGACCAGAAAAGAAAGTCCCTTTGTCATATAGTAACCAAAGCACTAAACATACAGAGCGAAGAAAGGTTATTAAAAGTTGCAAAATAGAGATCAAGTAACATATAAAGATAGATGTGATAAAATTAAACTCAATTTCTCAATGGAGATTCTCAAAGTCAGAAGGGCCTGGACAGATGTGCTGCAAACTCGGAGACTACAGATTGCAACCCAGACTATAATACCCGGCAACAGCCACTATAAAAATCAACATGGTGGTTCCTCAGAAAAATGGAATTCGTTCTACTTCAAGACTCAGATATATCACTCTTGAGCATATACCCAAATGACACTCTATCCTACCACAAGGACACCTATTCAACCATGTTCATAGTGAGTTTATTTATAGTAACCAGAATCTGAAAATACCCTAGATAACCCTCAACAGAAGAATGGAAAAAGGAAATGTATTACATTAATACAATAGAATATTGCTTAGATGTTCAAAACAATGATATCATGAGTTTTGCAGGCTAATTGATTTCTAAAAATCATCCTGAGTAAGGAAATCCAGACACAGAAAGATAAATGTGATATATATTCACTTATAAGGGGATATTAGCAATTGATAACCAACTATAATTTGTAGTCCCAGAGAGTTCTAGGGGGAATGCATGGATCTCTTTGGGAAGAGAAAAAGTAGATTTTACAGATACACTGGAGTGAGAAAAGAGTGGGGAAATTAGGTAGGGATGAGATGGGGTTGAAAAAGAGAATGCAGGAAAGAACAGTTGGAATTGGGGGAAGGTTTTAGGAGATTGTTTGGATACATAGGGCACTAGAATCTTCCTAGAATCTATAAAAGTATTACTAATGAAGACTGTAGTAATGGAGGATATAAAGTCTCAACTAGCCATCTCTTGTAGCTAGGCAAGGCATCTAGGAGCTAAACTAGATCACATACAATTGAATTGTTGGCCAAGGAGATTTAATGAAAATCCGAAACAACCCAGGCTGGTGCTAAGAAATGGTTGCTATCCCCAAATTGAGAGCAGTGCCCTACTGCTGAGAACAACATACACACAACACATTGAATATGATGCAGTGAAGCTGGTACCTACATAGAGCCTTCCTTTCAAATTTCTAGTCTCCTTTCTGTAAGAAGGTACTGTGCAAGTTACCAAATGAGAAACATGGAAACCAAGCCAACCATAAAGCCTTTGACCTACAATCTGGCATGCCTCCAAAATGTGCTCGGGCAATGGTGGCACAGAAACTGTGGGAGTAGCAAATCTATGTTTGATTTGACTCCACAATAGAGAACCCATACTCCACATTGCTTTGGTAACCTAGAAACAGAGATTAGTTAGCCCAGAGATTTAGGGTAAAAACCAAACAATACTGGTCTAAAACAATCAATTAAATGATTCCTAATTATATTTCGCTATACACACAGATCAGTGTCTTATCCAGAAAGGCTTCCTCTGGCAACAGATGGGAACAGATATGGAGACTCATAGACAGACATCTGTGGAGAAAGAGTCGAAATTGAAGGACTTTGTCAATTTCCTCTCCTCTGAACTCATGGATTCCCATGAAAGAGGCAGTAGATTTACCATCTTGTAAATCCAGAGGAAATAGAGGACACCAGGAAAATAAGGCTTTCTGAATTAATTGATCAAGGTCCATATGAGCCTGTAGGCTGAACTAGGTTGTCTGTGTATATAGTATTGCTATTAGCTCAGTTTTTATGGGACTTTTGAATGTAACTATGAGTATCTGACTCTTGCATCTTTTTTGTTGCCATGTTTAACTATTGACATGATAGGTTTTGCTTCATTGTATTGTATTTTCTTATGTTTGATTATTATTTCTTAGAATCCTGTTCTTTTCTAATGAGATACAGAAAGGGAGGGAATCTGGAGGGGAGAATAGATAGGGAGGAATTAGAATAAGTAGAGGAAGGCAACCATAATTAGGATATATTGTATGAAAAAAGAATAAATCTTTACAAATAAGATATTGTTATTATACATCTCATGTTTCATAGCATTTGACTGTGGTAATTTTATGCCTATTAACCACCTGTCCCCTGTTTCAGGTAATCCTCTTCTGAAAGGTTTCCTCTTCCGGAAATATAGTCAAAGAGATGACTGTTGAACTATATTCAAAGATTCTGCATTTCCTTTGAACATTTCCATGCAGTTTGCTCTTTCTCTTACAGTTTGAAGCTTAATATTTCGAAACAAGTGGCTTTTTAAAACTTGCACATCTAGTTTTCTTCCCCATCAGTAACTTTCCAGTCATATGCACTCAGTCACTAAGTTCCTCTTTTTAAAACTAATATAGTCAGAACTTCAAGTTTAACAACTTACTCAAAAAATCAAGCTATGTGCATTCCACTTCATGCATCATCACCAACAATAAAAGTCCTGAGATCACAGTGTTGCTTGCAGTATTATGATACTGCACTAGAGACAATAGCATTCAACCTGCTCTTGGGAAATTTACACAGATACTCTGATGGTAATGATGCACTTTTTTTCTCCTGTGAAGTAAGCCGATCTGATTTTTAAGACACAGCAAAGTGTACAAATGTGCACTGAAAATATTATAGCAGATCCCAAAAGAAACTTTCTTAATCACAGTTGAAGTAGAGGATTCAGTGTTGTTTCCATCACACAGATAGTACAAAGTTGACCAAGCTACTAACCACATCTGTCCCCAGTCTTCTGAGTGGAAAATGGGTTATACATCTATCCCTTTTGGAGACACAACCCTATATGGTTAATATTAATGGTTGCTCTAGTGCTTCTCTGTAAACACAAGGCCCTCCATGCCTTCTACACTTAAGGAACTGGAGTCTCACTGTAAGAGGAGCGCTAAGAAAGCCTTACATTTTTATGATCTGGACTGTGTTCCTTTAATCTCTTTGCTTTTACCTCAGATGGCAGCAAGAACCCCATCCTCCTGCAACTATAGCTGAGAACTTCTCTTGCCACCCATGTCTTCCCCTTTGTGATGGACTGTATCCTCAAACAATGAGCTAAAATAAATCTTCCATTCCTTAAGTTGGTGTTTGACTTCAACCATAGAATTATATCTGTTGATATAAATGTAATTTTGATATTATTAACCATAATGTAAATCTCTGTGTTTCCTGATGATCCCAGGCAACCCTGTGAAAAGATCATTCAACACTAAGAGGATTGTGACCCACAGGTTGAGAACCACTGTCTTAAGCAAAGCTATAATTATCTTTTATAAACTAAATAATATTAAATATTATGTTATGGTTATATAATTATATTTTCTCATATTTATGAGTAAACATACTAATGCTATGAAGTAAGGAAAAAATGATCTCTTTGGAATATCCTATAAAGTCCTTTAAGATCAGCAACATATGTTTATATATGCTCTTTACTGTGGAAAAGGTAGTCATTTGATGAAAGCGAGGAAGGGTTGAAATGCACCTTTGTTTTGTCATAAGCTGAATCCTTCAAAAAGGGCTATATTTTCTTCATGTTTCAAAGGTTAATGTAGTAAAGTCTAAAAAGATTAAATTATCTAGACTTTTCCATCATCTATGGTGAAACATCAAATATAATTTTTTTTTAGAATGAATAAGAATAAAGTCAGTGGACCTCAGAGGACTTGAGAGCTAGTTACCAGTAGCTTAGGAAAGTGAGCAAAAGGTTGGCCAATGGGTATTAATCACAGTTAAGAGAAGCAAGTGAATCTGATATGCTATTATTACAGGATATGGTTAATGAATGAATTATTACATTGAAAATAGCTGGAAGGATTTTGACTATTTTCACTATGATGAAATGATTATATTTGGAGAGATGCATGTACGTATCAACATTAAACAACACACAGTGTATACATTTATTAGAGCAACAGTTCACCACTGGTGTGTGCCTGTGATCCTTGTATGTGGGATGATGCTGCAGCAAGACTGAGAATGTAAGTATAAGCCAGAAGGCAAGGCTCCTTTAAAAAACATTCAAAATTTTCTTAATGTTAAAAGTTTTATTTTTCTATTGTATACTGAATAGAATTTTATTTAATATAGAGACTCTTAAATATTCTCATTTTTATTTATTTATTAGCAAATTAGCATCTATATGTAAACTGGAAATAGCATATAGTTGTATTGTTTGCAAAAAGATTAACAAAGGAGGTGGTAATTTTAAATAAAACTCCTTAAAAATATATTTTTGGACACATAATAAAAGAAAATCCAGTTCTCCACATTCCTGTTCCATTTTTACATATATTGTAATTTGATATGAATTAAAAAGGTTAAAATAAGGAAATGCAAACCATAAAGTATATTTTGGTAACAGATTTCAAGTGGGTGATTACTTCTGTGTCTTTGAACACAGAAAATCTTTGGTATTTCTTAGTATTATATTTTAAGTTTCTTACTTCTTGTCCCACTGAGTGGGAGACTTCTCATTCTCTTTTCCAATCAGCCACTTGAAAGGAATATTTATGTTATCAGTACTGCCAGAGTATTAAATAATTTTCTTGGTTTTATGAAGGTAAAATTGACAAACATATTATACATATTTAAGATGCTACATATACATAGAAGTATGCCCATCCTTCTGACATTGTGACACAACATTATCATCAGCAAATGCACAAGACTTAAACAACCAAGTAGCAAAAAACCCACAGGCACACACACACACACACACACACACACACAAAATCACACATGGCCAACATCTTATAATACTTTAAATTTCTAACTTTATATTAGGCCACATTCATAGCTAGTTTTGACTATATATATCCCTGGACTCCAAAATGAACTTTCATGCCAAGACTCAGTTAAATGACTATCAGATGCAGAACAGTTGACATATCATCTCCCATATTTAACTTTGAGTATTTAAGTAGGTTATGAGAAATATTAGATCTACTATGTTATAACATTCCTAATTATGATATAACGCTACTAACAATTGTCCTCATGGAATATGCTAGGTCTTCAGATCACCCTCATCCTCCCTGGCCTTCTGCTTTTTGGCCAGCATCTCATTTTCTCACCAAGGCCCTGACAGATGACAATTTACTTCCTCAATGATTCTGACTTAAAATAACAAATTAAGACCAATAGGTTCATTTGTGTGTGCCACAGTACAAGTGTGGAGGTCAGAGGACAACTTTTCAGAGTTTGTGATGCACTTCCTCTATGTGAGTCCCAGGGATTAAACTCAGGCAATAATACTTGGCTTGCAAGTGCCTTTACCTCTTCAGCCATAGAGCAGATGTTCTCTGACTTTTAAAAATATCTTAAATCAATAGTTACATGTCCTTCCATACCTGGCTTATCTATCTCTAGACAGGTTCCTCTGTGTAACCTTGGCCGTCCTGGAACTAGCTCTATAAACTAGGCTGGACTCAAACTTACAGAGATCACCTACCTTTGCCTTTCCAGTGCTGGGATAAAAGGTGTGTACCTCCACCTACCAGCCAACATTTCTTGTTCATTTAGATAAAAGCCTTCCTGAGAGTTGGGAGGTGATAGTTTGTTGCAGTTTTGATTTGCATATTGAATATATTCTTTAAAGAATACCAGCTGCTCACTGTTATGTTTCCTTTGGAAAGTAATCTACTTGTAACTTATGCTCGCTTTAATAATCAGGTTGTTTCTAGCTGCTAAAGTATTTAGATACTTTATAGGTTTTGCACATGTTTTGTATATGGTTTGCAAATACTTTTTGCCATTCCCCAAGCTCGCTCTCTCGCTCTCTCTGTTCTGTCTCTCTCTCTCTCTGTCTCTCTCTGTCTCTCTCTCTCTCTCTCTCTCTACCTCCCTCCCTTCTCCCTCTCCCTCCCTCCCTCCCTCCCTCCCTCCCTCCCT
>NW_021620869.1:223829-253704 GCF_004785775.1 Grammomys surdaster
CCACTAGAACTCTGCAAAGTTATGAGAAGCTTTTGCTTTAAAATCATTCCTTCAGGGATTGCAGCATACTTAGTATGCTGCAATCCCATTTTTTTTTCTTTTCCTTTGGTGCCTGTGTCTTGGGCAGTTACTTTTCAGCTTTGAGTCTTGAAGGAATGATTTTAAAGCAAAAGCTTCTCATAACTTTGCAGAGGTCTAGTGGAGGTCAACAGCATCACCTTTGCCAGATAGATCCTCACCGTGACACGATTTCTGTTATTCTCGGTTTCATGAGTCTTTGAGTTTCTGAGAGTGTTCCATAGTGTCAAGTATCTGCAGCTCCCCAATTCTTGCCCATGAAAAGAAACGTGGAATAAACGCTACTGTTGCTACTCTTACTTTCACTGTGACAATCAAATCCGTGCAGGAAAAATGATTTTACAAAACACTTGAAAATAAATGGACAAGTGAAAGGGCTCTCTTTTAGTGGTAGAAACGAGTTTTAGATTTGTTTTTAAAATTGTTCATGATTCTGAATCTAATAATACTCACCCTTGTGTTCCAAGAAGAAAGGGGAAAAGAGTGAGTTGTGAAATGCTACCAGGTTGTTTCCTCATTATGTAGTACTTGAATGACCACACAAACATGTTGATTTATATCCTGTGCACTATACCTCAATCAATTTTCCAAAAGCATCTCCTCAAGCTTGTCATTGGGCTAACCACGATAATAAAATGCCACACATTTTGTTACAGAATGCGAGGTGAATGCAAGCATATTATAATACTGATAGTATAATATAAAAGGCTAAATTGTGGTATTATGTACCTATTGTGAAGGGAACACACACTTCAGGTATAATGTCAAATGCTTTCTTCTGCTCAAATTAGAAGCTGTGGGGAATGCTAATGGAGTCGATGGCGCTCTCAACAAGGGCATTCTCTCCACAGAAGTAGTGCAATGCAGATCAGTAAAACAAAATGTAAACAGTGAAAGAACCATGAACCTGTATGCTTTATAGCTTCACTCTGTTTTCATAAAGCTACCCAGAATGTTCTATATGTCTTAGGAGCTACAGAAAGTAGACTAAGATACCTGCAGACACAGGATGAGATGATACAGGCAGAAGGATAAAGGAGAGAAAAATAACGGCCACTCATGCCACTCTGAGTAGTTTCTCAACTGTATCTGTTCGTTAGCACTCATTTTCATACTCCCCATGAGGAGCGCTTTGCCAGGACTTCAGTCTTGATTATGCAAGCTATTAGTGATCACATAGAGAGACAGAAGCAGTGTGCTCTGAAGTGTCAGCCAGGCTGGCTGCTCTCCACCAGGGCTAGATTGGGTGGTGATTTTCTATTTCGTTGCTTACTGGAAAAAGTGCAGACTGCCAGATACATATAAGGCTCAAACACTGAAGCAGAAGGAAGAAATATACAGAATACTCACAAGCGATTGTCAGACTGTTCAAACCTGTGATAATGCTAAAAACATTGAGACCGCACTCCCTTCCTTTCCATGTTTATTAATATTTGTTCTTAGTTTCTCTGTTTCACAGTCCTGGGTAGCATTTATGAAGGCCTTTGAAGCTACTTCATATGTATAACTATATAGAGTATTAGATGTGTCTAATGCCACAATGAAATAAATCTGGTTGAGGTAAAATGATAAGAATTATCAGTGAATTATGTTAATATTTACCATTTCACAACATTCAAATTTAATAAAACTTAATGAATAAAATTAAAGAAATAATTTTAAAAGACATTATAAATGAGCTATCTGAGTTTTTGAAACATTCTCTTATACTAAAACAATACAATATATTACAAATATATAGTCATGATATAAACTTAAATTAACTATACATTTATTATAGGGCTTAAAGATTCCTTCAAGTGATATGTTGGTAGACTGGCTTGAATTATGATATGTTTAATATGATAAAAATTAACATTTAATTAAAGATTCAATAGATGTATTTTTCTGACAATTTTCAGTAATGAGTTGATATTCTTGTAACTTCCCTATATTTGGTTTATCTGTTTTTCAGGCACCTATCTGAACATGTGCTAGTCATTTATGAGGCTCAAGTCTTTGGATTACAATTATCACCACGAGATTAGATTTCATATGAAAACAAAAATCAAACAATGTTTTTATAGTTTCTTTTATTAACAAATCTACAGGGCATGTCTATTTTGTAAACTTTCCAGTGATTTCTGTCAGTTATTAGATGTGTAAATAAAGAACAGCTTGATTTTAAGTGAATATTGAACTCTACACTGTTGCAAGAAAAAATATTTTGTTTTGACTTGTACAAGAAATACATTTACGATGTAAAACACAGCTAAAAAGAAATCACACAACATCATCTTGAGAAGCCCTTGTTAGACCACAAATTCACAACAATCCTGTTAGAGCAAAATTCTCAAATTGAAAAGTTGTTGATTCTTGGCAAGAAAAAAATTATATATCCTTAAAAATTAATTTCCTTTCTTTATGTTCGGTTTGTTTGGTTTCTATTATACAGAAACCAACTGTATAGAGATCTAGAGCTAAAGTCCCAGTCTTGGAATAGTCAGCTACAGTTAGTGAGCACAGCTGATAGGTCCCACAAACACCTAAGCGATGTGTGAACAGATTTCTCCAGTACTGAGATACTGAGTGTTTCCTCTTTTATTTTTTTAACATTATATGAACACAGCAAATCAGTCTTCAGTTTCAGTTATAGAATTTTAAGCTGGAACAGAAACTATATTTAAATATCCATGACTACTGTGACAAATTTGTGAGCTACGACAACAAAGTTCTTACACTTCCACAAGTCAATAGTTGTAAATAGATCTTACGGGAAAATAACTTAGTTCTAAAGCTCATTACATTTCTAGATTGATGTGATCTCCTTCTCCATTTTAGAAACTAGTCGTCATATGGTCTCCTCAATGCATGTGCACTCTCTTTCTCTCCCCCTTCCTCCTTCTCTTATATGTAGTATCAACATAGCTTCTGTGACTCTAACACTTAACTCATTCTTAAGGAATTGCAATTAAAATATCTATATATACAATCCTGGAATTATAATTAATAGCACATAATGAACAATAAATTTTGCACACATATCCCTTCAGCAATTTAAGATATATTTCCGTATACTCAACTGGTAATATGAGTGGCATCTCGTATGAAGTGTCTTTTGACATCATTGACTAATTTTCTTAAATATGTCTTTAATAATTCCTTGAGATGTTTAGATACTCATATTTATAATTTTATTCATTAATTAAAAGTGTAACAGTATTTGTCTCAGACTGTAAACTGTACTTTGATATCATCTGTGGAAGTATTCTTGATAAATGGTTTATAAACTTTCCATTTATTCTTATAAATTAATTTTAAACTCTTCTCAAACGTGGCAAGAAATGGAAGATGAAGAAGACACATCGCAGTGGTGTGACTGAAGGTCGTGAGGTAGCTAGAAAAGCATTTACAACCTTTTCATCCAGTAATAACCTACAGTGCAGACAAAAGCTTTCCAATTTTGTAGCGTAATAAATGGAGGCTTGGAGTTTAAATAATGTCACTGGGATTTCAAAACAATATCTGAATGGCTTAAATGGCTCTTTCATTACACTATGCTGCCAAATGTGGTAATATTGCTGAAAAGATGCTTAGTGTTACCCCTTTAGCCCTTTATCCTACAAAATCCAATTTAGTTGACCTGTCATGTTTTATGAATAGTGAATGAGTTAGCCTAAGAAAAGATATATGACAAAGTAAGCAATCTTTATTTTAGATAAAGTACAGTCCCCAGTGTACACTCACACATTTTCTGACCACTTTAGCAAATAAAAAGCAACTAGGATCCCACAAAATGATAACAATATATTGGCTATTTCTAAAAATACCTTAAAATTTATGTAAACTAAATCCATTGAACAGACACAAAATTATTGATGGAAAGTAATTTTCAATACAAAGTAAAATACTTTGAAAGCAATTTTAAAAGTATTTTCTGCAAGAAGGATAAATCAAAGGGCCAAGTCTTACACTAGGTGCATACCTAAAACTTCCTGTCAATCATATTTCCTGTCATTCAGAGGACACTTCAGTGTGATGTCAATGTTATTCACTGATGACTATGAATTAAAGCTTTTAAGCATATTAATTAATATTATAACAGGACTTCATATGAGAATTTTGTTGCAACAGAGCATTTTCTTAGGAGTTATCCGAACAACTTACGTGGAGAGCTGTGGGTTCCATACAGATTAAGTACATAACAGGGTAGTTACCAAATTCCATGATATTTGTGAATTTCTAGTGGTCTGGCTCTCAGACTTAGGGACTGCCTCTCTGACTTACAGATTAGAAAGATTTTTAAAGTTAAGTTCATTCTTTGGGAATTTCAGACATATGTTCGATGACTCATTCCTGCCTTCCCTTTTCTTCCCATCACTGTCAGACACCTTCCTCTGCCCAAATTCTTCTCTCACATTTATGTCTTTTGTTTCGAAACCTAGTAACTTTAACCATGGTCGTCCATTTAAGCATGGACATCCTAGCTAGTTTTACATCAACTTGACAAGGTCATTTGGGAGGGAGGAGCAAACTTCAATAAGAAAATGCCATGACCAAATTGGCCTATAGGCAAGTCTATAGTGCATTTTCTTGATTGATGACTGAGAGAGGAGGGCCAAGCTCACTGTGAGTGTCTACTCATCCTAGGCTCTGTAAGAAATCAGGCTCAGTAAACCTTGGAAATCAAACCAGTACCTAGTCCTCCCATGGGGCTTCTGTATCAGCTCCTACCTCCAGGTTCCTGCTCTAAGAGAATTTGTGCTCTGACTTCCTTTAGTGATGAACTATTACCTAGAAGTGTAAAGAAAACAAATCTTATCCTCTCAGTTTGCTTTTGGTCATGGTGATTATTCTTTTTTATTAATCATTTCTTTTGGGATTTTTTGAGTTTATAATTATATCATTTTCTTTTTCCCATTTCTCCCACCAAACTTTTCAACAAACCCCTTCTTGCTGCTTTTTTCAAATCTATTTTGGTTTTTCTTTTTTCTTTCTCTTTTTTCCCCATAAATTGTATAACTACGAAAGAAAATGTAGTAGGTATGAAGTTATCACGTGGAGTACAGGGGATTTACCAGGAACTACTCTGATGTTAATGACATTTCCACATTCCAGAAGCTAGCAACAGCCAGTAATACCTTTCTGCCTCTCTCCCATTGGAGACTGGGCTTGACAGACACATATATTTAACATCCCAAACAGCCAGCCCCTGCTTCCATGAGTCCACAATTGCAAAGATCATGTCATTTTCCAGAAGCCAGCATTCCCCAGCCCTCTCCTTCCATCATCTGACTCTTACTTTATTTCTTTCTGCCTTCATTTTTATGATATTCCAGAAGCCTCAAAGGGCTGACATAGATGCCCATTTAGAGGTGAGCAGTAATGAATCATTTCTCCTCAGCACCATGAAGAGCCACAAGTCTATACACTCACTACTTCTATAGAAAGAAAAAAGGAAGGAAGGAAAGAAGGAAGGAAGGGAGGGAGGGAGGAAGGAAGGAAGGAAGGAAGGAAGGAAGGAAGGAAGGAAGGAAGGAAGGAAGGAAGGCAGGCAAGCTTCTCTGATGAAGGATAAGAATGCCCTCTGTATATAGGTAGAAACAAAACCTTTGAAAAGCCAGTTTGACACCATGACCTCTCAGCCTTGGGCTTCTGACATGTTCAAACTCCCAAAATCATATATTTTTACTTATATTTTCTTTGGAAGAGCTAATACTCTCATAAATTATTTTTAAAAAATTCCTCTATTCTCCAGGAATATGGGTTACAGGTTACCCTCACAGAATTGGGGACAATAATGAATGAATTTTTGACTCAGAAAGCAGAAGAATGAGACAGACATTCTCTGAAAAACAATTTTAGCCCTGTTAGTTTCAGGTGATGATGCCATCTTCATCTTCAACATGACTAAGACTGCATTCCTTAGCTGTGTAATTACAAAAATTAGTCATTTACAAAAATAAAAATAAAAAAATAAAAGCAAGTAAAACTAAAGTACTTGCTTAGGTTTTCCCTTAGTAACAATTTTATTTATTCAGTGGTGTACAGACTATAGAGGATTCTCCCTCAGTACAAAGCATGTTCAATTGGTTAGTCAGTTCTCACTATTAAAGATGCTCAGTGTCACACAGCACAACACACAATGCTATGATGGCTTTGACTAAGTCAACAGGGCTCATTCAAATAAAAAAAAAGTCAAAAAACATTGAGAGAATTAATGTCGAGGGGAAGATGCCTAATTTCTAAATGTGAAAGTTCTAAATCTTAATCACGCCATTATCTTTATCATTAAAACAGGAAGGGATAAAATAGGCCTTGGTGACTCATGCCTTTGATCCCAACACTCAGGAAGCAGATTCAGGCAGATGACTTGAGTTTGAGAACAGTACAGACTACAGAGTGAGTGAGACAGCTAAGGCTACACAGAAAAGCCTTGTCTTGAAAAAACAAAAATAAATAATAAACTTTAAAAATTAAACAAATAATAAATAAAATAATAATCAAATTAAAAAATAAATAGAAAGGTATTATAGACAGTACAAATAAACATCTTTAGAAACAAAAGTTGAAACTTAGATGATTAAAAATAATTATAAAACTTGAACAAAGTGTTAGTTCAGGTAAAAAAATACACATTCATATTCTGAACCTATCACACCCTCCCACAGAAAAAAACACAAACACATGTGGAGCTTTGCTGGATATTTGCCAAGAAGAGAGGAGGACCAGATGTGAAGGAGATGGATAAAAGGACATAGGGGATTAAGGGTGATTTAACTTAAATTTAACTGAACATAAAATACTACCACAAAGGCTAAGAGAATGTGCATACTGCTTTTGAGCACAATTCTGAATACCTTTAGTGGAAAACTGTGTGAGGATCAAAAAAGAATGCTTAAAAATCTCTCTCCACAGTTTTATTGCTAGTTAAAGGGTTGGTTCATTTAAAAATGCTGTTACAATTTTATAACTGTTCTGTCCACATTGTAAACAAGGAAAATAGTAAGCTACTGTTAATAGTGACCAAGAGAATTCATTTTAAGAAAAAGGAAGTGAGATTATAAAACCAAATAATGAAAGTAAAATCTCTTTTTATTTAGTTAGACGTGTCAAAATAAACTTGTGATACATATATTTTTAGAACATAGTTTGGAGGCCTAAAAGATCCAGTTCCTCTATGAGCAATGAGAAACCCAGCTATGGCATTCACCATGTACTCTGCTAAATGAACCAGGGCTAGTGGACACATGCCAAGATTAAAGCAGAGAAAACACAACATGGGACTTGAACATTTGTTATTGGAGAAAATAAGATGCTTAATAGGAAGTACTGTACAAAGGATAGAAAAGGCTGTGGGAGAGGACTCCCACTGCCCAAGGATAGGGTAATTAGAGTCTTAAGTGGCAGGACTTAACATGTACAAATAGTAAATGAAAATCCGTACTTCATAATGACATTAGAGGAGGAAAGAGACAAAGTTACGGGCAGAGCACAGAGATAGTTAAACTGCAACATAAATGTTGCAGAGCCGAGATACAGAAACTACTGCATCCCTAGGACACATCCATCAGTCCCTTGAGACATACAAAGCTCTACTTATCACGTTTCTTCACTTGCCCCAAAATTAAAGATTAAAAACTATCTAAGTTATAAAATGGTTGCAAAATAGTTATATGACATTCAAAATCAGTTATGTTTCCAACTGAAACAAATACTGAACTCTGAAATCTGATTACTATAAAGAAATATGATTTAAATATATATGACTTAATGAAATATTTTCAATGAGGATTACAAACTAACACAATTACAATGTCATACTAATAGAACATTTTCATAAAGATAATTAAAGCCACTGTAACAAATAAGCTATCCAAAAGCTAAAAAGGCAAATATTTCTGTCATATCATAAAATATTTAATAAGACAATGTATATTAGTTCAGAAAGAATTACTAAAGAATATTTAAAATTTTTTGCATTTTGCTGAATTTATTTATTCCTAGTAAATAATACAAACAGATATTCTCCAGTGCTCAGGCAAATTAAAAATCTCTTTTCATTCTAGAATGAAGAGATTATAAATCCAGACCACTGGCATCAAGAGAGCTCATGAGTTCAGGGAGTTTATTTAGCTGTAAAAGTCAAGATCATGCTGTTTAAATAATTGATGCATCTGTGTAGTTGTTGAGAAAGCTCCAAATATCCTGTTTACAATTGTTGCTAAGAAACTGCAGTTTCTCTGGGAAAATCTTGATATGCTATGAGAATTGTCTTTTTACAATAGGTTTGTGCTTCATAATTATACTTCAATAAAATTGTCATCTGTATAATGTCTTATAACTATATATACTTATAGCTATACTTTCATGAAATCTCCTTATTCAAAATCTATTATTGCTTTCCCAGATTTACATATTCTAGATTAGAAAAAATGCCAAGGAGATGATAGAAGCAATTCTGTGTTAAGAGCTACATGTTCATGTCCATGCGCATCTGCTTGTACGTGTGTGTGTGTGGGTGTGTGTGTGTGTGGATGTTCACATGTATGCATGGAGAAGCCACCTTTGTCAATGGAAATTCTTCTGAGAGGAGGATTCCTGCTCTGGAATAGTAGCTCTTTCTGTGTAGATAACATGCTTTTGATGCTTTAGTCCGATGTTAATAATATACATGTCTGCAACCAAACAGAATAAAAATCACTAGTTACAAAAGTCATGGTTTTGTTTTGTTTTATGAGACTGGGACTCATGTATACTAGACTGGCATCAAACTAACCAGAAGCCAAACCAACCTCTTCATGCCTCTACAGCCTGAATGGTTGTATTAGTAGGGTCATCCTGGTACCCAGCTTAAAATAACACATCTAAAACCATAAAAGTGCTCTGCCACGTAACTGAAAAATGATTTCAAGCAATATATTTAGTATTCTTTATATAATTTAAGTAGTATAATTTAATTAGGTAGTGAAGTGTTCTGGAAAGTTTTTGGTTCAATGTATTTGTTTGTTTCATTTGAGGAATTAATTCTTTGGTTTCTTGGTTATGGTCTAATCCACTTCTAAAACCCAGTTACCTGATTAGTGTAAAACAGTGAGGGATCTCTGACTAATTGAAGCGTATATTACTGACCTTGTAAATTGGGAGGAGATATCAATAAACAAAATAAACAAATAAATGCCTAAATTAATCAAAGGCTGAGATTAACCATGGGAAGTGATGAGGAGTTTTTGCACTGGATCATTTTTACGAATGTAGATGGGAAATGGGAAAGCTTGGGAGAGATGACATTTAAATAGAACAGAAATGACACCTGGGTCTGACTGCCTGAAAGAAGCAGAGATGTATTCCATTGCTGTAAGTTAACTTGTTCAGAACCGCTTGTGGGGCAGAGTAAAGCTTACTGCACTGCTCTTGAGCATAGACTGTTCCTATGGAAACAATCACAACCTGCTAAAGCTTCAGGTTTTGTTTTCTTTCCCCCTGACCTTTCACTCACTGATGTTTCACTGTTTCAAGATGCTTGACACTCTTCTACTGAAACCTTCTCTACACATTTGCCTTTCACAATCATCTTGGTCTTATGCCTTAAGTACCAGATGTTTTCTCCTGACACTCCAATTTATCTTTTCAGTCATGGCCTCCTAGTCCTCTTTACCCTTAAATCACTGATTGCTCAAAATACAGCCTTAAGCATCTCCATGTTATAAGACGTAATACTGGCAATGCCAATACTGACAGAACCAATAGTATCTTCACTAAGTAAAATCTCTGCCAAGTACAACTTTGTTATTTTTGAGTCCTAATTTTCTCTTATTATCTCTAATTCATAAGCACACCCTGCTAGCTATACTTGCATAACACCTCCAAAGTATGATGCTTCAAAACTAGGTAATTTAGTACATGATACAGCTTGCAGTTTTAGTTCTATGCATTTTACAATTTAACATATCATTGGTTTTCTAGTTAAATAATTGTTGCTGGTTTTTGTCTGTTTTTTACTTACCAGATCTATGTTTTTAGAATTTGCCTATAAAGCTCTATTAATTGACAGTTTTGTGTTTTCTTTATCCAACACTAATAGGATCAGTGAAAAAAGAGATACACACATAGCTGGGATCAATCAACTGTGTCTCTGATTGAGAAGACCATGCCCATGTTAGCAACATACATTTATTTTGGACTTCACTGATTCCAGATACTTGTTCATATTGTGATATTTTAACATTTTAAGGACTCTCCTATGCTATTTAAATAATCTAAATATGACCTTTGAAGGTTAGTGATTATTATTTATGTTACAAGATGTTTTGTCAGTTTTGATTTTGATCTGATGCTTTGTTTTATCATGTGAGTATGTCTTGGGCTTAAGATAAGATGAGTTTCCTGAAGAAGCAGGCTAGTTTCTCAGGTGACCCAAAAACATAATTCTGAAGTGGCTTCTCTTTAACAGTCTCATCCAAAGGTCCTGACCTCAATTTCCCTAAATGGCAGTGTTCAAACTTTATCATTCAATCCATTGTGCCCTTCTAGCATGGATTCTAAGAGAGACTCTAAAATCCAGAAGATCTTTGAAACATACCATGCAGACCCTAAAAGAACACAAATGCCAGACTAGGCTACTATATACAGCAAAACTTTTAATCATAGATGAAGAAGCCAAGTTATTCTAACACAAAACCAAATTTAAACAGTAGCTTTCTACAAATTCAGTCCTACAGAGGATAATAGAAGGAAAACTCTATCACAAGGAGGGAAACTACACTCAAGAAATTACTCATCTCACAAAAAATTCAAAAGAAGAGATCTACAAAACATAATACCAACTATAACAACAAAAATAACAGAAAACAACAATCATTGGTCTTTAATATTCCCCAACATCAATGGATTGAATTCTCCAATAAAAAGACATAGGCTAACAGACTGGATAGGCAAGCAGGAACCAGCATTTTGATGCATACAGGAAATACACCTTAGGGACATAGACAGACAGTAACTCAAAGTTAAAGGCTGTAAAAAAATTAATCAAATGGTTCCGGGAAAAAAGCTGGAGTAGCCATTCTACTATCCAATAAATTAGACTTTCAATCAAAAGTTATGAAAAGAGATAAGGAAGGACACTTCATGTTCATCAAAGGAAAAATCCACCAAGATGATCTCTCAATTCTGAACATCTACTTCCCAAATGCAAGGGCACCCACATTTGTAAAAGAAACATTATTAAACTCAAAGCATGTTTGAATCTCAGAAACTAACAGTGAGTGATTTCAACACACCACTCTCACCAGTGGATAGATTATGGAAACTGAAACTAAATAGAGACACAGTAAAACTAACAGGAGTTATGGACCAAGTGAATTTAACAGATATCTAAAGAACATGTCACCTAAAAGAAAATAGTATACCATATTCTCAGCACCTATGGGTACTTTGTCCAAAATTGGCCATATATTTGGATACAAAAAAAGCTTCAGCTGATAAAAGAAGATTGAAATAATTCTATCATTTTATCAGATGACAATGGACTAAGGCTTATCTTCAATAACAACAAAACAACAGAAAGCCCACGTATCGTGGAAACTGAACAATTTTCTACTCAATGATAACTTGATGAGGGAAGAAATAAAGAAAGAAATTAAAGACTTCCTGGAATTCAATGAAAATGATGACACAGCATGTTCAAATTTATGGCACACAATAAAAGCACAGCTGAGAGAAAAAAATCATAGCACTGAGTGCCTTCATAGAGAAATTGGAGAGACCCTACACTAGCATATCTGAAAACCCTAGAACAAAAAAAACCCAAACACACTCAAGAAGAGTAGATTGCAGTAAATAATCAAACGCAGGGCAGAAATGAACCAATTAGAAACAAAGAGAACTATACAAAGAATCAACAAAACTAAGCTGGTTCTTTGAGAAAATCAACAAGATAGATAAACCACTAGCCAAACTAACTAAAGGGTACAGAGGCAGTATCCAATTTAACAAAATCAGAAATGAAAAATGGAGGCATAACAACAGAAACATTGGAAATTAAAAAAAAATCAGAAACTACTACAAAAGCCTATACTCAATAAAACTGGAACATCTAGATGAAATGGATTATTATCTAGACAGATACCAGGCAACAAAATTAAATCAAGATCAGATAAACCATCTAAACAGTCCCATAATCCCTAAGGAAATAGAAAAGTCATTAAAAGTCTCCCAGCCAAAAAAAACACTCAGGGCCAGGTGGATTTAGTACAAATTCTATTAGATCTTCAAAGAAGACCTAATGACAATGCTTCTCAAAACATTTGACAAAACAAAAGCAAAAGGAAGATAACCTAATTTGTTCTCAGAAGCCCCAGTTACACTAATTCCTAAACCACACAAAGACACAACCAAAACAGAGAATTTCAGATCAATTTTGCCATGAATATTGATACAAAAATATACAATACAATTCTCTCAAACTGAATTTAAAGATGCATAAAAATGATCATTCACCATGATCAAGTAAGCTTTATCCAAGGGATGCAGTGATGGTACAATTACAATCAATGTAATCCACTATATAAATAAGCTCAAAGAAAAAACTCGCATGATCATCCCTTTAGATGCTGACAAAAACCTTTGACAAAATACAACAACCTTTCATGTTAAAAGTCTTAGAAAGATCAAGAATTCAAGAATATATACCTAAACATAATAAAAGCAAAATATAGCAAACCAACACAGACATCAACTTAAATTGAGAGAAGCTTGAAGCAATTCCACTAAAATCAGGAACAAGGCAAGGATGCTCACTTTCTCTATTTATTCAATATAGTATTGGAAGTTCTAACTAGAGCAATTAGATAACAAATGAAGTCAAAGGGATACAAACGGAAAAGAAGTTAAGGTATCACTATTTGTGGATGATATGATAGTATACACAAGTGACTCCAAAAATTATACTAGACAACTCCTACAGATGATAAATAAAACCCTTCAGCTAAGTAGCTGTATATAAAATTAACTCAAACAAATCAGTAGCCTTCCTCTACACAAAGGATAAATGGGCTGAGAAAGAAATTAGGGATACAAGACTCTTCTCAATAGTTAAAAATAATATAAAATATCTTGATGTAACTCTAACAAAGCAAGTCAAAGATCTGTATGACAAGAACTTTTAGTCTCTCATGAAGGAAATCAAAGACCTCAGGAAATGGAAAGATCTCCCATGCTCACAGTCTGATAGGATTAAAATAATATGTCCATCTTACCAAAACCAATCTACAGATTCAATGCAAACCCCATCAAAATTCCAACTCAATTCTTCAAAGAGATAGAAATATCAATTCTCATCTTCATCTAGAATAACAAAAAAATAAAACAATTCTCAACAATAAAAGAACTTCTGGGGGAAATGACAATTTCTGACCTCAAAATCTACTACAGAGCAATAGTGATAAAAACTGCATGCTATTTGTACAGAGACAGACAGGTAAACCAATGGAGTAGAATTGAAAACTCAGAAGTAAACCAACACAGATATGGTTATTTGATCTTTGCCAAAGAAGCAAAAACCATACAGTGAAAAAAAAGAAAATCATTTTCAACAAATGGTGCCAGTTGACCTGGTGGTCAGCCTGTAGAAGAATGCACATTGATCCATTCTTATCTCCTTGTACAAAGCTCAAGCTCAAGTGGATCAAGTACCTCCACATTAAACCAGATACACTGAATATAATACTAGGGAAAGTGGGAAAGATACTTGAACATATAGGCACAGGGGAAAATATCCTGAACAGAAGAACACCAATGACTCAGACTCTAAGATCAACAGTTGACAAATGAGACTTCATGAAACTGAAAAGCTTCTGTAAGGCAGAGGATATTGTCAATAGGACAAAATGGCTACATCCAATAGAGGGTTAATATCCAAAATACACAAAGAACTCAAGAAATTTTACTCTAGAACACCAAATAACCCAATGAAAAAAATGGGGTGCAAAGCTAAACAAAGAATTCTCAACTGGGGAATCTCAAGCTGTAAGGCACCTAAAGTAATGTTCAACATCCTTAGTCATCAGGAAAGTGCAAATCAAAAAGACTCTGAGATTCTACCTTACACCAGATTCTACCTTACATCAGAATGACTAAGTTCAAAAACTCAGGTAGCAGCAGATGATGGCCAGGATGTGGAGAAGGAGGAACACTCCTCTATTGCTGGTTGGATTGAAAACTTGTACAATCACTCTGGAAATCAATCTGGCTGTTTCTCAGAAATTTGGAAATAGTTCTACCTGAAGACTCTGCTATATCACTATTGGGCATATACCCAAAAGATGCTCCAACATATAACAAGGACAATTGCTTCACTATATTCATAGCAGCCTTATTTATAATAGCCAGAAGCTAGAAGGAACCCAGATGTCCTTCAGCAGAGGAATGGATACAGAAAATGTGGTACATTTACACAATGGAATACTACTCAGCTATTAAAAACGATGACTTCATGAAATTTGCAAGCAAATTGATGGTACTAGAAAATATTATCCCGAGTGAGGTAGCCCAGACCCAAAAGGACATTCATAATATGTACTCACTGATAAGTGGATATTAGCCCAAAAGCTCAGAATATCCACAATAGTAACTCACAGACCATATGAAGCTTAACAAGAAGGAAGGTCAAAGTGTGGATGTTTCAATTTCACTTAAAAATAAAATAATCACAGGAGGCAGAAGGAGGGAGGAATATGGGTGGGAAGAGGAGGTGGAGGGAAAATGAGGGAAGAGACAGGGTCATGTATGGGAAGAAACAAGAAAGAAGTCCAGAGGTCCAGGAGAATGAACAGAAATATGTAGCCGTAGCAGATGGAGAATCTGGGGGCACTAGAAAGTCCCAAACACCAGGGATACAAGAAGATTCCAGGATCCAGTGGGGATGACATTAGTCGAAATTCCCAACAGTGGGGAGACAGAACATGAAGGGACCACTTCCAGTAGATAAACATGGCCTAAAATTGAGAAATGGGGCCACTCTCCCAACTCAAAATCTTTAACCCAGAATTGTTCCTGCCCAAAGGAAAGACAGGAAGTAAAAAATGGAACAGAGACTGAAGGAAAGGCCACCCAGAGACTGTCCCACATTGGGATACATCCTATGCACAGACACCAAACTCATACACTATTGTTGACGCCAAGAAATGCTTGCAGACAGGAGCCTGTTATAGCTGCCCTCTCAGAGGCTCTACCAGCACCTGACTAAGATGCAGATACTCACAGCCAACTATTGGACTGAGCTAGGGGACGCCAATGGAAGAGTTAGGGGAAGGACTTAAATAGCTGAAGGGATTTGCAACCCCATAGGAAGACAACAGTATCAACTAACTGGAATCCTTAGAATTCCCAGGGTCTAAACCATCAATCAAAGAGTAGACATGAGACAGCCCATGGCTCCAGCTATGTCTATTGCAGAGGATTGTCTTTTCTGGCATCACTGGGAGGGAAGCTGCTTGGTCCTCTGGAGGCGTCTCCCTTCCAGGGACAGGAGATGTTAGAGGGGTGATGCAGGAGTGGATGGGTGTGTGTGGGAACATCCTCTTATAGGCAAATGGGAGTGGGGAGGGGGGATTGTGGAGGGGAGACCAGGAAGAGAGACAATATTTGAAATTTAAATAAATAAAATAATTAATATGAAAACTGCAATCACCCAGTGTTTACTTTACCTGGCTCACCATTTTTAAATTCTCTTTTACATTGAGTATACCAATTATGTTAATTATCTAGGATGCTACAAGCCTTTTCTGTTAAAAGTATTATGTAATTAGATATTAATTTTAATTTAGTATGTTTAATATTACCTTGTATTAATAAATTTATTTTTATTTAATAATTCATTTACATCTTTGATTCTTAGGTAGCCACTAAGAGGGTTTTTGGTTTATGTAAGATAAAAGGAGCTAGAGAAATGACTCAGGAGAGTCATTTGTTATTGCAGAGGACTTGATTCTAATTCACAGCACCAGATCTGGGCAGCTTACAATCTTCTATAACACAAGTTCCAGAGCTTCATACCTCCTGCCTTTCAGGGGTATCCACCTGCATATGCACCTTTGCTGATACGGACACATGTGTAATCATAATTGAAAATAAAAATAAATCATAGAAGATGTGACAATTGTACAGATGGCTAACAAATTTCACATCTGTATGTTCTCATTATTTTTCCATATTCGAGTGACCTTCTAGATGGATTGGTACAATTTTTAGCTGAACTATTAGAGGTGGAAGAACCATCAAAGACATAGGACCTTGGATTTTGGTGTCACAATATGATTTGCCCACTTTTCTATTCTCTGAAAAAGAAACAAAAGTCTTGTTTTTTAATTTAGTAAATCTTAGCTCAAAACTCACCTTGCACTGCAATGTTCCACTTTTTCCACTGCTTCCCTGTGCTATGATGTTATTTTTGCTCAGAAATTCATAGCACAAAAATAGGTCATTGGAAAATGTGTAGATCATGTGATGAGAATGTATATGCCACCAGCATATGGCTTTGACAGAAGTCCAGTTACACTGCTTTCTCCTTCTGCTTCTCTCTACTACTACTTCATAAGAGCACACACAAACACACATACAAATGCACATATATGTACATGCACACACATGTATACACACATTCATACTCATGTATTCACACTCACAAATACAGGCACACACTCACTCACACACATACACTGGCATGTGCAAACACACAGACACACACACATACACAGTTTCTTCTAAAATGCAAAAACAAAGTCTACTAATTATTCATGTAGATATCCCAGCTATGTTGACACAAGCTGAAGCTACACTAAATCTCTGTCCACATGGTGAGATAAAATTTGGTGTCAAATCTTGCTTTTAATTCCAGAATCAATATTCCCTTTTGAGACAGTCTAGATATTGTTTCTATATGTATTTTTACCATGGTCAAATTGCTTTATTGTGTCATAAACTAGTTCTCTGTATTTGTAAAAAAGCAGAGGTCCTTGTAAATGTGAAACGATCTCATAAATCTTAACAATATATCCTGAACAACATCTATGTAGAGCAATACAGAGAATAAGATTTGTTTTAGCGCCTCTTATAAAAGTGTGAAGTCAAAATGAAACAAATTATCAAAAATAAATGTTTGATTAAAGAAATCAATGCCATTCCACAGAAACATACTATATGTTGAGTTAAAAAAGAATATACTAAGTTTTTTTGGTAACCAGAAAAGTACAATTAGCTTTTAAAACAACTATTCATTGGATACATCTACAAAAAACTTCTGAATGTTAGCCTCAGGGAATATTTGGAAACGGGAGGCAGAAAGATTATGTAATCCAGACACTCAGAGAGCTTGCTGTGAGATTGTGTCTCTTAGTAATGGCAGAAATAGTTAGTGACTACCAGCACCAAGAAGAGAATGTTTCATAATGTAAGCATGAAATTTTAAAAGCAATACTAAATGAGGGCAATACTGGAGAGAATTATAAAGAAAAATAAATTTTGGGTTATTTTACGGTAGATTCTTCACCAACTTTATGTTTCAAAATAAGAATACAAAAATTACTCTCCCATATATGTCCTAGGTTCTCTTTGAAGCAACATGTAGAAAGCTTACATAACTAATAGTGTAGATGGGGCTTCTTTTAAATCACCCTATATAGTCTATAATTATGTAGGCATGTCTCACCAACCTGAATGCCCAAACATCAGCTTAACAAGTATGACACAAATGGCCCTGCCAAACCAGATGAAAAAAAAAGGAGTCCTTAATCCAACATAAAAGATTACAGGCAACTGAGGAAAGGGGCACCAGAATAGGTAGTCATCTCCAGGGAAGAGAACACCCATTGGTTATCCAGTACCAGTCAGCTCCAAGTATACATATACGTAACAGGACACGGACTAAGCAGATTATATTTAGGAATATGTATATACATACACATACACTATACTTATACATTATACCTATACATATGTGTATACATCATATGTAGATACATACACATTATATACATATACATTATATACATGTGCATGTGATATACATGAAATAGTGTAAAAAGAGACCATGGATTTGAAGATGAGAAGAAAGGGGAATGACTATGGGAGGATTTAGCGGGAAGAAAGGGCAGGGAGAAATGTAATTATGTTATAATTCAAAACTATTTTTTTTAAAGCTAAGGCTTAGAAAACTATAAACTCTCAGTCCTCTACCCTCAGCCTTCTCTGAACTGAGATTATAGCCATGCACTGCCATACCTGACAAAAATAAATCTTTAAAACAACGAATACCCTACCCTATTCATATTAAAGTTGATATGTTCATTACTATGTAAATTTTGGTTATTTTTCATAGTAATACATTATATCATAAGCCCAGTGTTTTTTTTAATTTATGTTATCTTTTTTGGGGTGACAAATATTGTGTGACAAATATCTTTTTACATGTCAAAAACATGATAAAAAAATAAAATACTAAAGACCATCAGACTTCTAGATAGAACTAGGTGGTGACTAGCACTACCAGAAAGAGAATAGTTTTTAATGCAATTATAGACTTTTACAGAGTTGTAAAATAAAATATTTAATGAGGGCAATAGTGGAAAGTATTATGAAGAAAAAAATAAGTTCTGGATCGTCGTTAGGGAGCTTCTTGATCATCTGCTTAGAAAAAATAAATAAATACAGAAATTCCTCCTGTGACTTGTGTCCTAAGTTTTCTTTGAAACAACATGTACCGATCTTACATAAATAAATAGAATAGATTTGGTTCCTTTTAAATCACTCTGTTTTGGAGTGTCTGGATTAATACATAGTTAAAAAGGAAACAACAAACATTGTCCTATTCATCTGCCTAAAGATTACCATTTTATAAGGGGTCACGTACTCATTATTAAATTCAGCACATTGCTACAAAGTGACAAACATTAATCACATATATGAGAACAATGACACAATTCAGTTCAGAAAGTGTAGCTGTGTTTAATACAACTAGTTCACTCTCTCTTTAGTCCCTTTGAAATTTCTGTCAAGTTAGAAGACTATCCTTGTATTTTTTTTTCTTGCCACTAGCTTATTCATTTCCCTGTTCAGGCTAAGATCAATGGGAGCAAAAATAGATCTTATTTTCCTAGGGAAGTAGTTTTTTTTTAAAAATACATAAATAATTAATATAACTTGGCCCACAGGTGAACTGAAGAACCCATGATCCGACCCACTCTGAGGCAGACTTATCATCTTAAACTTGGAAGAAAATAATAGCTTTAAGTTTTTAGGTGAAATTAGGAAAAAAGCAAAGGAGGAAAGCAAGTATGTAAGTAGGGGGGCAGGTATGTTTTAGAACCCCGATGTTTGCCTAGTAGATATTTTACATGAAACAAGGGCTGCTAACCATGGTGCATAAACCGAAATGATAGGAGTCCGTCAGTGATGATGGTAGGGCACAGCTGCACCGCAGAGTCAGACTGCAACAACAAACTTGGCAGCTCTCCATGTGGCCTCTGTTAATATGCACTGATGTCAGCTCTGTGTGGGAACAGCTAAGGACCTGGGGAACAAAGGGCAAGGTTACAAAGACACGAGGAATAGCAAAGTAGGAAACTAAATTTCAGAGTCTACTAAGAAACATTCTGTCATGACAGCTGTCGCATCAACTGTTATCCTTAATTATTTCTAATTCTCCTTTAGTTAAACCACAAATTCTGAGTGATCATATTCATCTTTCTGAAGGCAGTTTTTAGTGATAACCTTCAGCAAAGGTCAGTAACTGACACAGCAAATTTTTACATGCATTTATTTACCCTCTAATAAATTAGACATTTTGAAAGCAGCCTTCTGAGAGATTGTGCACTTTGTACAATTTTATATTGTTTCTTCATGATACACCTCTATTTTTTATTTTCTACACAATCTGAGTGAACTTCATGTAAACACTTATTTCAACTGAAACCTGTCATTAAGATGTTCTTTTGAAAACTACAGAAAAATAAATTCTGATGTCCTGTCAACATTTTTGAAAGTGTTGATGTTAATATATACTAAGATAAACTTTAGGAAATTAACTACAGCTGGTATAAGAAACTCTAACATCCTTACAACACCAGCTTATTCTGCCTTAATTTATTGGATTATGTTAAGAGCATTTGGAATGAGATCTAAACTGTAATAGGATACATACAAAATGAAGTATGATCATCTATGTATAGTGTTGTTCAACTGATCTCAAGAACATCTTCATTTGCATAAAGAAAATTTTATATCCATTGAATATTAACTCTCACATTCTTATTTTTTCTTTTCTTGTTTTTTTGAGACAAAGTTTTTCTGTGTAGCCCTGGCTGTCCTGGAACTCACTCTGTAGACCAGGCTGGCCTCGAACTCAGAAGTCTGCCTGTTTCTGCCTCCCAAGTGCTGGGATTAAAGGCGTGCACCACCACTGCTGGCTCTCACATTTTTTCAATCCTTCACCTTACAACCTCGAATCTTAGAAACATGTCACAGGAGAATTGTATAGTATTTATCTTTCTGTAGTTATATTATTTTACTTTATTACAACAGCCTCCAAAATTTTCATGTCATTAATGTTGCTGTTTCCATTCCTAATGGTAAATAATATTCCATTTATATCCACTTTTCCATTGATAAATATTTAGCCTTTTTCTAAGTCCTACCTATTTTGAATCCTGCTAATGTTAACATAGTAGGGCTAATATCTAGTTTTAGATAAATGTCCAGCAAAATGTTATAAAAAGCCAGTAACCCAACTGAACTCTAGGCAAAAGGCTAGATATTTACTTAAAGAAGACCTCTAAATGTGGTAAAAGTCAGTGAAAACATTCTCAAAGTCCTTAAGATAGAAATACAAATAAACCGCAGGCTTTTCTTCACTCGCACTATTGTGATTGCTCTAATGTACTTGGCTTTAAATATCTCACAACTTCAAACCATTTCCACCAGAAAGTTTACTTTAGTAACAAACCCATGACATAAGCAGAGCTTTCAGTTCTTGGCGATACCCAGTTCACTGGTCTCCTCTTTCTAAATGTTCACAGTAGCTCTAATGTTTGCATTCTCTTATTACCCATCTTGCATTGCATTGCATTATTCCAATGACCATTTGTAATCAAAACAAAATGAATGTCATTTGTTCCGTCTCTGACATTCTGTGAAATGTTTATTTAGTTTCACCCAACAGTAAAATGAATGCTTTTTGCCTATATGTCAAATATTGCTTCTCGTGCTTAAACAAAAGTTTAATTAATTAAATTTATTTGCTTATATATTAGTGCTTTAATTAATGAAAAAGAGCCCATTGTTTAAAAGAAGACCGATGGGAGTGTATGGGAGGACATAGAAGGAGGAACATGGAAGAAATGATGTTATTATATTATAATCTCAAAAAGTAAACAATGAAAAAGAACAAAATAGGGATCTTTTAAAAATTAATAAGTAGCCAGGTGGTGGTGGCGCACGCTTTTAATTCCAGCCCTTGGGAGGCAGAGGCAGGCGGATTTCTGAGTTCAAGGCCAACCTGGTCTACAGAGTGAGTTCCAGGACAGCCCGGACTATAAAGAGAAACCCTGTATCGAACCCCCCCCCCCCAAAAAAAAAAAGAAAAAGAAAAAAATTAATAAGTATGCATTAAATAATAAATGAGCATTTTTTCACTAATCACCTAGCTAGAAGACATGAGAGTTTTGGTCAATGAAAGAAAACTTATTTTATTTAATTGATTTTAATACATTGTGTTCATTGAAATAGGATTACATCTCTTTATCCCTTCCCTTTTCTTCCTCCATTTTATCCTAGGTACCTTCCCTCACAACCCTCTTAAATCCCCATTTCAAGTTTATAGGCTATTTTTCCTTGGTTATTTTTATTACATGTGTGGGCATGTGCATATGTCTTTGTATGTGGCTATCTGTTTTCGTTTGCTTGTACACGGTGTCAGATCTAATCAGTCTGCAGTGGGCAATCAATAAGTGGACTCATCACCAGAGAGGCTAATTCTTCTCTCAGTGGTCAATAGTTGCCTGTAGTTCTTGGTCTTGGGGAGTAGTCTGAAAAGAAATTTCACCATTCTGCATTATAAGTCCATTGATATTGTCATTGTCTCTGTATTGTCCATACATCATTTATAGGAGAGACTACAAACTTCCTCTCAATAAATGTTCCCTGAGCCACAGATGCAGGAGATGTAATGAGGATGTCCTTTGGGGTTGAGCACTCATTGATCTTTACATTGTATCCAGCTGTGGTTTTCTGTGAGCATCTTCACTTGCTGTAAAGAGTGGTAGCTTACCTTATCTGTGGGTATAAGGATAAGAGAGAATGTAGTAAGGAATCATTCTGGTCTAGAAAAATGGTGATAGTAGATTCATTTCTAATGTCCATGTCCTCATGAGCCCTGGATAGCTGGCTAGGTTTCCAATACCAGGAATAATTTACCTTACTCTTCGGTGGTCCTATAGTTCAATTAGGCAGTTGTTGATCCCTACGGACCAGCATATGTGACTTATCAAACCTTTAGGCATAGCTTTTCATTCTGGCTATTGTCATGCTTCAAAATGGTTGCAACTGGACAGCACCGTTTCATTATGTCCCTCCTTTTGTAGTTTATACAGTTTTCTCTGGTTCCACAGAGGCTACAGTGTAGACAATGTATTTTAGGTCTATATCAAATTATCTGAGTCCTGTTTCATATATTTGCCCTTTTTTTTTAGCAATAGAGGAATATCATCAATCAATGAAAGGCAACCAAAGGCTCCATTGATTGTCTATATTGTTTTGGAAGTCATTTGGACTATCTTGAACAACCATTCAAAAGATGTCCTGTGCCTCGTACTGAGGTTTTTGTTAGTCTGTAGTTTTTGTTATACTATGGTTTTTATGGAGAACATTGTGTTCCTAATGACTATGCTACCTTCACATATATTATCTATAATACTTAATATAATTTATGTATATTCGGTAACTATGGAATAATATAATTCTTTGAGTGTTTGTCAAACAAGTATGCCGTCAGTTGTCTCTCATCGCTCCCTTTCCTGTACTGCCCACTTCCATTTTTCTATTTCCCACTTCGGGTCACTTGCATATTACTGTTTCACTATCAAGCCAAACTCCACTACCTCCTGCCTATGGCCCCTTTTATACTTTCCTGGTTTCTGTGGTTACTCCAAACTGAGTACTCATGTCGAAGGATTTAGATCTAAGAAATGCAAAGAGAACATATTTGTCTTTCTGGTTCTGGGTTTCCTCAATATATTTTCTAGGTTCATCCATTTACCTGAAAAATTAATAATTTTATTTTTCTTGAATAGCATTCTGTAGGGTACACATTTTAATGATCTATTTGTCAGTTGAAGAACATTTAGGTCATTGCCATTTGCTGGCTATTGTGAATAGAACAGCAATAATCATGACAGGCCAAGCATTTATGGAATGGGTCATTGAGTCCTTTGGGTTATGCTAGAGATTTGATTTTGTCTTCTATTTTCTTTTTAATTTTGTCGAACAACCTGAATTGCTCAAACCTTGTTTACAAAGCATCTGAAAATGGTGTACAACTTTCCATAATGTACAATATCTCTCATCACTGATAAATGTTTATTTCTCATGAATAGAGATATTCTGGTTTATCTAATAAATTCTTCTAGCGGAATAGATTTTGCTTATGGTAAAGGATAACATATTATCTGACAAGCTGCTATATCATATCAATCTTAAAATATGACCCACCCTTAAACAAATTAAGTCTGGACTTTTTATTGGATATTTTATTTGCATTTCAGATGTTATCCCCTTACCCCACCCCCTCAGGAACCCCTATCCCATCCTCCCTCCTACTGCTTCTATGAGGATGTGCCCTCACCCACTCACACCTCCCCACTCTCAAATTCCCCCACTTTGGGGTGTCCAGCCTTCACGGGGCCCAAGGATCTCCTCTCCCACCTATGCCCAATAAGGCCATCCCCTACATATACAGCTGGAGCCATGGGTCCCTCCCTATGTGCCTCCAGGCTGGTGGTTTTCTAATTTTTAAGAATTTTCCATACTGATTTCCAGAGTGGCTACAGCAGTTTTCATCCCCACCAATAGTGATGAGTGCTTCTCTTTTTCTACATTGTTACCAGTGTTTGCTGTCAGTTGTTTTGTTGATCATGGCCATTCTCCTATGGTGAGAGGAAATACCAAGTTGTTTTAACTTGCATTCCTTAATTGCTAAAGATTATGAACACTTTTTGAGGTTTTTTTTTTTTTTAGCTATTTGGTTTTTATAGCTATATAATGTATCTTGAAGTCTGGAATAGCAATCCATCTAGTATTTTTTTTATTTTTGTTTGTTTGTTTGTTTATTTGTTTATTTATTGCACAGGAATGCTTTGGCTATGGCTTCAGGAATTAATTTGTTCATTCTCACAATGAGAAAGTGGTATTACAGTTCCTATTCTTCAGCTGAGTACCTCCATGGGACTTTCTGTAATGGTGACAGCTGTTTTACAAACAAGGATAACTGTCATAAAGAAGATCAACACCAAGATAAAATGGAGTTGTTAATATAAGCTGCTGTGTCAAGCATGGACTCCTTCTTACAGCCTAGGTCTCCAGTTGGACCAATCGTTGGTTGGCCATTCCCATAATTTTGGTGTTACCTTTTTCCCAGAAAATCTTATAGGCAGGACATATTATAGGTCAAAGTTTTTGTGGTTGGGTGGGTGACTCAATCCCTCTATTGGAAGCCTTGCCTGGTTACAGAAGACAGCCAGTTCAGGTTCCCTACTCCTCATTGCTAGGGTCTTACCAAGTTGTGTAGCTT
This sequence comes from Grammomys surdaster, assembly GCF_004785775.1. NCBI lineage: Eukaryota > Metazoa > Chordata > Mammalia > Rodentia > Muridae > Grammomys > Grammomys surdaster. The sequence continues at coordinate 248,722 of NW_021620869.1, forward strand.
AGTGTTCTTCTGGGACACCTAATAGTGGGGAGCAGAGGTGTCTCTGATTCTTTTGCCTGCTTTGGGACCTTTTTTCCTACTGGGCTGCCTCACCCAAACTTGATATGATGGTATATGTCTTGTCTTATTGTAACTTGTTATACTGTGTTTGGTTGGTATCCCTGGGAGGCCTGCTTTTTTCTGAAGGGAAAGAAAGAGTAAATCTGGGGGAGAGGAGAGTTGGGAAGGAAAGATTGGAAGGACAGAGGGAGAAGAAACTCCAGTTGAGATGTAATGTATGGAAGAAAAACATACAAACAAATAAAAATAATTAAATAGAGTATTTATTATTCAGAACAAAAATATAGGTTGTTATGAACTACAAAGTTAAGCAGCTTTAGGATAATGCATGTGAACTTTGTTCGTGTGTGTGTGTGTGTGTGTGTGTGTGTGTGTATCTGTGTATTTATATAATATATCACCATCTTATTCATTTACATTTCAAATAATATTCCCCTTCCCAGTTACCCCTCCTCCTCCCCTCCATCCCATCACCCCTCTTCTCCCTCCCTTTTATTATGTTGATTTGAGATTTTGTCTTACCTACCATGAAACTGAAGATATTAAACAGTATGTGATGGCATGCCTTGTTTCTTTTAATGGGGAAAATGAGTAATTTGAATTAGAAACAGCAAGGACTACAATCTCACAGGTCTCCACGCGTTGCTGCTCGCCCAGTCTGCACTTAAAAATACATCTCCTTTCCTTCTACTCTCCTGTCATATGCATGAGATTACTGACCACCTCATGGGATATCAAGTCTTCTCATTTTCCACCATTAATATGCTATCCTAAATGTCTATGCCACTTTTCTGTTGTCATTGCCCCTTCTGACATTTTAAGAATCTACACTTCTATGAAATACAAATTGCTTCACCTCTGTTATCCTTTTATTTCCAAAGTATTTCTGATTCCTTCCAGAGTCCCATCTTCCCACTTGCATTTATAAAAATATGATTTTCTATATGATATCTATTTCATCTCATATTCTATCTTCTTACATTTATCTTGCTTAAATGTTCATGGCTTGGTTAATTCCAGCAAACAGGAACAGTTATATTTCTGTATTGAATCTGTACTGTTATGTCACACTGTTAAAGTTCTTAGCACTCCCTGATAGAGCTGAGCACTGTATTCTTCCTAAGCATTTCTCTTCCTCAGCTATGGTGTCAGTACCACTGAGAGCCTATTCTGGACTTCTTCATGCATTTTCAAATTTACATGCTTTGCCCTGGTTTACAGGACCAGATATTCTTATGATCCTTTTCAAATTTCATTTTGGTCATAAATACATATACACTTACCTTTTCACCAGTGTGTAACGTGATGAGTTAAACACACACCATTAGAATCTACTCACAATTCCTATTCATTGAAAGCTTCCAGACAGGGATCTTATAATTTCTCTTCTTCAATGTGAAAATTTTCAGTAAGTGATTTTCCCCTCAAAATATCAACTTTATGTTGATATTTGATTTGATATTATGATGCATATTTCAAATCTCTCTAGCAAAGTGCTACACATCTGATGAATACTTACCCCTAGTTTATTTGCTTCCTCAAGCTGATGGTAATTAAATGAATATTCTGTGTGAGACAAATGGTTCCATGGTTATGAGCTATTTTTCTTACAGAGGATCTGGATTAAATTCTCAGGACCCACATGGTGGCTCACAGCTGTTTATAATTCCAGCTCTAGGAGAGCCAATGCCCTCTCTGACATCCACAAACACCTGGCAAAGATGTAGTACACATGAATACATGCAAGCAAAACACTTGCACATATAATAAACAAAAAGACTAGACAGATGATAGTTGAAGGTAGGTAGATAGATGATAGATAGATAGATAGATAGATAGATAGATAGATAGATAGATAGATAGATAGATAGACAGATGGACTGACAGACAAATGATAGATACATAGATAGATGATAGATAGATACATAGATAGATGATAGATAGATAGATAGATAGATAGATAGATAGATAGATAGATTTAAATGAACATTTAATACCTTGAGTTCTTGACCTGTAATGAATGCATCACTCAACCATCATACTTCAACATTGTAAATTTCATTGGAGCAAAAGAAAGGCTTCACATTCTAAGAATTATATTCCATCTGTTTTATCATATTCAGTATCACAATTGAGAATATTATGAAGGAGTAAGTCATTGAAACAGCATACGTCGCAGTGTTTGTTCCTACCCTTTCAGTCTTCCTGATCCAGTTAGTTGGCCCTGTTGGCTAGTTGTGTCAACTTGTATCAGGTTTCACTCACTTAACCCATTTTACTAGCTGGAATTTCTGTGTTACACTGTGCCTATTTCTTTAGAAAGCCCCATAAGTACTTTCCTCATCCATCTATACTAATATAACAGCATATAGGGCCTTTACAATGCAAATAGATTGCAACACTGACTACCTTAATATTTTTCATAGGTCCTCATTCATGTCAGTTAAAACGAAACCAAGATTCTTGCGCAGGTTCTTAATTGTTCTGTCCAGCCCATCCATGATGCTATCCTAGCTTTATACCGGTTTGTTTTTAGTAAGTAGCATAGTGTAAGCCACTATGACACCTTTGAGTTCAAAGTTTCTCTAGCAATACAAATTGGCTCCCGTCTGAGGAACACTGAGATAGCAATTCCCTGAGAAGGCTTCCCCACTGATTTTTCAAATATCTAACTCTTTTCCTACATTTCTCGTTTTATATACATGGTTTGCGAAGCATGTCTTGAATATTGTATAGAGTAGTTTATCTTGTTCCTACCAGAGATTTGCTTACACAAAAACTTAGTATTTCAAAATATTTGTTATAACTGGCAATCATCTTACTAAACTTGTATGTGTGCTTGTCTGTTCTGTTGCTGGATATATACTCCATGCGGCTGCATCACTTTTCAATCTTTTTGCCTTTGTGTGCACAGCAGGGTTCCTACAAAATTGCTGTGGCACTGATTTCTAAGTGTTGAGACTAAGTGACGTTATTTATCATCCAAGGACACATGTGAAGTGACATTGTTTCTCCAGAAAATCTTCAGTAGTCTGGAAAACATACTCAACTGCTGTCAAATACCCCAAGGAAATTTTCTTCCAGAATTTAAATTTTTAAGCAACCTTTTTAATATTCTAGCACAGCATTACTTACATTTATGCAAACCATGCCTCATTCTAGAAAAGATTATCAAGATTATGAATAACTATTTATGATAATATGGAGAATATTTTAAGTTGAGAAGAACCGAACAGATTTTTTTTTTACAAGTAAAAAAAGATATAAAGTTCATCACTCGGTGAGAATTTACTTCAAAGAGACTGCCCTAAGACCTATTTTTCTTATCCTGTATTGTCATCACATTCAAGAATATGCCATAGTTATTACCATCCAAGGTTTTCCAAGTAATGATACTTAAGTTTTAGCCGTTTATTAACAATGATCCCTTGATTAGGAAGGAATGGATGTCCACAATGTCCTCTCTGCGGAGTCTCTTATGTTGTAGTTGTCACATATTGTGTTGCTTTTCAGCAGGGGTGGGAGCACGAGAAATCCAGGTGTGGAAGCCCTTGCTTTTATCCTGGCTTAGCATCTATTGCACGCTCACATGCTTTCTGTGTGTGTGTGTGTGTGTGTGTGTGTGTGTGTGTGTGTGTGTAAACTAAAGGCTTGTATAATGTTAAAAACTGTAGCCCTTGGATATTGTTCCAATGCCAAGAGCTCTCTGGTAGTAGAATAGAATAAAATGAAGCAGCCTCTAGGCAAGGAGATGTGATCTTCCAGCGTATATCAATTCAAAGATCTGCTTCCTGGGCAGCTTGTTGCGGTTTCTGCTTTTCTGTTTTCAGTGGCCTAGGAGTAAAGTGAGAAGCTTGGAAGCAGGATTTCTTTTTGACTATTTTTATTTTTTGGCAGTTCTGGAGATTTAATGAGTTGTTTGTGATGTAAGTTAGCTGAAGTATGTTGTTATTGGTCCTAATTGCCTTGATTGATTTAGCAATTGCTATAAGAAGTTGTTATACATAGTGGATAACAAACTGCAGATCTGTCTTAACAGAGAAGGCAGAGAGATGAAACTGGACGTTCAGATACTAGACAGTAGAAAGATAATTACTTTTGATGTACAATAGAAAAGAGTGTTAAAATTTTACCTGCTGTACCATGTGAAGCACACGGTATGCTGAGTGAATAGAGCATTAGAAAAGAACTGGCAGATGTTGAGTGGAGCCAGCTTGGCACTGTTAGGAAACTCTGGATGTGAGAAGGAGCCTACAGGCACAGATGGGGGAAATGCCACTTTAGTAAGAGAAGTACTTTCTGTCCACAGTTTGACATCTGTTTTTCCAGATAATCCTATAATTCAGAGCTCTAGAAGATTAAGAGATAAAAGCTCTGGCAGTGCTCTAAATAGAAACCATTGTGAGGATAGCAAACTACAGCCTGCAGAGGAAAGGTAAACTGGGAAGAGGTCAGGCAAATTCAGATAGTATCAAGAAAGAAATGAGAGTAAGGGTTTGGTTTCCTCAGAATACTGTCTTCTAATGGACTCAGTCAGTGGCCAGTACGCCGAAGGAGGAAAAGTGGGCAGTGTAAATGCCAGTCAATGAAAAGAACACTTAGTGTGAAGATACCCAGTCTGAACTGTAAAGCAGCGATATGTCAGTGCTTCACCAAAACCATACCAAACAGATTCCAATTTTCCCCATTACAACTGCAGCAATTTTAGAAATGTACAGAGTCTGAGGCATTAGGTCTATACCCATCTCAAAGAATAAAGCAAGAAATAATGAAGCTAAGAAGGATGAAAGACTGTCTGACTCAAGAGTTCACTCTGGAACTAGCGCAGGAAGGCCTTGCATGCTTAGTAGAATGTGAGATCTGTTATAATATGTATTATATATATTATATATATATATTATATATATATAGACAAATTGGCGA
>NW_021620869.1:253804-287840 GCF_004785775.1 Grammomys surdaster
ATATATAAAATAGATGTAGATATATAGAAACTAGACTGTAGGAAGGTAATTACTTTGGATGTAGAATGGAAAACAGAATTAAAATTAAAATACAGGCCCCAGGTCATGGGAAAGCCTGATGGTGGTGGAAATGCCCTCTTGGAGACAGGGGGGAAGGAGAAATGGGATGAGGAACTGTGGCAGGGTGGGCTGGGAGGGGAACATTGACTGCACTGTAAAAAATAAAAGTAATAATAAAAAAACAAAAAAATTTCATATACTTTATACATATATGCATTCATCCAGACCTTAAAATGATATATTTACATGCCTTCAAATTTTTATAAACATGCCTTCAAATATTTATAAAAATCCTTGTAGGATAAAGCTTGAAAGAAATAGACACAGGGGCCTCTATCAGGAATATAACACACTGCTAGGCATACAACAACGTAAATTCTATCTAAATTAACTAGGACAGGACACTATTGTGAAGGGAGAACTTGAGATTTTAAGGGTCTGAAAATTTCTGAAGGAAGGTCCTAGACTAGATAGTATGCAAAGCACAGGTCTTCTTAGCGGGGATTAGGGGAATTTTCTACAAGGATTAGGTAGTCTAAAATTTCACTCATGAGTGCTAGGGTGTCACAGGGGTCAGCTTTTGAAGTGGAAACTTAAGGGTTCTTTGTAAAGTCAGTTGGATGGTGTTCTGCTGGGGCAAACACATGGAGTGTTTAGTTAAACTGGACAAAGGTGAAATTCTAAGACAGACTCCTAAGGGAACATTTACCTAAAGCAGACACGGGAGAAAGGTTGCTCTGCTAATGCATACATGTGAAAGGACATGTGATGAAGGATTCTTTGCTAAGGACACACAGGTATTGGTCTGCCTTACAGTAGTTGAGCTGCATTTGTCAGGACTCCATAAACAGAAACACTCCCAAAAAACTTCTGGTGGGCAGTTTGTTGCCATTTGTGTGAACTCAGGTTGATTAGCAGAGTGATATCAGCTGACACAGATGCATGTGCTAAGGCATGACCAGTGGAGGACATGTGATGTGTGGAGGGTATAAATAGGACTTCCAGGACAGTGACAGAGGCTCAGCTAGGCTTGGTTATAGAGCAACTTGTGCAAAGCTAGTGAGTCTTGCCTCTTCACTGATGTTTGCTTCCCTGAGAGAGACACTTCTCCCAATGCCCCTCTGTGTCCCTCCTGCTGACTTGTGGCAAGGCTGAGGCCTGACTCTGCTAGGTCATGTCGCCTTTACTGATTCATGTTTGCTCTCCTGACTCTACAGAACTGAACTCCTGGTATATCCTCTGAAGTGTTTGCAAGTGGATCAACCTGTGAACTAAACAGTCAAATTCCAGACAACACAGACTGGAATTGCTCCAAAGAACCTTACTAAACAGGTCCACTTTCCCCATATCCTTTCTTTTCCACTACCTCTGGTGGGTGGTGGGCTAAATGAGAGGTTAAGGCATTTAACACCCATAATTAAAAATAGCTCTTAAAAAATTAAAGTTATATTGGCTTGTGGCAGGTGGTCAGTGGTCTGCATTCCTATGTCATGAACTTTTAACCACAGGATGAGGTAGGGCTGCAGAACATATGGCCCATCCTGAAATAAGATCTTTTTTTATTCTTGTGGTTATCCCTAGGCTGTTCTTTGGGAGGAAGTTTTATGACTTTTTTCCTGAATTTTATAGTCTATTCCTGGAGCTGATGCCCTATGATCTAGCTCCTGGAACTTATGGTCTATTCCCAGATCTGGGTCTTTATGGCATTCTTCTCAAAATCTGTCCCTTAAATGGAGAAAAACAGGGTGGTTTTTAACCCTTTCATTATGTCTCTACTGAAATGCTCCCAAAACTGCATATGGAGAAGCCATCAAAGAATGAGTGACAACCAAATAATTTGATTGGGATTCTAGCCAAAAGTCCATTTCTTTCCTGTCTGTTGTTGTTGTTGTTGTTGTCTGTTTGTTTGTTGGTTGGGTGGGTGGTTGGATGGTTTTGTTTTTTAGTTGACAATGAACTCAATCAAAAATCTGTATTTTCCCCTTGTGTGCAGCTCCTTTTCTGAATGAGACACTTCTGACCATTGATAGAGTGCAAAAGTGTTAAGAATTTCTTCGAAATCTGATTTTTTTTGATTCTGTGTACAATTCCCAAAGGCATAAACAGTAAGATTTTTTTATCATTTATAAATCCCTCCCTCTATCAAGACTTGGGATTCAATTACTCTCTTTTTAAATGAATGAATAATTTAATGGCTGATTTAAGTAATCAAATGCAGCAGAAATAATACCTGAAAACAGAGATGTAATATGAAACTTTTCGATGGCAAAAAAATTTACATACTATAACATGCTCCCATAAGGCAGAAAGCATACAAAGGAAGTGTGCTTGAAGCTATAATCCTAATACCTGGAGACTGAGGCAGGAAGACTTCCATTAATCTCAAACTCTTGGGCTTTATAGTGATTTCCAGGCTAGCCTGGGCTTGTGTGAGACCCTCTCTCAAAACATATACAAAAAAACCCCCAAAAACATAGAAAAAGAAAAACAGTTCTAATAATTTATATACCATGGAAAAGGATAAAAGTGCCAACTATTGTCTATTTGGATCCATAGTATAATGTAAAGGCAGAATTAAAAGGAACAATATTCAGTAGTTTTTAAGGAAAATTTAGAGGACAAAGACTATAAGTCACAAAATTGGACACTTTATCTGATCTTTCCCAGTAGCAGAACTTCTCTCAAAGTAAGAAATGCATCAGAGCAAAATGGAGTCTTAGGTTGTTTTCATTACTAATATGAATCTAATGGTATTTGGCATGACACTCAAGATGGCTTCTTACTCTTAAACTCTGAACCTCCTCCAATAATTTTAATAGGATAAAGAGTATCAATCCATTGTTCCAAATGCCTATCTAAATCCTCTTGTACATTCAACACATTAGTAACATTTTTTGCTAAATGATTAACAAAAGTAGCTGTCTTAACTTCTTGTGTGACAGCAATTGCAGAAGCAGTAGTGCTAGCAATTAATGTAATTAAAGCTGTTATACCAGCAATAATCAAGCCCACTACCCTCTTGCTACTGCTTAAAGCCTGACTCACTTCTTCTAGTACTTGTAAGCTTTTTTCAGAAGACTAAGGTTCTGTGATACTCAGGGCAATAAAACAAAAGCTGGTTGATAGACCTCCATAACTGACATGCAGAATTTCAATACATTAACACTGTTAGACAGTATACAATCTGGGTTGTTCCCAGCTTCTAGCTATTGTAAATAAGACTTCTATGAACATAGTGGAGCACATGTTCTTGTTATATGTTGGAGGAAAATGTGGTACATTTATACAATGGAGTATTAATCAGTTATTAAAAACAATGAATTTGAGAAATTCTTAGGTAAATGGATGGAACTAGAAAATATCATCCTGAGTGAAGTAACCCAATCACAAAAGAACACACATGTATTCACGCACTGATATTAGCCCAGAAGTTCACAATACCCAATATGCAATTCACAGACCACATGAAGCTCATGAGGAAGGAAGACCAAAGTGTGGGTGCTTTAGTCCTTCTTAGAAGAAGTAACAAAATATTCATGGGAGCAAATATGGAGACAAAGTGTGGGACAGAAACTGAAGGAGGGGCCGTCTTGAGACTGTCCCACCTAGGTATCCATCCCATGTGCAGTCACCAAAGGGAGATGATGATGTGGATGTGCATGCTGACAGGAGCCTGATATAGCTGTCCCCTTAGAGGTCTGCTAGAGTCTGACATATTCAGAGGCAGATGCTCACAGCTAACCATTGAACTGATCAAGGGGTTCCCATTGGAGGAGTTAGAATGAAGACTGAGGGAGCTGAAAGGGTTTGTGGCCCCATGAGGAGAGCAACAATACCAACCAATCAGAGCTCCCAGAGTGTAAACTACCAGCCTGGGAGCACATACAGAGGGACTCATGGCTCCAGCTATGCGGGAGGATGGCCTTGTTGGGCATAGGTGGGATAGACGATCCTTGGTCCCATGAAGGCTGGACACCATGTGTGGGGGAATTTGAGGGTGGGGAGGTGGGAGTGGGGGGCAAGGTGGGGGCACATCCTCATAGAAGCAGGAGGAGGGGGGATGCGATTGGGGGTTCCTGGGCAGAATGAGTGGAAATGGGATAACATCTGAAATGTAAATAAAATATCCAATAAAAAAGAAAGTGTACAATCAATGCAACTTATATTAAATGCTGTAGAAGAAACAAAAGTAACTTGACAATTAAAAGAGCCTTATCACATGTACTAACACTTGTTTGAAATCTAGATTCTACCCCAACTTTATCTCTTGCTAACATAACATCATAGAGAACTGCAGCTAACTAACTTCCATATATGTCCCTGAAATTGTCCAGAACCAGATTTCCAAATGAAGATTGTTATTTCCAGTATTGGATTTATTTCTAGACCACTACATGACTGAGTCCAAATAACTGGTCACATTTAAGAAAAAGAGTCATTATAACTTCTCCTTTTGATTCTCTGTTTAACAAGGTCTAAAAACTTGAGGTTGTTTTCAGTAATGTACGACATTGTGACCTTAATGCAGGGTTCTGGTCAATAGTGCACTTAGAAAAAACTTTTAATGAGACTTCTAGGGCAAAATCATACAAACAAATAAAGCAAACTCCTATGCATATCAACTTTTCTAGACAAACAGCAAGACAGCATCATGACTCTAAGTCCTAAAACAAAGATCACCTTCAGGGAAAACAGAAACCATAGTGATATCATTGTCTAATGGTATACACCCCAATGGGAACGAAGGAGGAGGCTCAAATTTCTATTAACATAAAACAGACTCAGTTATTCAAAATCAAGCATAGGCCTTAGCGCTCAGTGTCAGCAGCCTAGGGGAGAACCAGGTGGCAAAGCTTTAATCCTTGGAGCCCAACTAGAACCCAACCAAATAGGTGACATGTGTGGAGGAATGAGTGTGTCAGAAAGAGCTAATAACTGGGCGCTGATTCAACATTACCGGGAGAACAAATATCAAATGTTTTCACGGCCAAGTGCTAAAGTATTAGAGGTGAGAGACAGTATAAGACATTCAATTTAACAATTAAACCAAAATGTCATTTAGTATTCCATAGAAAGACACAGCATAACGTTTTAATGTCCCTCCAGTCAAAATTATCCTTTTATAATCATTTGAATTTCTAATGAACTTCAAACCTGTGTGTTTCCTTTGGAACATTGACTGGTGAAAAGATCATTTGCTTCTTTTGTTTGTATTGTTTTGTTAAAGAGAAACCATGTTTGAGGAATTGCATTAAGTTACATAACTGCATTCAAGCCCATCATCTTTAAGTTTAAATATATAAATCCTTGTGTCTAATCCAAGCCCTAAATGAGATACAACTTAGTGAACACTGGCGAAAGATTGGCCTGCTTTGCAGATAAGGAAGTTATAAATCCTGGTAAATAGCCTACATTAGTGGCATCCTAAACTGGGCACCGCTGGATTCCTTCTGTGTGTGTTTTGCTCCCATGATGAGCAAGTAGAGATAAAGATTTTTTCTTTTTTCTTTCTTCTTCTTCTTTTTTTTTTTTTTGAACCTACTTTATTTATGGTTCTTAATGGCTTCAACCTCACTTCTAACCCACTGACCAGAGGTAGGGGAAAAAGAAGGTTAATAGGAAAAGAGGGTTGTGGACTTGTTTGGAAGTAGTTCCTTGGGGCAATTCCACTCCTTCACTCCTCCGCGTCAGATGCCAGCCTTCCAGTCCAACAGCAAACGCAGAACCATAGCAATGGCGTACTCCAACAGACCCAGCAAGGCTCGACCGAATCAGCAGGAGTCAGCAGCAGCGGCCACAGTCAACCAGAATACCACAAGAAATTCTTTCACACATTTCTCTCTATGAAGTGAAGACGAAGAAAAAACAGCAAAGAACAGCATTCCATTGTGTAGCAATGCAAGGGCACCCTCTCACATTCTGTGGAGTTCTAGTAATATTCTTTGTAAACATCACAAGCCCTCTCAGCGTCTGTTTTCAGCAAAATATCACATGCCCTCTCACAAGACAGCTTCCAGAAAAACATCATGTGGCACAGCTGAGTTGTTAAGGAAACCAGAAATGTTCACTTTATATCCCCCTTTCTGTTAAAAAAAAAAAAACAACAACAAACAACAACAAAACTCTTGTCTTTTTCTCGAACATTAACAATCTACACACAATAGAAATAAATTGTGAGAACCATAAAACTCAATATACAATACTCAAACAAAACAACCTTAAATTTCCATCGCTAAACAATAGTCAAACAATACAACCTTAAATTTCTATCAAATATATAAGACTAGTATTTTATTATTTTTATTTATTCGTGTTATTATTCTCCTTTTTCCTCTTTTCCCCATTATTAGATACAGAATGGAGACCCCTGATTTAAACTTTGTTTCTTCTCTGACTATAACCAATAACAACCAATCATTCTAGATGATAACAAACGTAAGACATCAAATGACCAAAACCATCCATCATACTTTTAGGAAATAGGAGAATCATATTCTTAAAATTACTTGTCTGGAGACAAAGATATCTTCTGAGTACCATATAAAAATTGGGATATTTGCCAAATCCCTCAAAAGCTAGCTGTATCTTTTTCTGTCTGTGTTGTCTGCCCACTTTGTGTGATGTTTGGTCTCTTGATATCCAGTTTCTGTCCAGTCTTTGTGTGATCAACCAGTTGGGCTAGCCCTTTTGAAATTGATTTGCATGCATATTTTAGAGAGGTTAGCGACTGGGATAGTCTGTGAGAGTCAATCACCTGGGCGGGCTATTTACTTTGTGAAGACATTTATGCCTCAGCTGATAAGAGGTTTTCCCTGGTAAAATCTGTTATAAGCTTTGTTGGTAACCCTATTTTTTCATTCCTTGTAGATACATAAACATAACCGCATTCCCACCTTAAAACTATTGTAGGTTTCCATTCTAACGTCAACACATCTTCATAATGTATTGGTTGGCTTAGTTCCTCCGTTTTTTGATAACCCAGGGTTTCTTAGCTGTTGTTGTTCCTTTTTATTTTTTTTAAACTAATATTAAGAAAATTGAGAGCTAACACAGCATTACTTAGTCTGTTCCTGGGGATTTTTTTATTCTTTCTGTTTAATAAGCATTTTTTTAAGGTACAATTGGCTCTTTCTATATCTGCCTCTCATGTCGGGTTGTGTAGCATGCCAGTAATGTGTTTTATATTGTAAGATGCAAAGAAGTTTAATCTTATTGGACACACACGCAGGAACATGATCGGCTACACAAGGTCTCAGCTTCCCTTTGCCCTTCTGGTCCCACACAGGTAACCCATGGGACGATGTCTTATTTATGACGAATTACCAATTCTGATGTGTTCAAACCTTTGGGGAAAGTATACTAATGTCAGCTCCTGTGTCCACCAAACCTTCTATTTCCACACCATTCTTTTGTACCATTAATTTCTGTCTCTGATCATTAAGCACTGTTTTCCAGAATACTTACTTTCCAGTACTCACAAAAGCCCGTTCTTTCTGCTGGAGCAACTGTGTCCTTGATGTAAGGAAACAACTGTTGAACAATTCTATTCCCTGCATAAAGTTGCATCTCCTTTTTCACATATGCCCTGATTCTAATTTCTTTTTTTAAAATTATTTATTTCACTCCAGATTTTATTCCTCCTTCCCAGTCTACCCTCCCAACCCACCCCTCCACCCGTCTCCACGAGGATGTCCTCTTCCTTGCTCTCTTACTTTCAGTGTTTGCATTTTCAAATGCCAAAATCTCTATCCATGACTCTTTGGTTTCATGGTCTGATATGGCTCTCAAGGTTTTAAAGCTGCAGCATGATATTTAATTATGACCTCATCAGACTGAATTTGTTCTCACAGGCTAGTATAATGGCCCTTCAGCAAGCAGCTGATCTTCAGCAACATTTATCCCCCTTGCTATATTACATTGTTCTATTTTCATGGCTTCTTGCCTCCATCACGACAACCATTGTCATGAGAAGTTCTTACGTGTATTTCTAGGAAGTGTAGATCAAGAAAGACCATCGAAGACCAGCAGAATGTTGCATGGTGTAGCAATGCAAGAGTATCTTCTCACTGTTTGTAAGGTTCCATTTATATTCTAAGCATCAAGTTCCCTCTCAAGTGTCTGTTTTTAGCAAAATATCACATGCTCTCTCAAAAGCCAGTATCCAGAAAAACATCACATGACTCAACTGAGTTGTTAGAGTATAGAAATTTCCACTTCAAACATGTAGACTGCAGTTTTCTCCACTTAATTCTAAATTAATCTTAGTGACAGGCTTAATGACTAGAATGTGTCAGAATCAACATCCACATCCACCTGAAATGAAATCCTGAGCTTTGTGGCTGGTCTTTACATTTCCCTTAGAATGATCTCAGAATCTAGCTGCTAAATTCATGTTAAGCATTATAGTTGAACTCTCTACCAGCTGCCAACATATGATTAAGCTGCTTTGGAGTCTCAGTCAAGATGAAATTTAAGATGACCACAACCCCAGCCACAGAATGAAGGTGTCACATAACCTAGGTGGACAGCCAGCAAAGCTCGCCAATGTAAGAAGAGAACGTGGCGACAAGAACACTTTTTAGCATATGAATTTTTGAGTTTTATTTGAAATATTAGAGACCTGGTTTATACTTAAGTAGACAGCGATTTTTCTTTTGATCTTTTTCTTGCTGTTAGAGCAGATTCTATTGTGGTCTTGTTGAATGAGAGTAGCCTCAAGGTTGGCTTTAGTCAATACCAAATTAATTCATCATCATAGAGCAGAAGCCTATAAAATAGCCAAGTTTGCTTTTGAGGTAGTTTTTTTTAATCAGCTTTGATACAGAGAAAATGTCAAACACAGTAGAAGTAAACATGATAAAGTAAAGTTGATGTTAGTAAATAAATCCTTTAAGCCACTATGACTGGGGATCAGTCCATCTGTCAAGATTTAAATGACCTCATTGATGTTAACAAGCAATGAACTTTTATGACCCATGCCTTTTCTTTTTCTTCTAAATTTTAAAATATGTAAAAATCGGTCCTGAGTGGGATTGGATTTGCTGCGAGATAAAGCTAATCTCTACATAGAATCCTTGACTTCAAAGTCCACAGATGAAAAATTTCAATTTCTTGATCTCTGACAAGATTCAGACTTATAAACATACAATTTGTATTATTAACTCTCTCACATTACACTACAATTGTACTTGAAATTCATAATTTCCAAAATATATAACCTCTAAAAAGATATTCAACCTTCTCTGTCTGCTTTATCCTTGACCTCAAACTCCCAGAGATCCACCTTAATACAGGAAATACAGGTATGAGACACTATACTTAGGGAAAAATGTTTTGGACTCAGTATATATATAAAGATAATATAAAACACATGTTAATATATAATTATGCAGTATTTATTTTGTAAACGCATTCTGTCTGTACCACTTAAATAATTTTAAATCATATTTATTCTTTTTCATACTTTAGCACAAACAATTATTACTATTTACAAACTCAAAAACAATATAATAGATTTTTCTTTTTTCCCCCATAAAAATTGGAAAAGGTTTAGTAGAATTTTATTTATTCATACCAGTTAGTTGTGGCTTATAGTTCTTTAAATTATGACACTGACAAAAAAGAAAGCAACAATAATTAATTAAGAAAACAAAGTTACAATAATATGGTAAAAGGAAGCAACAAAAGCTCTGCAGAAAACATTTTAAAAATAATTTTCAAACAGGAAATCCAGTATAGTATAATTTGTCCCTAACAACATGGAGCCCACTAATAAATACAGCAGTTGCAAATATACAAAGTTGTAACAAAATGATACAATATTTATTGAGTAACAACAAATTAAAGGTTGACATAATGTATATAAATTAAATTTCCCTCCCCTTAATAGAGTGGCTTCTTATTCCTTAGACATAGAAATTCTGTTCTTCAGTAGAAATATGAAGTCTTCTCATTAAAGGCACATACTTATCTGTAAAATGAATAAAGAAATATATGAATACCACTTGTTTATAAACACATTTAAAGATTCAGAAGTTTTGAGGAGAATAACATAAAACTAAGAAGAAAAACTTAATTGAAAACCATTGTGGTTATGTGACAGTGTCACTATTAATTACCTTTTAACTGTATTAATAACCTTCAAACTGTAATTTTAACTATTCAAAATAATTTTATACATAATATTGTGAGTAATAAAACCTCATGTTTATATTCACAATCAAATTTTTCTCACTGGGATGTCTGATCATTTTTTTCTTAAATACATATAGGAATATGAATCTTCATTTCCATTCACTCCTCACCTGACCACATAAAGTATCTGAAAATACTGCACCTCGGGTTCTTTCTTAAATGTAGTAGTGAGCCGCTTACAAATCACTGGAGTCATCTACAAGGTTAAGTGCCATAGGATCACTCATGTAGTTAGAAGCATGGGAAGGTCTGGGAGTGGTCTTGTCTGACAGAATCAGTCCTTAGAGATTTGGTTTTGTTTTTACATGATCTGACTTTGGCTCCAGCTACAATACATGTTTCTATGCTCTACATTCAAAGTCTAAGAACAAGTGCACACTTATACACCACCATACCATGGTTGAAGCTATCAACTCTCCTTGACACACCTCCCACAGGACCTTATCTGGCTGTTTGGTGCATTTATCAACATCACTTTATCAGTCCACCCTTCTCATTTGCTACCCTTAATTTAGTTGCCATTTCTCAGGAAAATTAGGATGGCATTATCATTATATAAGAAAAAAACAAAAACAAAAACAAAAAAACAAGTTCTATTTCCTGGATAAATAACACAGATGTTAGACTAGAGTCAGGGGCCATAGCACACACTCAGGGTGCCAAGTATTGCAAGCTGTGCCTATTTAGAGGGAAAGACATTGAAGCTGGAAAGCCATTAGGACAGACTGTGGCCATTGTAGACAGGACTGCCAGCATACTCTGTCCTAGGACCATATCGTGAGATGGCATGCTGTCCTAGTAAATGCAGGTCAATAATTTCTGTGATGATAAAAGCCTGTCACAAAACAAGATGTGCAACTGCAATCACAAGCTGCCAAATGATTCCAGAATGAAGCTTGCAAGAGTACTTGGGAGACGGTGAGGAAAATACTTGCATGAAGTATCATGACACTGTCAGAGTTAAACTGGCAGCTTGTTTAGCTATTTTAGTCACCAGACCAAAAGCAGTAAGGCCTTAGATGAAGTAAGTAATGGTTTAAGTCTCCACAGAACTTGCAACAATTTGAAACAAAGGACAAACTATGGGTAGAATCTTTCTTTTATTAACCTCAGTGGTCAGTGGTCTGATGATGTCCAGTGCGCACAAAGCAAGCGTGCATGTGCCAGTGTGTGGAACAGATTTAGAAAAAAAGTTTAATAAAGCAGGCGTGCATGTTTTGTTGTTGTTTAATCACCCCAAATATATTGAAAGATTTTAATTTTAATTTGTTAAGACAGGATCTCACTTTGTAGTCCCAGAAATCCTTCTGCCTCGGCCAATCAAGTTTTAGGATTACTGCATGATTTACCATGCCTGGCTCGAGGTTTTTATTAACTCTAAGAAATACTGCCATTTTTTTAAAAATTATAGTCTCACATAGCTAAAGACGCCTGTGAATTCCTGATCCCCTTCCTTTATTATCAGAGTCAAGAATATTGTTTAGTATTGGGAAGGTGGGAAGACAGTGATCAATTAATACATTAAAAGAAGAATTTCCATTCTTTACTTTGTAAGTCAGCTGTACTTGTAAATGTACAATACAGTTTGGACATTCCTCACAAGACAGAGGTAATCTTGAGCTGAAATGAAGACCTCTATTCTGAAATACCATGTGGCTAATTGGCTACCGACCATATCTACTGCTAAGTATACGTCACAGCACCGTTCAGTCCCCTATCTATACTGCCAGCCCTACAAGGTCCAGCTACTTATTGCATCTGTTAAATAAACACTTACATACAACCTGTCTTCTGATAAGGTGTCTTTATGTACAAAGTATAATGAACATATACAATAATAAATTAAATGTGGCATCGTGAAAGTAGTGAGGAAGCAAATTTAGGGCTTTAGAATGACATATTTAGCACAAATTACCAGCCTAGCACTGGAACGACACTAGTACTCGCTTTTAAAAGCTGGTTCCTTAATTTTAGAATTGTCTTCTAATTCATGTCATTACAATAATTACTTTATTTTTGACAGAAGTTAAACTTCCCAGTATTAATATACTGTTTCCATTCGTTCGTTGTGCTTTAAAGTTGTTTTACTCTTCCAATAGTGTAGTGGATTATTGACATTTTCTTACAATTTTTTTTTTTTCAGAAAAGTGGTAGCTGTTTTAGTGATGACATGCTATCATATCTCCTGAGTTTTTCTGTCCAAAAGAAGAGAAAATGCCACCCATCATGTAAAAACCTGCTCTGTTCTTCCCATGTTTACAGCTCTTTAACAATAGTGGACTAGTAAGATAGAAACACTAAGTACAGACAGTACAAAAGCTAATTTTATGAAACTGTAAGGAAGAAGATTCCCTGTCTTCCCTGGAAATGAAATGTGCTTTAAAACAAACAAACAAAATGACAACAACAAAGAATCTGGGCAATAAAGGAGAATTTTATAACTATTAACACAGCAGAAGTAAGTTATGATTGAAAATTAGTTACAATCACTAGTGTCGAATGCTAAGGTTCTTCAGAGAGCAGAAGCAAAGAACACAACAGGACTCCCAGTCCTCACTTTGGATCCATATTTGGAAAACTAATAGGAATGTCCCTTAGATGAGGGAGGGACAGAATGGTAATGTTTATAATTTAGATGTGAATCAAATAAATACTAAACCAACAGAATGAGACTGTAACAGGATGAGGAGTCTAGCGTTATTTAAGTTCTCTCAGCCCCAATTTTCCTCCCTCGAACTGGAGTTGTAAGAATTCCTTTAGAAGACCATTCTGAGAGCACTCCTAGTAAAGAGGGTGGAGTAGTATCTATTTAGTCACTCCTGTGACAGTTCTGGTACCTCATGTTCCCAAAACAAAAGGAATTGTTCCCTCCTAGTGAAATGTGCATCAATTATTGAGATATTTGCTATGCAGTAAATGTTGAATATTATTTCTGCCAATAGAATGCAGATTCATTTTTAATTTTTTATACAATATAGTAATAAAAGTGAGACATGATAGCTTACACCTACAATCTCAGCATTCAGGAAGCTCAGGACAATCACAAGTTCAAGATTAGCTGTTATACATGTATATATACACATTGCATATATATTTTGTGTGTGTGTGTGTGTGTGTGTATATATATATATATATATATATATATATATATATATATATAACACATATATACACATATAATACATACACTTATATACTAGTCTTACCATTGGATATACATGGATATTATATATAATTAGTACAGACTATATATGTCCATATCCATATATATAACCAATGGTATAAACTAATATGTGTGTGTGTGTATATGTGTATGTGTGTACACATATATATACATATCCATATATAGATCCACTGGTACATTGGAGAAATATTAGGGTTGTACAAAATTCTATTTAGTAATAAAAGTACTGCCTTAAATTGTATTTGATATAACATTAAAATAACCCACAGTGTTTCCTCTTCCTCTTTATTACTTTGTCTTTTCTTGATGTTTTTCCACTTTAGCTTTTTCCCCTGTTTCTTATTGTTCCCGTTGTGTTCAATCCATTCTGTAAAGCAAGTTGTCCAGTAGCTCCATTCATCTTTTAAAGATACAGATTATTGAAGTAGAGTAGCTGAGAAATGTAGCATTCTTCCTTCTGTTTTAGTCGTTAAAATCACTGCATTCGGTGGTGAGGACAGCTAGCAATGTACAGCAATAGAAGGAGCAGGCTTCACAGCAGACACTGGGGACTGGTAGCATGTGTTCTATGCTGCCTGATTATGTTCGTCATATACTGTGCCAAAAAGGGGAAATTAAAATCAGCCAAAGAAGGGACATAAAACTGTTGAAGTTTGGAATTTGTCATATTTTTAAAAAAATGAGATGCTGATTGGGATATTCTGATCATTTTTCCCCCTTAGGAATATTGAAAATTTGATAGAAGTACTATAAAATGCTACTCAAGATTCTCAGTGCTGGTATGCTTTAACATATGTGGAGGTACCCAAATTTTTAAATTATTTAATAAGCTACCTTAGTAATATAAATTCTTAAGGAGGACATGCTAATGAAAGTAAACCTAACAAGTGTGACTTAGGTTAGGTAATTTCACGTGTTTTCACGTGTTTTCTTGTACTAAATCATTAAGATGTGAAACCACACTAAGTACATGGATAAACAGATACATGTGCATCGTCGGAAAGTCATCTCCGCTATCATAATATATTTGCAAGCAAAGTCTCTGGCTTTTTTAAAAAATCTTTTTGCTTTGTTTACAAATCTTCAAACTTGATTCTTGTGTTTACCTTCTTAATACGCCTTTATTCTTTTTAATTTTTTTATTTTATTTTTAAGGTTATATCACTTCCTTTTCACTGTCCTATGAAATCATCTCATATATCTCAGATTGCTCTCTTTCAAATTCATTGTTCTTTTTACTTATTGTTATAACTTACATGTATGTATATATGAATACACACACGCATTCCTGAAGGCACATACACAACCTGCTCAGTCTATGTACAGTGTACGTACATACAGCAGGCCTGAGCGTTTGGTGTTAGACAACCAATGGGTGTGTCCTTCTCTGAGGAAGACTATTTCTTCCACTCTTAGCATCTCCTTTGCCTAGAGACTTTGTGGCCTTCTCTAATGTGGCATGCCTGTTGATGCTGATTTTGTTCAGCTCATCTTAAGCAGTTATGTTGGTGAGAATTTGTGGATGTAACTTTTGACTCTGCTAAAGACAGTCTGACAGCAGATGTCTTAATCCTTTTGCTCAAATAGCCTTTACATTCAGAGTTGGAAACATAAAGCTACATATGTGCCTATGTATGTATATATACCTACATATGTGCCTATGTATATATGTAAGTATGTCTATTACAAAGTTAAATGTCTTGCCAAACTCCACTCCCTAATGTTCCCACTCATGAATTCTACCAACCAATCAATAAATACAAATCTAGTACAAAAACACAAAGGCAGAGCTGAGGATGCAGCTCAGGGGTGCTTCTGTAGCATAAATCTGCTAGACTCTGGATTTAATCTATGGGGGGGGAGAGGGAGAATGAGAGGGAGAGGGAGAGAGGGAGGGAGAGGGGGAGGGGGGAGAGGGGGAGAGAGAGAAAGAGGGGGAGAGAGAAGAGGGAGAGGGAGACGGAGAGGGAGAGGGAGAGGGAGAGGGAAAGAGAGAGGGAGAAGGAGAAGGACAGGGAGAGAGAGGGAGAATAAAGCACTAATACAGAAACAATTTCACTGTATTTTGCTACTTTGTGATTCTGACTATCCATCTTTGTTTCTCATTTTAAATATAAACATATGCCTCGAAAAGTAAATTACCATTGATTCTGGAAACCTTAATTAATAAAAAATGTCAAATGGCAAGCTTACTAGTTTTACATTTCTTTTTTTCTGTCTTGGTAGCCTTAAGTCTATCTAATAGACCATAAACCACAGGACACTGGACAATTTGCCTATCTCTGTCCATCCTATGAAGCCAGAGGTTGCTAGAATCCCTGGGTACAAAGCCAATATCCTAATATCAAAATGATTGTTCAGTTTTCTCTGGTCATTGGGATACTGTATAATCACCTGAAATTCCTTACAATAAAACTGGCTTCATAACTGATAGCCCATAATAACTCCTATAGCTTCAGTACAGTTTGACTGAGCTCCACAATGATTGCTGTTAAATTTAATACCTACTGAGATATAAACTAAGATTCAAATCCCAAGATGACTTCATTACCTTACGGTTAAAACACTGAACCACTTTATTATTACTGTGTCTTTCTCTTTAGCCTAGAAAATTTAATTCCTAAATTTGTGTGACATCCTTAAATATCCTCTGATATCCTTAAATAGTACAAGTCACTCTCATATTGCAGGATCTAACTCATCTACTGTCTTACTCTGGCTGCCTACAAAATCTACAAAGTAGTTTTCAAAATGGGTATGGAGCCCAGTCCCGATGGATCCATCTATAAAAGACTCCTCTAAGACCCAGGGAAAGCTGCAGAAGGAGCAGAATGATTATAAAAGCCAGAAGATGGGGGGCAGAGGTAGAGTTACTGTGAGAATGTATCCCTACACCCATAAAGTCTCTGACATGACTACCAAATGTGAGCTGAGCAAGGGTGACACCAATGACCATGCCAAACTTGATGGGGAAAAGCCCTTGAGGCCTCAACCCTAGATAAAGAACAATGGGCAACCAAGGAAAGCTGAGGGCAGGAGAGTATGTCTTCCTCAGCAAAGAGTACATCAATTGGTTGTCTAGAATGTATCCATTTTTTTCCTCTAGGATTCAAACTTGATGATATATAATTATACATAATAATTTCATGCGCTTTCCTTTTGACTTCTTTCAGAAGTCATCACCTTTACAACAGCTAAACTTAAGGTGATTATTTTTGCCTGTGGTGGACTCTTGATGAATTCTTGTATTAGCTACATTTACAGGAGTAAGACTGTACTTGGCTTACAGTTTGGAAGGCACATTCCATCATGGTGGGGAAGGGTGGCAGTAGGGAAGAGGGTGACAATGTGGTTATTCACATTGTATCCATGGTCGGGGAACTGGAACTGGGTGTTGAACTGGTAAGCTGCACTGACAGTATCCTATTTTCTTCAGCAAGTCTCTACTGGCTAATGGTTTTACAAGCTTGATAAAACAATGCTACCAGCTGAAACCAAGTATTCAAACAAGAATGTATGGAGGATGATTCACCCTCAAATTACAAAGTATTTAATATAGATGAATTGATACTCCAATTGAGTTCTTTGGAGGTAATCATAAACTGTAAATTTCATTTTGTCTTTCCTTTCTATGAGTGTATATAGCAGACATCTCATACATATCTAGCATAATTAAATATAATTATGGCCATTACAAATGATAATAATAGTTTTAAAGAGTAAATCAACTATAAAGCCTTGTTTACTTAGTACTTTGATGTGGTACCCAAGGTCGTCATCCTTTCACTCAGTACGTCTTTGTGCTCATGCTACTGCATATTATTTTTCTTCTGATTCTAATATGAAGATAAATAAAAATTAAATATATTTACTATTAAATGCAAGTTAACAAATTTAGCTGGCCCATACTTTCAAAAGAGATAGCCAAAAAAAACCAGTCTTACACACCAAACAACAACACACTCTTGCCATTCCTCTTGTAAGTCCATCAGAACCAGATGAAGAGAGCATCCATTGCTGAAGACAACACACATTCAGATCCATGATATAGAGAAACCGAACTAGAACTGAGCCATGAGCTTTCTCCCTAAAAGCTTTCTTGGGGCTGGAAGACACCATAAGGAATGCTAGCACTCTCAACTATCAACTCTTAAAGAAAAATCACAAATTTGCCACTGAGACTTTTATTTAATAAATAATGGCTTCTGGGAGCAATGCTATTCAGCTATATAGGATATCTTCATCCTAACAACAGAAAAATCTTGGGATCTAAACAAAAGTAACAAAAGTTGAGCTATTCAATTCTATAGTAATACAAAAAAGTAACCCTGCATGAATCTTAACTACTAAAATGACAACCTGCATGATATGCCCACTGGTGCAATAGTATTGCAACTAGTACAAGGGTAAGCAATGGCTTTTACATAGGATTTTAGGCCTCTACCAGAGGAATGTTTGCCTGGCATTATAAACATAGTAAAACAAGAACAACAACAAACGAACAAAATCACATAGCTAGAAGCTTGGGAACATAGGGCCCAGTGGGGGATTCACTACTATAATTCAGATAAATTGACATGGAACCAAACTGCATTCTAAATATCTGTTTATAGCCATAGACAAATGTTACTCTTATCCTTAATCACAGACATCTCTCTGCAAGGAACGACAGTGAATGCAGAATTAGGGCTGCTGAAGTTGTTACTAAGTGGTAGTTGAAAGCTTAGCCCTAAGCAGGGCATTTAAGCCACCCCAGCGAGGCTCAGAAAACTTTGGAGAAGAGTGAGTGGAAAGAATACAACAGCTGGAAGTTACACAGAAGGACAATGGGATGCTGTCTCCAGAACATGGCACAACTATTGGAAAGGGCAGCTTGAATCTTCTGCACTGGGCCTTTATACCACTGAACCTGTCAATAGCCAGTCATGAACTGGGGCCTGATTCCTCCATGCTGAGCTATTGGCTACTAAACAATTCTGGTAAAGGGAAGTCATGCACAGCAGTTACAGACCTGACTACGAGACCACCATGCTCCAGTGGATATGTGCACACCTGTGTTCACAGGTTAAACTCACTGCATCTGAACCAAAAGGCACGACTGTGGAAGAGAATCTTGTAAGAAAGAGGGTGAAGGGACTCCAGGGGAGAGGGAGAGAAGATGGGAGTGAAGTTAGGCAGAATGTACTATATACATATATGAAACTGCTAAAGAATAAATTTCATCAAGTAAAAGAGATTTCTGTGCCCTCTGATTTATAAGATTCTAGATTCTACTTTGCCTTCAAAAGAAAATCCTGTGCGCTCTTAGCATACCTTTCCTACCTGCGGGAACCTTTGTTGTCTCTTCTCACTCCATTTGCACTGATACTAATTCATATGCCCTTGTAATTTTGTTTTTCCAAACACCTTAGGGAAGATTTTGATGTGTTGTGAGACTAGATCTGAATAGAGAGATCACAGCTATGCCATGAAACAGAAAACTTCTAGAATTACAATTCGATCAGGAAGTACTGTTTGCAAACCAAATATGTGAATTGACAAAATCATTTCAGATTGTAAGACTAAATGCATGTTTACTAAACATTTCTCAAAAACAAACATAAGCAAATATATGCTAAGGTAACGCAAACTGCAAGAAGAAAACATTTCAAGCAAACACTGCAAAGATATCTGCCAAGAGAAAGTTCATTTTAGAAAATGTACACTGTTGTTTATATCAATTTCAGCAAAGCCTTCTGAATGAAATCCATGGCTTGGGCAGGACAAAGAAATTCATTAAATAGAACCCAGTAAAATCTACTAGAATAAAGACTGCAAAACGAAGTGTGCTTCAACTGTCTGGGCACAGGTTTGCATCCTGACACACTGTGGCAACATACCTTCTAGGATGATTGGCATCAAACAGTGTGGTGTCGTCATCATCATCATCTTGTTCTAAAGGTGTCAATTCCATGTTCTCTATGTTAGTATCCAAAACACCGTATCTCCTCGTTTTGCGGTTTCTTCTTCTCATCCTAGTAAATCAAACAAATAAATAAGCACAATTATTTTAACATAGCCTTGTCTTTACTTTATATGTAACTGTAAACGAAAGAAATTAGTCTGTTTCCTACTAAACATACCCTCAGTACAAAACTGATTAAAATTCAGTCATACTAACAAAATCAACTTAGCATGAAGGTTTCCTGGAAATTCATTAAATAAACTCATTCCTATATAGTCATATGACATCAACATTTCTCCTAACATACTCTCTTCAACGTCTGTGAACTAAAGTTGGGTGATATTTATTATTTTTATTTATGTGTGTATGTATAGGTGTGTGAATATGTGTACGTGAATGAAATGTGTAGGGTTGCCACAGAAGGCAGAAGGAAGAGGGTACCACAAACCTACAGCTGTAGCTACAGTTGGTTCTGAAATGCCCCGCATGGGTCCTTGGAAACAACTCAATGTCCTGTGGAAGAACAGCAGTAATCTTAATTGCTGAGCCATCTCTCCAGCCCCAGGAGAGACTTCCACAAGCCTTCCTTCAGATACTAAATCTTTCTGAAGCACTCTAGTTCCAGCCTTAATCTCACATCCTTGATGCTTTCTTATTGACAGACACAACTAAGCAATGTTATTACCACCCAAAAGCTAGGTATTTGAAGCTCTAGAGATATGCCTCAATTTAGATTAGTGGCCCATAACCTAGACTACACATCAGAATCATTTGAGAATTTTAAAATGATCACACTTGAGACATAAGTCAACCAAAAAATTCAGTAATAGAAACTCAGCATCACTAAGCTGGTGATTTCTTACTCCATGATCCAAACTATGATAATACATTCAATAAAATACCTAAGAATAAAAGATGATAATGTCAACACTATATACAGGACAAGCTGTGGGTGTTTTACTGGGACTTGTCAGAGATTAGAAACAAAATATTTCAGCAAGTAATCACAAATGAAAATCATTTTAATTAAATTATAATTTACCCAAGCTTAACATAATGTTAACTGACACTTAGAATATTAACTTCAGCGCCAATGGCAGAGTATTAAGAGACCCCTCAAAAGTAACTGAGAGCCCTGAAAGACAAAGTGCCTGTACATTGATGCATACATTAAAATCAGAGTTTGCAACATATTAACCAATAAACAATATGTTAGTGTTTGAGTATAAAATGTCTATCCTCAGCCATCAAAATTTATAAGTTATTACTATATCTGGAGAAAATATAATTTCCACAGGTCATTTCTTACTGACTGACCTATCTTTCTATCTACCTAAAGGTGATGAAGCGTAATAAATGCTTTAACTAGAAAAAAGATAGTATATAAAGTATAAAGTAGCATTATATAGTAAAAAATTACATGCTTAAATTAGCAAATAACAATGCAAAATGAGTTGATGTACCAATCAACACACAGACATTTGCATACATTCTCAAAAATCATATAAAACACGATCCTAAGTTTTGCTTCCATTTTGGCCAATATGATTTCTGTCACATATCTGTCTTAATATTTTGTTTTGTTTATAGTCCTTAAAAATTCTTCTGTCTAGGACTTTACAAGAACTTGCTGGCAGATGGGATTTAGCTTGTTTACCAAGTTAAATTTAGACTACTTAACAGTACCTAACAGAAAAGCTATCAACATTACTTTGGACAGAAGAAAAAAAATTAATGGAACTAAGTAGTCACTGTGTAGCGGGAAATTTTCCCCACAAGTTGGGAGGAGCTACAGTAGGAAGAGTAAGGAGAGGAAGAGGGGAAGGGAGAGGAGGAGTTAGCTTGAGGCAGAGATGTAGGAGGATGGAGAGCCACGCATGTATGGACAGCAGTCCTGGGTAACAACTTATATCTAGGTTAGTTAATTGGAAAACACCTCCAATTGTGTGGCATCTTGTTATTGAGCATTACCAAACATATAAAGCCTCTGATTGATTTTAAGCATTAGAGTCTCATTCATACTGGGTACCGCGTGGATGGCGGGATAGTCTGGGCTCAGCCCAGCCTTGTGGAGACAGCATGGAAGATTGGCAGAGCCATCTCCCGCGCTGGTGTCTCGTGGGTGCCAAGCTGTGGCATGCATGTGGCCTCTAGCCACTTCCAGCTGTAGAGCACTTGGCTTCAGGCCGCAGCGCATGGTGGCCTGAGCTAAACAGAAGATAGTCGGCCGGTCCAGCAGCCTTCATTAAATATCAAACTTCAACCTTGGTCCCTTTTCACTTAATGATTGGTAGTTAAGGTACTACTTAAATTAAATATCTGTGATGATTCACATGCTCTCACACAGTGACCTAAAACTTACAAGCACAGATTGTGGATACTGACAGTTCTATTAGAGTCTCTCTCTGGCAATTCTTTCTGTGGGTTTTCTAAATCACATGACTTCCCAGTCTAGAGTGTCAATGAGAAACTTGATGTCATGTGAATCTATCTTTGGTAACAAACTTACCACTCCCAGGTCATGTACAACAAATGAGCAATATGCTAGTATCCTGGATTAACTCAGCTAATGCTTAACTATAATCCAAGTTATCACTAGTTGGCTGATGCTTTAATCTTCAGCAAACAGATAAAAGGAATTGTCTAACATTACATCTCAGTCCTAGGTGTCGTATAAACTTCAGGGTGCATTGATTTAGGAATTCCAGCTTGTATATAATCTGGGCATATTCTCTCTATAGTTTACATTGTAGATTTATTCAGTAATATATGTAAATACTACTTTTCAAAAATCTCTTAGAAACAAGAACCTATTTATATATAGAGACAGAATAGTTAAGTACTAAATATTAATTAGTGGGAGATGCTTATTGATTAAAATAAATTTATTTAATATATGTATTAACTCATATAAAAATAAACAAAACTTAAAAGTCTTATATTAATAGAATAACTTGAAATGTCATTTCTCTAAAAATGTCTTTCCTTACTTTAGTGGTGTATTCAATGATGCATACATGGTCATGACAGTACTGTTAACAACCAGATTCTTCATTGGCCTGCCCCAGGGACCCAGAAACAACAGGATATATCATCACTGGTGCCAAGTTGTGAAACATTTTCACTACACTTATCCATTGTCATCATGAGTCATATATCCTCCCTGTGCGTGTGTGCTATGTCCCCTTATAAAAAGCCAGTGCCTCCTCTCCCTACTCTCTTTCTCCCTCCATCCTCACCCCCAGGCAGTGTCAGTATACCACCTTCCCCCAATAAACCTGTCATGTGAGATCTGTTGTATGGTCTCACATTGTGGTATCCATAGCTCAGATCATAAGCATCATAGCCCAAAAAAATATCAACTGCAATATGAATATGTAGTGATATTACTCAAGGAAAATAAAAAAACACAAAACTTTAAAATCATTGTGATGATCCAAAAACTATTTAAAATGTTAAGCATAAAATAAAATATATGTTTTAATAAAAAATATTAAGGTAAAAATACTAGTTTTTCTTTTAATATATCCAGTTTACATTATTTTTCAACTGAAATCTAAATGAGGCTTTAAAACCACTCCTTATATTCTTTACTCTCATACATATAAATGTGCTAATAACTATATACATACAGTCACTAATAAGCACACTTTTCAATTAGGCATAATAAACACATATTACAACATGAAGGTATATTTTGTTGGTGCATAATGAATATTAGCAATAGTATCTAAAATAAGCAGAAAAATATGGACTCCTGAACTGGCAGAAAGAGATAGTGCAACAGTAATGTATATTGAGATAGATTTAATCACAGAATAAGTCATTCAAGTGGCTGTCTTAACATAGATGCAGATTCCTTAATGTTTTACTAAATATATTCAGTTCAGTCAGAACTATCTCTATTTCAATAATATGCATCAGTCATTTATAGAATCAAAAGTACTAAAGTAAGCTTGATAAAATTTTATGTGAAAACATTTGATGCCACATAAAATAAACACAGCAAAATAAAACTCCATTTTACTTTACTACTCTATGGACATGAGAACACCTGACTTGGTTCACAAATTTGTTTCTTTTCATTTTCTTAAAATGGAATATGTATTAGAACTATATTAAGTATGAACTAATATGAATAGAAACTTTGTTTCATAATACATTCAAGCGAGAATAAGGAATATGTAAATCATCACATGCACATACACATCCACGTATGCACTCTCTATGAGCATAAGTGCATATGTTTGCTATAAGGCAAAGTGGACCTCAGTATATAAATACGTTAAGTATATATTCATATACTTGTATTTTTACACAAATAAAACTTTTTATCATTACTTTGCCATAAAGTAACAATTAATGTAGCAATTTGTAAACAAGAATTAATCTGAAGCAATTTGTGTAATAGTAATACAGGAAGTAATATTAGTGACCTACTTCTGACTTCAACTTACTATTCAACCAGTAATACAACCCAAACATTGGATAAGCTGACTCCTTGAGGAGAAACATGGCTTGTTATCTTTCAAGTCCCAACCAAGGACTTTGAGAGGTTTAACAGTCATTCAAATTTGCCATGAACTAACTTTCATAGATTCAAAAGCAGGTCATAAAACTTGCTTGGCTGTACTTTAAATACTTCCAATGTATAACAATCCTTCAAACACTTCCCAAATAGCATGCCCTACACACAAATGATCACTAGTACATCCATGCTGAATCATAAGACAAAGTCCTTCCCACTCTTCACTCTTTAAGTCACTAAGCAGGGTCCAGGGTAAATAATGTAAAAGAATACCATATGCATATCAACTTCCTTGTGTGTCAAAATGATAGGGAAGCATAGTTCTGGCACTGGCAACCAACCAACCAAACAAACAAAAAACCCAAACAAAACCAAATAAACATAAAAAAATACACACACAAACGAACGACAACAAAACAAACAAAACACACTTTACCCTTCAGCAATAAACATAAAAACCACTGACTAAATGCAGATATTTTGGCATGTACCAAGGACAGAGTGAAAAGACTGTATTAAAAACACTCAGGAACATCAAGATATCTTACTGAATAAAAATGCTTCCTGTAAAAAGCCTGACAACCTGAATCCTATCCCCAGACCTCACAGTAGAAGACAGAATGAACTCCTCAGCTATCCTTTGAAATCCTCTTGTGGGCCATGGTCCACATGAACCAGCAGATCTCTCTCTCTCTCTCTCTCTCTCTCTCTCTCTCTCTCTCTCTCTCTCTCTCGCTCTCTCTCGCTCTCTCTCGCTCTCGCTCTCTCTCGCTCTCTTTCGCTCTCTCCTTTCCTCCCTCCCTCTCCCCCCTCACACACACACACACACACACACACACACACACATGCACACAAACACACAAATAGAAACCATGATAGTAATAATAATAAACAACTAAAAACCGAAATGCTCAAAAGATTAGCATTATAAACACAGCTGTAATTGCAGTACTAAGGAAATTAAAGAAAGAAGATCAGGTGGTCAGGTCCAGCTTTTACTATATAGATAATTTGAGACCAGCCTGAGCTACATGAGATAAAACATTGTCTTAAAAGAAAAAAAAGAAAAAGAAAAACTCTCCAAAGTATTATGTTTAAATTATAGGACACAAGGGGTAGATTTTCAGATCACATTGAAAGATAAGGAAAACAATAACCATTATGGCCCTCAAAATTCAGGAAATGGTTGTTACCTAGCAGGACCTGTACTTCCGGGTTTAGGTAGATCCTTAACGAATTCTTGCAGTTAGATACCTTTACTTTCCTTGATTCACAATCTGAGCTAAACTTTGAGTACAGCATGCACCTTAGGGGGGGGGGGGGGGATACACAGCACACAGGGCTACGTGGTGATCTAGCCAGGTGCATTTCAGTGTAGCCTGCTGGGAAGGCAGCCTCCTCGCTGCTCATATCTTCAACATGTTCTGTTTTCTTCTTTTCTTTCTTTTGACTGCTTGATATCTCAAAATTCTAGGAAATTCCATCACTTAGCCAGTATTGTCGTCCTCCCTCCCTACCTTTCCTTCCTTCCCTCCCTCCCTTCCTTCCTTCCCTCCTTCCCTCCCTCCCTCCCTCCCTCCCTCCCTCCCTCCCTCCCTCCCTTCCTCCCTCCCTCCTTCCTTCCTTCCTTCCTTCCTTCCTTCCTTCCTTCCTTCCTTCCTGTTTTATAGGGAGAGAAGAGTGAGAAAGGATATTTCTGCTGAAAAGCTCAATGAAATCACTACTATTTTTCCTAGTCAAGAATTTACATTCTAAGTCTGCTCAGGCCTACTTACTTTGCTAAATATTTGGGAAGAAGCACTGTGCTTCTTCCTGTATGATATCACCACTCCTGGTCATATTTTGACATCCTGAGAGAAAGCCACACAGCATATTTCTCACTGTATTATTTCACAATATGCATTTGGGAAAGTTTCATCCCTCAAAAAAAAATACAATTTTTTGAGGAGTCACACTTGTTAAATATATTTTAATGCACTTCATCTCTCTTGATACAAAATCAGAGCACAAATGACACTTTCAAAGGATATCTAAAAATTGATGCATTAAAAATGTAGAACTTCTCATCTTACCTACTGCTAGTTCTTATTACAAGGCCTAGTACCGACAGAGACTCAGCAGTACTTACTAAATTAATGGCAGTGACTAATGGATATAAATAACTATGAAAGCTTTCTATTTTTATCACTGTATAAATTGAATCTCCATCAATGACTTAATTTTATCATTGGTGGTGAAACTCATTCAGTAACTCATATTCTTACGAAGCAGGTAAGAAGCTGGGCATGGCAGCACACACTTTTAATTCCACAAGAGGCAGAGGTAGATACGTCTCCAAGTTTAACACTGTCTTGCTCTACATACCAAGTACTAGGCCATCTACGGTGGCATAGTGAGACTCAAAATAAGTAGATAGGTAGATAGATAGATAGATAGATAGATAGACAGATAGATAGATAGATAATAGATAGATAGGCAGACAGACATAAAAAAGAATCAGAAGAACAAGACAGTGTATAACAGTAGTAGCTGCTTTAAAATACAGCTATTCTCTGATTATATCTAGCAAACCAAGAACATCTTTGAAGGATGGAATGTAGGCTTAACATAGCATACTAAATTATTTTCAGTTTAGCACAGTAATGAATATCGATAAATTCTAAAGTTGTCTTACTTTTTCAATTTGTAAAGTTTTAAAAAGTAAATATTCACCAAAGCTCATATTTTACACAGAAACATTACCAACTTCAGTTTTTATCATAAATCAGCTGGCCATTTTCATGTACACTCTCACTCTAAATAAAGTGTATTTGTTAAAAGGGACCATAATCATGGCATATGTTAGGCTCAGGCAGAGCTGGGTTTGCAGGTCCTATGTATGTGCTCCACACAAACCACTTAACTCTGTGCAGGCTCACCTGCCTTCAGAAGAATATCACCTACTTTGAGGATTTCTGCAAGAATTAAAATAGAAAATGTACTCATATTATGTGATATGGTATATGACACACATAAATCAACAATTAATTCTTATTAGTTTATGCATATGACAGGTAAAATCGCGAAAGTAAGTGTTTTAGTTACAAAGTCGAGTTCTTTGAAAGAAGCCTCATATTAGCTTTAAAGTTTCCAGTAAATGGTAACAATTATATTAATCCTGTGCAATTTCTGTATGCTAAGTATTAATAGGACCCAGACATAATTTTTATAATTTTATTTTTAACTGTGTTATAATAATTGTACATATATATGTTCTCTATCATCCAAAGAAGCCAAGATGGAAAGGTAAATAGGAACCATTAGCAGTGAGGGAGACAGTGAGTAGGGGCTGCACTTTTTAATTATCTGTGTACTGTCTGATGAATGTCCCTGTGCTCTTCCAGGCTGTGAGTGCTAAGGGGGCAGTAATGCTGATTTACTTGAAAATGATACTGTGATTGCCCAGTGTGAGCAGCTGAATAAATACTGACTGGCTGAATGAGGACAATCAATTGTAAACTGTTGCCCACTGCCACCACTTCAAAGATTCTTTATCTATTTCATAGAGTTCTGGAGAAGTCAAGAAACTTCCTAAAGAAGAAAGAGTAGATGCATCACATGAATAAACATGACACAGCATGACAGAAAAAAAAAAGGATGTTTGCTTTAAAACAAGAACAATTAATCATAAGTTTATAATAGAAACATTTTTTTATAGTCAACATATACCCTTAAAATTGTAATACCCTCTATAACTGCTTTCTGGCCTTACATAGTTTACTATAGGAAGGAAATTCCTACAAAGAAAAAGAAATGAAATAGTAATTGAGTATTTCTTTGTTCTATCACCAAGTAGCAATTACCCTTTAAGTTTCTAATCCTCACCACTTACCTACTGAGCAACATAAAGTATGAACCAAGGCCCATCCATCAAGCAACACTAGGCTGTCTAGATACTGTGCACAGAGCTACAAAGTTTAGCAGTGGGCACAGAGGAAAGACCAGAACAGAGAAGAAGCATTTTCAGAGGGAGGCTGTATTCATCATATGGTGTTCACTTTGTTCCTACAGCACTCCAGTGATGTACTCAAGTTCCTCTACAGAGAGAATGTCAATGCTTGGAATAATTCTATACTACCAGAAAAAGTTATTTCTAGCCAAATATTTGTGATGCCGAGTTAGACTAAGACAAAACATTTTCAATGACTCATAGAGTTGGATATAATAAAATTACACAATGAAAATAATGTTTCGCCCCATATCATCAGCTATAGACATGAACTGGGAATGTACTTCCTTGGCACAAATAAGCAGCTCTGGTTCTCTGTCGCACATATTTTTGGGAAAGGCTCCAAAATGAGCAACCACCATAATGAGGATAAAGAGCACAATCTGGAAGTAAAGAAGCTGAGTTCTGGGTACGCCTGGATTTAGTCAGCATCAATCATGCTTTGGATGCTAGACAGCCAACTAAATGCAGAACTTGGACTACACCAATGTGTTAGATGCTGCCTGGAGTGTACAGTTTGTATCAGTGTACCACCATTCTGAATCTGGCTCTTCTCATACAGTATGACACAGAATCATCTGAGAATCAGAAGAGGCTGAGTTCTTTCAAGGTGTACGGAAATGAACACAGAAAAGCAAGGATAGTAACCGTTTGTATAGAAGATTCCAAATAAGGAGAAACAAAGATAAAAAGGCAGAAATAAGAAGCATATCAAGAAAATGATCAGTATAATCATGCTTTCTATGAATCAAGGATAATAATTATGCACAGTATGAAATAAAAATTGCATAGTAAGAATGATTTAATTTTCCCTTAAAATTTCTTAGCATCAAGAAGTCCCACTTTGGTGGTCAAAAGCTTTTAATAACTTCTGAACACTATCTAACTTCCCAATGACAAAGTAGGTGTGGATTTTCTGAACTTTGTAAATCATCGGTTTCTAGCTCAATGATATTGCTTATGTGAGGGGCTTTCAAACGCTTTGCATCCCTTTACATTCTTAAAACGTATTAAGGGCTCCAGGGGGCTACATATGTGGATATATGTGGATTCTAACTTATCAATGAAATCTGAACAGATTAAATACTTGATTTTAAAACTTAACTCTTAAGTTAGCTGCTCATAAAAACAAAAATAGTAAAAAGAATGGCTTTTTTTTCCTTCAAAATCTATTTAACATTTGGCTTAAACCGTGTGTAAAAAATAAAAACTGGGGAAAAAACCCTAAATTTTCAAATTTGTGTCTGCATCCAATCATTTGTAATACAAAAAAGAATCCAACCTCAAAAACATTAACTTGAAAAAGATGAGGGCAATTTAATACCCTTTTCTGATTCTTTTTAAAGAACATATACAATACTAAAATTTGACAGGATCTATTTTCTTAATATCAGTTTTAATTTAGAATTTCAATCCTTCCCAGTAAATACTTTGTATTGTATACATTTGTAAGAGAATGTATCATTTAGAAAACAGTTGTAAAACTGTAGCTAAGTAGTATGTGTAAAAGAAACAAATTCTGTAAGATTTTGGGCCTCATAGTCAGAAACACTGTACGTTTTTGATCAACCACTTAAGACACATCATGTTGGCTTTCCATTCTCAAGTAATCTTTTAAAAAACTAAATTTCGTTTTGAGGATTTAAAGACATTAAATAATGGTAGTGTGTAGTTATGGGAAAGTGTGAAGTAATCTGGAAAACAGGAAATAAACAAACCAGTACAAATCTAACAAATACCATCTACTGCTCTTACTTCAGGGAAAAGGAAACCATTAGCTTTTCCACAGCTGTTCTCTTGGCTAGCCCCTTTTGGTGGGGTCTTCCTCCATTTAACACCTGTCCAGACATGTAGTATCCAATTAATTGAGGACAACTTACTTAGGGGCAGATTAAGGGCACCATCTAAGAAACACAATTGGCAAGTTTTCCAAAAGCGAAACACTCATCAGGACTTTCTACGCTACTTTTATGGTACTCTGATTCACAAATAGGAGTGCATTCTAAAAGGCAAAACGCTAACTTGTTAGTTACACCAGATGCAGAGTATTAAGGGAAGTATTGCACAGCAGTGTAATCAAAATTCCAGGGGATGGGAGAGCACTTCCACTTCAGGGTAAGTTAAGGCAAGAGGCAAGACTCACAGAGCAAGATGCTGAAGGTAGGTTACTGATTTATAAATAAAAGGCAACAGCTTGTGTCACCAGCTAAGGGAACACAAGCCATTAAGACAGCCAACCAAATGGTCTTAGATTCCAGCCCCTGATGTTGGAAGCAGGGGAAGGGAATGAGTCACAGACATTCTCCCTGCTTCATGGAGCAGGTCACCTGTCAGACAGCTCTAGGCCGCTGGGTTGCCCATCGAGGCTGTGCCTCACCTGACGGTCCTGACCACGAAGTACACGAGCACCGCGGCGCTCACCACCATCAACACGGTCAGGGCCCGCTGGGTCATGGGCTTGTCGCTAGGACTGGGACTCACGGCCAGGCTGCCACCCAGGGAGCCTTCTCCGGCCTTCCCTTCAAGGCCGTCCGCCTCACTCCCCGCCCCAGGGATGCTGCCATTTCGGCTCTCAGCGCCTCGCGGCCCGGTGGCATCAGCCTGAGCTTGACCCCGCGGCTGGGCCGCGGTGGGGCCCGGAGGCAGCGGCGACAGCGTACGCGGCCCGGGCTCGAGAGGCTTGTACCCCTGCACTTCCCTGGCCCCCGTGGACGGCACCGCCCCGGACCCGCTCAGCGCGGGCAGCAACAGCAGCACGAAGGCCGGAGCCAGGAAGTGACAAGGCCCGGAGCAGCCGCGCGGGGTCGGCATGGTCCCCACGCCGGCCTTTCAGCACACCGCAGCCGCCGGGCCGGCCTCCCGGTCCGCAGCGCCGACCATGGGCGCGCCGGAGCCGCAGAGCCGACTCTCTGGCGGAGAGCGGGTGGCTGAGACTGCGCCGGGCGGCTTCGGCGGCGGCAGCGGCGGCCTGCCGGGACAACCGGAAGTTCGTACATCTCCGCAGCCACTGCTGCTACGGACGCCTCCGGTTGCTAATATGTAGGGGCGGGCTGCGCTCAGTGACGTCAGAGGTTCGAGCCTATTGCGCACGCGTAGCTGTGGGACAGTCTGGGCGGTCCAATCTAGGCTTTCAATTTTTCATGAGTGTGCCCAATACTGAAAAAGCTAGGCCAGAATGAGTAACCTAAACAAGATGAACAGTTGTGCCGTCAGTTCTTTCCAGTGGAGAAACGGAAGCAATAGGAAACTCGATTTAATTTCCTTGATGCCAAACTTCATAACTACATCTAATCAGTAAACACTGGGTCTCAGTTCCCTCAGGATTACAAACTTTAAAGAGATTTTTCTAGCTTTAAGGATATCGACTTTTCTTGGAATTCTTTTCTTTAGAAAATGTAGAGATTTTTATTCAGGCTCTCTCCCTTTAAAAATGTAAATATTTGTAAAAACCCTCTTGTCAATTTCCAGGGACCTACAATAATCCTTTTGAAATATAACCATCAAGAAAATAGTGTCCCTGTTTACTAGTTTTTGCTATGGGCTGCCTCAAGCTGCAAAACTTCCCCTGAACTTATAGAAGACGGAAAGTTTGCATATTAACTTAGCAAATTCATGGGGCTGTGATCTGCCTACTCAGCTTTATAGAAATTAAACTCAAAATTTTGTTCTCTTACATTTGAATAATGTTGCCTTTATCTAAGATTACCATCAAGTAACATTGAGGAAAAACAGACTCCTGCCTGGGCATTGGGGCAGGGGTTGTGTATAAATATGGCTAGTTCTTTCTTAAGCTTTTTTTCAGTCTTTATTGTAAACAGATTTTTAAGGCTTTCTCAAACATCTGTTAAGTCAGCTGTTTAAGGGTGTGGAGCTGCAATTTAGTGCATGTCCTGGCAGCTATCAGGATCACTCTGGGGACACTGCAGTAGCTACCGAAAACCTCTAAAATCACAGCTGAAGACAAGTTCTAGACAGCCTGCA
Organism: Grammomys surdaster; assembly: GCF_004785775.1. Classification (NCBI taxonomy): domain Eukaryota; kingdom Metazoa; phylum Chordata; class Mammalia; order Rodentia; family Muridae; genus Grammomys; species Grammomys surdaster. Next base: position 285,684 of record NW_021620869.1, read on the forward strand.
CCAGTCTTAAAATGCAGTATGATGGAAGACAAGTATCTGTGAATTCTACTTAATTTTGCAGCCATTTTTAAGCAAGAGTTGAAGTATTTTCCTTGTGAGGGCTAACGAAACTTCATTTTATGCTAAGCATCCGATGGTACCCACTAGCCATTTGTCTCTGACTCCAGTCCCTTGAAGATAAGTTCCCAGTAATCTTGACTCAGTGACCACATGCAGAAATGCAAAGTCATTGACATGTCATGTTAGTCATGACATAATGATATGACTAGCTGTTTTTTTAATTGTGTAATTTGCTTATGCAGATACCCAAAGATTGCTTTGCCTTACCCATATAAGCTTGACAGGACAGACCAGTGTTTGATTGCTTGCATAAATATTGAAGATCTTGTGGTTTTGCCTTTAAGAAACTCTTCCCCATACCACTACTGACAACATGTCTGAGATTGGGCTTTAAGGCTAATACCCAGCTAGCAGATAATCAATAAATCTTTTAATTATGATTTAATTGACTCTATGGTATTTTCCCAGGGGTCCAAAAAACAAAACAAAACAAAAAACTCCATAACACCTTCTTGGCCAACAAGAGATCTCTGATTGTTATAAACACAGTCCTTCACTCCCATGAAGTGTTGTGCTTTGATTTGCACAAATACACTGTGATTTGCCCACAGGTCTGCTGTAATCAGTATAGACATCCTTATAACACTTGTTTTTTTGGCTATTTTAAGTATATTGTTGAGCTCACTTTTGAACCACCAGGAGATAGTCTTCTGTGTTGTTCCCAGTTTTTGCAATATTGGGCACAGTGGATTCCTCTATACTATCTTTCCATGCTGAATTCTTTATCTTTATCACTATTGGAGCTGGATGAACTACGAGACAATCAAAGAAAGAGTCATAGTAACTGTGATGGTTTGTACAGGTTTGGCCCCATAGACTCACGTTTGAATGTTTGAGCACAGGGAGTAGCATTATTAGGTGTTGTGGCCTTATTTGAGTAGGCGTGGCCAAATGGATGAAGTATGTTACTGTGAGAGCAGGCTTTGAGGTATATCATCTTGTTTTATCAAAAATACACCATTATTGTTCTTCATTTACAACTAAGAAAACAGAAATGGAAGATAATTTTGCTAAAACATGTGCGACTAATAGTATTGCTAAATACAGACCCCTTGTGGTTCCAGCAAACAGATTTACTGCATTATTATTATATTTGCCCAATTAAATATGCATATGGCTTGACTCTAGCTTATTGTCTCAATCTGCTGTTCCTGGGATAATAGACCATAACCAGTAACCATAATCTCATAGCGGCATGTAGCAAGTAAGCATTTCTCTTTAATAGCTTCGTGATTAAAATCTTGTCAGTTTTCTCAGCCTAAACTTGTCTGTGCTTGGTTCTAGGTTACCTGTTCTAATTCATTTATATCAGCTAACTACTTATATTCGTCCAGGATCAGAGTACTGAAAGACATCATAGTCTTTTCAAGAGTAGTATCAAGCAGAAGGGTAGTGGGGAGCAGACATAGAGAGCAGCAATCTGTCTGTTTGCTTGCTTGCAATGAGGAAAATAAAAATTAACCTAAAAGAGACATCTAAACTGATGCTGTTAATTGTACTTGTTCCGTGTTAGCTGATACAGTTGACATGAATGTATCTAGTTTTTGAGGAATCTCGGGAGCTCAGCATTTAAAAGGACATGTTTGGGTCAATAACACAGCTATGTGCTATGTTTATGTCAGTAGGGAAAAAATAAACTTGATATTGACAGACATTTCATTGCCAGCTGAATCATTCGTAGGAAAAATGTTTAATAACTCTTCTCCAATATCTGAAAATCTCCATGCTTGTCCATTAATGGTTAGGTTTAACTTTAATGATCATGTGTTACTACTAATATACCATAGTATATTCATACTGATTTAAACATTTTAAATTTTATTCTTTAACAATGCTGTATGTGTTCTCTCTTGCTCTTGCTCTCTTGATCTCTTGATTCCTCTGTCCTTTTACCCCTTCCACCTTCCCTTCCCCACTTTCCAGGTGCTCACGGTCAGCCTCTACTTCCCTTCTTCTCTCCTCTCCTCTCCTCTCCTCTCCTCTCCTCTCCTCTCCTCTCCTCTCCTCTCCTCTCCTCTCCTCTCCTCTCCTCTCCTC
>NW_021620869.1:288240-321750 GCF_004785775.1 Grammomys surdaster
ACACACACACAAGCTGTATGAGAGAAGGGGGGCATTAATTATCTCTGTGTCTGACATTTTGACAACCAAAGGCCAGGCAGATGACCCTGGTCCTGGCTGGTGCCTGGGGCCATGTTGATGTCAGAAGGCTGTGCAGAGCTGGTCCCACCCCTTGCCTGAACCTCATGGGAGAGTTAGCCTCATAGGAAAGATGACCCTGCACCTCACCAGCTGCAGTACTAGAGCTGGCCCCAGTTGTAGGCAAGGGGGTTTGTCTTTGAGCCAGTTTTGAGTATCTGAGTGCTGGAGAGCTAGCCCAGCCCCTCACCTGCTGCAGCACTTGGGAGAATGGGCCTTAGCATCACAATAAAGCTGCCTCTAGTTACAGGTGCAGGTGAGTGAAGACGACCCCAGGACATGAGATCTGGAGAGCTTGCCCTGTTCTTTGCTGGCTGTGGCATTAGATGAGCTAGCCTAGGCAGTGCTAGAGAGCTGTCTCTGGTGTTACCAGATCTGTTAAACTGGTCAAACAGGCTCAGATCCAGGGCTTTGAACAAACATCTATCAGATCTGTGTGAACAGTTAGAGTGCATAAAGGTGTAGGTCCTACAGATACAGTGTGGTGGGGATCTGTGTGACTCAGGAAAAGAACAGGATCTCCATGAGGGTCCAGTATCCATAGTGTAGCAGAAGCCAGAGGCCTTGAACCAGAACAAGAACTCGTTACAATGAACATTTGCTAGTGAAGAAGTCCACAAAGGGTATTATGTAGACACAATGTGACATATTACAGCTTCTACAGCTTTTCTGGGGGAAGAAGGAGTGCTTGTTAGAAAGGCAGAGGGTGGGTACAAAGGGACAGGGAGATGAGTGGGATTGAGGTGTATGATGTGAATTTCACAAAGAATCAATAAACATTTACATTTAAAAAATACCTCAGTGTTACTCTGCCTAATGGACTTTTTACCACCACTGGGCTTTATAAAACAGAATTTACACACATATACCACTACCCATGAACTTACAGGTGGCATGTTTATGCTTAACAGAATGTCTTACACATGGTCAGCATTTATGAAGTATTTATTGAGTTGAATGAAAATAAAGTTAATTTATGATAAAAAATGAGAAAACTGTGAATGCAAACTTCAGAAAAGTCAGAGATCAGTGTGTTAGAGAAATGAAAAAGGATCCTTACTTACATACATCAGAGTCACATGTGACACTGAAAACTGTGGGGGAAAATTACAGGCCACTGCAGCAGTGGAGTCCCAGTGGGTTTCCACACTGCGGAGGGTCCCACATTTAGGAGGAACGTCTATGGTTCCAGCAGCCTGGAGGCTTTGGTGGTGGCAGGCCCCAATGAAGTCCTTGGTTCCAGAAAGGTTTATTGTCATGGGGGATGGTGGATGGATCTAGGCATACCCCTGTAAAACTTAGGGCAGTCCTGAGCTATATAGGGAGGGAGAAAGGGGAAGGATGGGGGAGGATCGGGGGAGGCATGCTTAATTTGCTCCACCCTCTGGCCTTCATTAGTATGTAAATCCCTAGGGCCTGAGGCCTCTAGTCACACCCTCTACCTGGGCACTTTGGGAGGGGCTGTAATGGCTGGCCTATGTGACTGAGTTTTATGGGGACTAGACTGTTTTTCAGGACCCTGGGTTCTAGGGGCGCACCAAAGTCCTGCCGGTTCTCACACAGAGTCTCGGGGTTGTAGGCAACTGCTCAGCCATGACCCAGGATACCCTTAAGCAGTCCCACAGAAAACCAGAAAAACCTGCAAATGAATTGAAAAACAAATGAATTAGCATGTTCTTTCAGAAGAATGGGCAGCAGAAGAAACTTCAGCAGCACTGTGGAAAAGGCAAAAGAAACCAAATAATAAAGTTTTGAAATCCAGATCCCAATCTCCTCAGACTACCCTTGAAAATTGTGCTAAAAATAAAGATATTTCTAACATAATTTAGTATGAGAAACTTTCATTTCAGCATATAATATGGCAACAATCACTAAAGACTGTTTTTCAGACTGAGTGCAAAGATGGAAACTTTAACTGAAAGTAAAGGCAGCAGCTGACAATGGAAACTGTGTGGGTAGAAAGACCTGCTTTTAACTCTCTTCCAACTGATTCAAAGAACTAAAACATTATACAAAATAATACTACCCAGCTACATTTATTGTACATCAAAGTAAACTATGGTCTCAGGACACAGGAGATGGCTTCAGCCTATCTGTGAAATAAATGAAGAAGGAAATGTAAAATGACAAACATTCACTGAGGAACATGGAATTTGCCTGTGTAGTTACTCACACCCTTCTAAAGTTTTTACATCATCACATGTAAAGCCTTAAGTGGTACATGAGAAAAGTGAAATCACAAACATTAAAGTAGAATGATATTTAGGGCACATAGTGTTAAAATAATAAAGGATATTGTTATATGTCCAGATGACAGACAAAATAAATGAAAACAGGTATGTCCAAGAAAAGACAATCTGTAGAACTACAAATAAAAACATCTTTGTGAGACATTACTAACAGTAGATCAGAAAAAAAGGAATCTTAACAAAAATCATGCATAAAAATATTAAAGAAAATTTATTATGTAAAATCTAAGGTACTTCCACTCTTGTGAGAATGTCCAAAATCCCAATATTCTATAGACCAAATATTATACACACAATTTTATTATATATAGCAATATAGTTTATATAACATTTTGTAATATATATATATATAATCTTGTCTAAAAATACATCTAGGTTTAACATACCAAAACATCCACTTTATTTGTGACGCCATATTAAATACACTTCTTAATTTTTGTTTCATTTTTATTGAGTTTTGTTTTGTTGAGACCAAATCTCACTTTGAAGTCTGCCCAGGAACTGAACACCATACATCTCAAAAGGAACTCATCCTTCGGCTTCTCTCTCTGAGTACTGGGTTGGTAATCATGAACTTTCACACACATCTTTCATAATATCTTTTTCTTGAAATGCCTTTCAACATGTGTGCTACCTAATTATTCCTAAAGAAACTGTATAATATTTTATTCATTAAGGGTAGTACTATGTCTGCCTCTCTCTTTTTTTAAATTGGATATCTTATTTATTTACATATCAAATGTTATCCCCTTTAGCGGTTTCCCCTCTGCAAACCCCCTATCCCATCCCCCCTTACCCTGCTTCTATGAAAGTGCTCCCCTTCCCACCCACCCACTCTTGTCTCACTGCCCTAGCATTCCTCTACACTGGGGTATCAAGACTTCACAGGACCAAGGACCTCTCCTCCCATTGATGCTAGATACGGCTCCTTCAGCTCCTTTAGTCCTTCCCCTAACTCTTCCATTGGGGTCCCTGTGCTCAGTCTGATAGTTGGCTGAGAGCATCCGCACCTGTATTGGTCACGATCTGGTCTGCCTCTCTTACAGACTAAAAAAATCTAAAGTCTCCATTGGTTTAAAACTCAAGTACCTAGAACAGGAGCAGGTATTACATAGCAAATAGATTGATTGATTGATTGATTGATTGATTGATTGAATTTATGATTGGTTCATTCATTCATATTTTGATGCATTCTATAATCTATCTTGGCCTGGAACTCACTGTGTAATTCAGACATGTCTTTAATTTAACAATTCTCCTGACTCAGCCTCCCAAGAGCTGAGGTTAGAGGAATGAGCCACCACTTCCAATGGAAATAGCAAATTGGCCTCGGTAGCTCACCACCAACCTACAGAATGGTAATTGTAGAGATCTACTGGAGACTACACCCAGAACATGAGCAGGAACACAAGAAACTCTTTGGTGAGCAGACAGGTTTAAAGTAGTATAGCTCCCATTATTGATCCTATTACTCTAGGAGGTCAAGTCTTTCAAAGGAAGATAGGGATAATGAATTTGCAATTCTGTGGAGAGGTTTAGGGTACTGAAATTAAGAAAACAGTAGACTGGCAATGAATCTAAATAAGGTCACTATTAGCTTTCGGAAGAAAGACATTGAGACTTCATTACACATGTGTGTTGTGACTAACTGCATGTCTTTACTGCATGCCAATCTTCCATAGCATCCATACCACTTGCATCTCTAGTGCCAAAAGCTTGTAATCCTGGCCACTAGGGTGAGGCAAGAGATAAAAAAAAGCTCCAAGAAATCTGTTAACTACAGAAGACTTCAGTGAGAGGTTGGGGTGGGTGGGAGAGAGGGAGGAGGGGAGGAGGGAGGGAGGGAGGGAGTGAGGGAGGGAGGGAGGGAGGGAGGGAGGGAGGGAGGGAGGGAGGGAAGGAGGGAGAGAGATTCATTAACTGTTAAAATGAATCTTCTGAAGTCTGAAGGTCTTTGGAATGAAAGGCCATGGGTCCTACAATCTGTCAACAGTCACGTCTGCACCTGCATTCTGTAGGACATAAAGAGTAAGTTCGGGTTTAGAATTTCATGTTTATAGGGTTAAGCTATGGTATGAAATTTATGTTTTACAGAAACTCACCAATGCAATTAGATATAAAAGTATTTGAAAATAGATTTTTCTATTCCTTGATAGATGTTGAACACATACATTTTGCTTACAAACTTTGGGAAAGAAATTTATACTAAAATGAACCAATGTGGCAAATTAGATTTAAACAAAAAGAACAACTAGCCACAATTAATACATAGGTAGTCATTTAGAATATTGTCACCAGCTGAACTAAATGGCTACTCTTTTTCTTTCATTTTCTTTAGCTGTGCAAACTGTATGAACACCAAGGATCCTCAGGGAGTCCGAGGTAGTTTACATTAAAGAGTCTGTCTGGATTTTTCTCATAACAAACTCAGCAAAAATTTGGTCTATCAAATTGGATATCTCCAAAGATAATTGGATACATAAAGAAAAGAAAGAATCAAAAGCTAATGTGAAGGAAAGGAGAAAGATACAAATTGAAATGAGAATTGACTAGAGATATTTAATGATTAGTGTGCATGCTTGATTTAACTTTCCTTTATCATTCATATATATATATATATACATATATATATATGTGTGTGTGTGTGTGTGTGTGTGTGTGTGTGTAATTAAACATAAATATACCACAATAAAGAAGCTATACTACTGAGCTCCAACCCCATATTTAGATCTAAAATGAGCATATTTCATTTTGATGTAATTATTTTTAGAGAAAAATAGTGGTGTAATTATGTGTTAATTTACATATTAAAAGGTAGAAAACCACTAATTTTATAATTAAAATCTTTATGTAACAAAATATGTAATTTTTGGACTATAACTTTCTAAGTATTTATTAAGTATAAATTTCAGATGCCTGTTACAGTTTCTCATAACACGATATCTCTGTGCATATAAAATGGATCTTAGTAGAATATAGGAATTTAGCTGTAAAATAAATATCTGGAGGCCTAATTTTTCACATAATGATTATAATGTGTAAATGTGTTGGTTGTCTCAAATAAAAGAAATTAAGGATTTACACTGTACACATACATAAAAATGGTATCAAAAACAGTATATTAATTATCTTATTGGTGGTAATCAACAAAATTGTATACATAAAAAAATCACATAACATCACATTGTACTTACTAAATTCATAATTTTTCTGTCTAAATTCTGTTCCAGGGAAGGTAGAGAAATAAAGTGAATGTATAAAAGTGTGGAGTTCTTCTCAATAAACAAGAAACTCTTTTCTCAATATACATAAAACTTGGCCCTATGCAGTATTCCTGCAAAACAGCAGCATCACATGAGTGAAAACTTTAAGTTTCTAAATGCTGGTGCTCTAAAGATTTATAAATTTAAAGATAAATTGCTTTGAGTGAGAAGGTTTATAGATGAAGACATTGCTTCTGAAACAATTTTGAGGAAGCCGAATGCAACTTCAATTTAATTTAGAATGTCAGGGTACTTGAGCTGAGAAAGCTATGAAGTTTATTTTGCAAAGCAAAATGGAATGAAAGTCTTTTTCATAGCCACAGTGAAGTAGAATTTCCAGACATATGATATTATTGAAGAAGACATTTCTCTTGAAGGAATATAGTCTCATTCTGGAAGAGAACTTTACGAATTGCTACTTTGAAACAACAATATTGAATTTTCGCAAGCTATGGCTTCTTGGATTATTCAAACTATAGCAAAAAAACTAGGGTGAGCTGAGAGCTAGGGCACTTGCCTTTCAAGTGTGAGTTTCTAGGGAGTAGGAGTATGTTCAACAAAGCATATAATATATATATATATATATATATATATATATATATGTATATATATATATATATATTACAGCAAAGTATTAGAACTTCTTTAACTTCTTTTCAGGCATTAGAGAATACTTTCTTACTGTTGTCAAAAGTAAACATTTTAAGGTAAAATGAATAACTTGGAAGGAAGGATTTAAAATTCAGATTTTGGATCACTCTGGTAAAATCCAATGCACTATAAAACTATTTTTCATGATATAGTATACAAAAACATTTAAAATAAAAAATATGATATTATAAAAATGTATTTATAATTAAATAAAATTACATCAATCACTTTTGGTGTGTTTTAAGTCCAATTAGGATGTTGTTGGTTGCCACTAAAATATTTATGAGAGTGATTGCACCTTTGTGCATATTTTGACATGTTGGTAATTATGGTGGTTCATATGGTGCAAATCAGTCGGACTGTTTAATTCTTTCTATCCTTTGGCATTTTTTAAAGAATGGTAATCAACATGCCTGACAAACGCTCATGAGGTAGAGAAGAAAAAAGAAACTCATTCAGTGCTAGTGGAAATAAAATTAGAATGGAGTGTCACTCAAAAAAACTAAGAAAACAAAACCAAAAAGGAACTAAAAATAAATTTACCATATGATCCACCTATACCACCCCCTGGCATATGATAGGTTCTTGCTCAGCAATATTCAGTCTTACCTTATTCACACTAGCCAGAAAATGGAAACAACATACATGTCCTTCAAGAAATAAATGGATAACTGAAATGTGCTACATACAAACAGTGGAGTATCATTCAGCTCTAAAGGAGCATGAAATCATGAGATTTTTCAGTAAATAGATGGACATGAAAATATGCTATTAAGTAGGGATAACCCATGCTACATTTCTGTCTTACCTGTGATTCCTAACTCCAAACCCTGAGATATGAGCATAAATCATGGAGTAATGGCGGAAACCAGGAAAGTGTAAAGGGACCGTAGATGGGGGTGAGGTTTAGGAGGGAGATAACAGGATAATATGACATCCAAAACGATAGAATGGGGTGACATGCCTACTGGGAAGAAGGATGGCGGTAAATACAAAAGGAAAAGGAGGAAGTAGGGAAAAATAATATCAAGGTTATTTCAAGAAATCACGTTATTTATATTTACCTAAAATTATACATAATAACTTGTAAGTGAATATACACACACCTACACCTACACCTATACCTACACCTACACCTACACCTACACATATACAAACATGTTAAAGCCTAGCTACTTCGGCTGAGCTGGCAATGCTTTCCACAAGAGCTGTAGACTAACAAAAAATCCCAGTATTAGGTATTAAAACCCTACTTTCGAATGGTGGTCAGTGTAGTCTCTGTGACTCCCAAAACAATACAGCTTAGATATTAGCTTTGGCTGGATCTTGGGGGTTGAAGATGGGTCTCCACGACTATTGACATTGCATTCTTAGGATGTAGAACTCAGATCAGATTTTTTTGTTTGTTTGTTTTTTAAAGACAGATGTGACATTAGTGAGTTGAGTAGTGGATTCCATTCAAAAGATTTACAGGACATTGTCTAACTTAGTTGACTATCACACATAGGTGAGATGAATTGTTCAACGTTGTAACTGTTTTCTTATTGGCAGCTGCTTAAACTAATGACTTCATGTTTGTCTGGTCATCATTACAGAGCCAACAAAAGGCTGCATAAAAATGAGGCTTCTTATATTGTTTCTACAGGGGATTGTCAGCACCTTCTATCAGCATAGGAGGAAGGTTTATAAACCCCATTATCTACTCCAAGACAATGGAAGTTGTACCTGTAACTAGGAAGTACAAAATGGGAGACTTGGAGATTGGCCTGGTGGCCAACAACTTCTGCAGTTTTGTTTTATAGAAACTTAATACTATCATAGTTAGACAACTCTTCTCTACCTCCATAGTACAAAGATATTTCTTTCTAGTTTTGTACATTTTAAATGTAGATTAAGATGATAGAGTGCTAGTCATTTCTTATTCTTTCTAACCTGAGGCAGAGATTGTCCCCAATTTACTTGCCCCACTGAAGTTAATTTTTACATATTCAAGTGCTCAGAATAATGTTCAATGTAACATACGGTATTTAGTTTTAATCTCAGTTTGTTAAGTAGCAAGATATAGCATTTGTTATTTGATAAGATGATGTTTTTGTGTGTTTATAAAGTATTTTTCTTTCCTTTTACATGTTACAGTTTTGCCTATTTCCTTAGTTTTATTTCACTATTTTAAATTATAAAGAGCATAATTTGATTTTCTTAAACAAATTTATTTTATTTTAATTACATTTTATTGATAAATAATATTATCTGTCATAATTAGTTTTTCCTACCATGTATATTAGAATTTTTATTGGATTTTTTGCTTTCAATAATTTTTGTTAATAGAAAGGTATTTTTCCTTTTATACTTTTATTACATTGCTATTTCTGTTTGTATTTTCTTTATGGCAGGCATATTTAATGTTTAGAGAACATTTTATAACTATATATTTTCAAAAATATACTTTTACTTATCTTTTTGATATAAATTGTTTTCTTGTTCTTAAATCTGTTTCCTTTATTTTTAAATGACTTCAGACTATCATCTATATATGTTCATTATCTATTATGAATGTAGTACTCTTGTGGGCAGTATGTGAGGGAAGAACTATATAGGGAATTTATATATTCTCTTTTCTTTTGCTATGCCATAAAAGAGACTAAAAACAGCAAATACAATGGACTATATAATCTACTGGGGTTTTTTATTTTATTTTATTTTATTTTATTTTATTTTATTTTATTTATTTTTTTTGCTCATAGTGATCGAAAGGATTTCTAAGCATCAAATACTGCCCTTGTGAAAGTTAGATATGTCAATCAAAACAGTAAAAGTTTCCTCAATAAAAATAAGACAATAAACAAAATCAACATTTTTGTTTGTTGGTAGTTAATAAACAATTAATTTTATTCTGCAGACCAAGTGGAATAAAAATTCCAAAGAGAAGCAGAATTCTATTAAGGGCAGGAATCTCTGCAAAATCACCCACTTCACTGGATTCTAGATCAGCAAAAGTATTTTTACCAAGATGTTAGGAGACTCTGAAACTGTCATTGCATTGCTGGTTATTCTTATTGTGCATTTGTCTTCGTTGTTCCTGCATTTTAAAATGTCACAGTTAGAGCTAATTTAGAGCACATAAAATTGTACTTTCCAATACTGAGCTAAGTTTCATTTCAGTAGTCATGTCATTTTGGTCAATAGCCAGCAACTGCCATTAGTAACCAGTGAATCACCTACAAGAAATGCCAAGTCAGTAAAAGAAACACATCAGTGGAAGATAAAGGAGTCTGAAGTTATCAGAGGAAAGTCAATAAGGGAAAAGGAGCCAATATCTTAAAGTGAATGAAGAGGGCAGCTATGAGAATTACACCTGTCTCATTAAGCCAAACAAAAAGAATGTCTAACTTTCACTAATTCTTGTGATTTAAAGCCCTTTTTCAAATGTGTAAATTCATTGTGTGTGAGAATACATTGGAAAATGTGTGTCACGTTTTATTGTCCCTTTGTAAAGATACAAATTTGGAGCAAGACCTACACTTGCAAACTCTACCTGTATAGTAATCTGATAGTCAATTCAGAGCACATCATTTTCAGCAGGTTAATTCAGAAGGAATAAACAATAGTATCTTTGTACTAGAATGGAGATTAGCCTCAAGATAAACTTAGTGTTCTGCCTCATAGTCCACAGAAAGAACTGGATCATTGCATGGATCCTAGGAGGATAGTTGTATCTTGTAGTAAAATTGGAGACTTTACAACTCCAATCATAGGTGGAGGCTTAGTATTCAGCCACTGTTATAACTTTCAAACAACCCAATCAAAAACTGGGGCATAGAACAAAACCAAGAATTCACAACAGAGGAATCTTGAATGGTTGCAAAGCACTTAAAAAAAAGTTCTTAGTAATCAGAGAAATGTAAATCTAAATGATTCTACCTTACACCAATCAGAATGGCTAAGATCAAAACTTCAGGTGACAACACATGTTGGCGAGGATGTGGAGAAAGGGGAACACTCCTCCATTGCTAGTGAGAGTGCAAACTGGTACAACCACTCTGAAAATCAACCTGGAGGTTCCTTACAAAACTGGAAATAGATCTACTTGAAGACTCAGCAATACCACTCTTGGGAATATACCATGCCCTACCATGCAACAGGGTCATTTGTTCCACTATGTTCATAGCAGCCTTATTTGTCATAGCCAGAAGCTGGAAACAATCCAGATGTTCCACAATAGAAGAATGGATACAGAAAATGTGGTTCATTTACACAATGGAATACTACTCAGCTGTTAAGAACGAGGACATCCTGAGTTTGGCAAGCTAATGGATGGAACTAGAAAATGTCTCCTAAGTGAGGTAACTCAGACCCAAAAAGACATGCATGGTACATACTCACTAATAAGTGGAAATTAGAAAAAAAAAGAAAGAAAGAAAGAAAGAAAGAAAGAGAGAGAGAGAGAGAGAGAGAGAGAGAGAGAGAGAGAGAGAAAGAAAGAGAAAGGAAAGGAAAGAAAAGAAGAAAGAAAGAAAGAAAGAGAGAGAGAGAGAGAGAGAGAGAGAGAGAGAGAGAGAGAGAGAGAGAGAAGAAAGTACAGAATACCGAAGATATAGTCCACAGAACTCAAAAAGTCAACAAGCTGAAGGGCCCAAGTGAGGACACCTCAGTCTCACTTCGGAGGGAGAAGAAAGCAATCCCAAGGGGGAGGCGGGGAGTGACCTGGGAGGGAAAGTGGACAGGGATCTGAGGGAGAAAGGAACTTGATCTGGTATTGGTGAGAAAAAAGGTCTGAAGCCCTGAAGGCCAGCAGAAAGAATGGAAATAGGCAACCTATGGAGGTAGGAGATATATGTGTGTGGTGGGGGAGGGCTCCAGAATTCACCAGACACCTGGGAGGTAAGAGATTGTCAGGACTCAAAGGGATGAAAATCTTAGATGAAACTTCTGACAGTAGGGTGAGGGAACTTATAGAGCCTACCTCCATGAAGATGGCATCAAATGAGGAAGGTGGTTGCCATCCCACAGTCAAAACTCTGACCCATAATTGTTTCTGCCTGAAAGAACTACATGGATGGAAATAGAAATGAGCCTGAGGAAAGGAAGGTCCAGTGACAGGCCCAAAGGGGGATCCAGCTCAAGGGTGGTCCCAAGGCCCGACACTATTACTGAGGCTCACAAAAAAGGACCTATCATGACTGTCCTCTAGCAGACCCAACAAGCAGCTGAAAGAGTCAGATGCAGATATTTGCACCCAATCAGACAGAAGCTGCTGACCCCTGTGGTTGAGTTAGGGAAAAGCTGAAAGAAGCTGAGGAAAAGGGTGACCCTGTGGGAGGACCAGCAGTCTCAATCAACTCCGGGATTTTTCAAACACTAGACCACCAAAAAGGCAGCATACACCGGCTGATATGAGGCCCCCAACATATATACAGCAGAGAACTGTCAGGTCTGTATTCAATCAGAAATGATTCACCTAACCCTCAAGAGACTGGAGGACCCAGGGAGTTCAGAGATGATGTAGGGTGGGGGGTGGGAACAGCCTCCTGGAGACAAGGGGGTGGGTCGGAGGTATGGGATGTGGAACAGTTGGAGGGGGGAGAGGGGAATAAAATCTGGAGTGAAATAAATAAATAAATAAATAAATAAATAGCAAATGATGGAAAAAACCCACTCTTTTGCTTAGCCTTGATATAAGGACTGTACCTTGTCTTATTGCCTCTTGTAGATCTGCTCCTTTCTGAAGGGAAACAGTTGGGTGGATGGGAGAAAAGGGAGATGCAAGGAGCTGGGAGGAGTGGAAAGAGGATAAACTAGAGTTGGGATGTATGGTATGAGAAAAAAAGAATCTACTTTCAACTTAAAAAATTAAGTATCAAAATAAAGACTACAAAATATAAAACCATGTGTTGAACGGAGAAAATACATGAAACACACACAACAACAACAACTATAACATCAACAACAACTATAACAACAACAAAAATCCAAGGTTATTCTGGAATTTAGAGTATGCCTCCGTTTCCAAAAATGCTATTACTTTGTGATTCTCATGAATTATGATATCATAAACATATATCTATCACTACCTATAGCATAGATAGGAGTTTCTTCTATAGGAATCAAAGGATGCAGCTTGATGTAACTTCCTGAAGAAAATGAAAACCAAATCCATTTTCAGTCAGTCATTTTCGAATTCTTCACCTAAAACAGGGTTTCACTAGGATTTGCATTAATTTGTCCTATGGAAATATATAAGTAATATAGATTAATTACATAGATGTTACTGTGAATCAATTTTAGCTCCGGAATAGTTTTTTATAAATAGATAACAAAGATTCTTTAAGCTGAAACCTGATCAGGATGATTTGACATGCATAGATCAATAGCATGCTACAGAATATTAACATAATAAAATGATCAGCCCAGTAGATCTAGAAAGTATTTTATCCAGTGATTAAAAGCTTTCAACAAGTTTGTCATTAAAGAACTATACTCCAATGCAATAAAAGCCATCTATTGCAATGATACAAGTATTCTCATACTGAGAGCTGTAAAGTTGAATGTTTGTCCTCTCCAGATCTAGGACAATACTATACTGTCCATTCCAATAATTTCTATTCACTGTATTAATATGATAGATATCTTAGTCATAGCATGAAGAGAGAAGAAAAATGATTGTTCCATTTGTCTCTACTTAAGAAGATCTGCTTTTATGCATAGACAAAGATATTGCCAAAGCTGGGTAATTGTAAAACTAAAATTGCATAATTTTGCAGGAAATAAAATCAACATAAAATTCAGTTCTGTGCTTATACGCTAATGATAAACTACTAGAAAAAATGGAGAAAACAGTCTGTCCTTATATATACATATACACTACATATACATATACACATATACAATGTTCATATGTGTGTGTGTGAGTGTGTGTGTGTGTGTGTGTGTGTGTGTATAACAATATTGAGAAAAGCAAATACCCTAAGTATAGTGAAGTTTGATTTGTCATTATACCTGAATGGAGCTGGAAAGATTCCTTTCATCTTCTAAGCAGCAATAACAGAAAAATATGCATCCTATTAGTGTCTATGATGCTTTGTGTCAAGGACATATAAAATAAAGTGTGTTTGTTTCAACATTTAGAATCTTGGTACTCTTTTATTTAGTTTGGGTTATTTATTGTACAATGTTTTGTGTGTCTTACAAAGATACTAATATGTAGGACTATATACAGGCTTATATCCTATAACAGATTATCTTTATTTTCCTTTCCTCAAGTCATGTCTACATAGTCAAATTGAAGATAATGAATGTACCCAGTGTGGGAATGTGGAGTAAATGTTCATAAAATGCTTCAAACAGTGCTAGAAGCATTGGAATGCCTATGCACAGAGCCTTTAATGGATTATTCTCATTCATCATACTGCCTCTCATGGATATTTTTAGGTAGAACTCAACCAGCTATTATAGTTTCCAACAACTCCAATTCAGGGTGTATTATAATGTAAAGTATTCTGTTAGAAATGAAGTGTATAGTTTTCAAAGCATTTAGCTGAATACCCTAGGTTTTGAGTCCATCTATTTGGCAATGGGAATATACTGGATAACATTCAAATTAAATATAGCCTATCAGCTAAGACACTCTTGCAGTGTATTTTAAGCTCCTGCAGACAAATAATAATGGCAGGGTGCTCAGTCATTGAAAAACAAGAAGCTTTGGTGTATTTAATTTGTTATAACAGCCTTCAAGCAAAAAAAGGCAACACAGAAGCACTTGAAAAGCAGGTTTGAATAGGCAAGGCATTCATAATGTGACCAATATTTATTGTTGTATTTACAGATTAAATATACCAATTCATCTCAAAACATATACGTTCTTCAATAAATAGCCCTTCTTGTTATAAAGTCTTGAATATGGTTTTGTAAAATTCTAATTGGATCTGTGGGTATAGTTCAATGGCAGAACATGCGCAAGGCTTAATGTGCACAAATCCTTTGTTTTGACATCTAGTGTTTTACAAATAAACAAAAATTAGCATAAAGCATTGAGTTTATGAAAAGTTATGCAAACTAGAAGTAATCCAGGAAGATGTTTGGCATGCTCATATGTGCTATTTTTAGTGCAATGTAAGATATTCCATTATTCCAGCAACCATTAATGAAAATATATGGTTAGCTTTATACACACATAAGGTTAGTCTTTACCCAGCAGTTGACAGGTAGTGGCATGAAGATGAGGAAGTCAAATCAGGCTGAGCATCAGTTAGAATATAGTCAATAAATAATGCTCATATGAAGAATTTTAGTAAACCAAACAAAAAATACTTAGAGGATTTCTTTTTTCCTTTTTTCCTTTCTTTCTTTTTTTTGTTGTCTTTTTTAAATTTTAAAATGAAACAGCCAAATATTAGCATGAAAGACTCTGGGAAATTGGCTGTTCCTCACATATTTGAATGAAGTTAAAGGATCTTGTAACACATTTTTTCATATTCACAATGCATCTTGTTGTCTATAGTTATAGCAGTGTTGTTTGGGGCTATGTGAATTGATTGTTTACATAGAACATATGAGACTCATAAAATATTTACATGTCTAATTTTCTCACTAATTGTTGTGTAGTTTTCATAATTTACAACTTTTGTCTTTTCATAAATTTATTAGCTCCCCCCAAGACTGGCTAGCATAAGTAAGTATGCATTCATTTTGTTGTAGTAGAAGGCTTTGTCTATGTTTTAGAATCACACAGACATTTCAGTATATTTTGCAATTCCATGTATGAATTATTAGCTAATTATGGAAAAGAGTTCAGTATGCTGTGGACTTCACTGCTATTTCATACCAAATAGAAAAATTACAATTAGTAATATTCATAGGAAACGTTTACAAAATATGCCATGTTTAGATATTATTTTTATTTCTCCAATATCAATCTTACACAATTTTGCAGAGTTTCTAATTTGTATTTTATTTTAAATAAAAGATGTGTGTGTGTGTTTGTGACTAATTCAATCATAATGAATTCTCACCTTACTCTCTGCTATTAAAATTTAAGTATATGTCCAGTTATAAATAATATGATAAATGTATCCTACAAGATAATGAGTGTTGTTTATAGAAATTATTTTGTTAACAGAAGATATATTGTTAAGTTTAACTTTCTCTTACAGTCAAATTCAAAGACATAAACAATGATTCTATTCTTTGGGAATAAAACATCTCCCAGTTGAATTCCAAGTCCTGTCACCTGGTACACTGGATGTTGCCAATATATTGGAAATCTATCATATCAACACCATCATATCATAAAACAGTCACAGGAATACTGCTATTAAATAACTGCATAGAATTTAGAAAAGAAAATCATGTTACGAAGCTTTTGCGAGAGATATTTAAAATCAGCGGCTCCCAGGCTCCCAATCTGTCTTGTTCTTAATCAGCCACCATCTTCCCAACTAGCCTAGGCTAGGCCTGAGAATACGCTATAGCCCACCATTCAGATCAGTCCACCAGAGACACCGGCCCTGACACCCTTGAGATGCCAGTGTGGGAGATGGCTCTGCCAATCTTCCACACTGTCTCCACAAGGCTGGGCTGAGCCCAGACCATACCGCTACCCACGCGTTACCCGGTAGAAATGAGACTCTAATGTTTAAAGATTATCCAATACCTTTATATATTTGGTAATGCTCAATAACAAGATGCTCACACTATTAGAGGTGTAACCTAATACCCAACCTAGATATATCAACTCCCTTTGACTATGACACATGTGCATGTCTGCTACCATGTTCCCCTCTCTCGGCTCCTCTTTCCCGTAGCTCCTCCTCTTTCTCTCCTTACTCCCACCTTAGCTCCCAACTTTCGAAGTGGGGGAGGGATATGCCACTACACGAAACTGTTTAGGTTTTGGTGTTAGAAGAACATTATTTCTGTTCCAACTCTAGTCTGACAGATGTGATAGCAAAATCAGTCTGTAATTTGACCCTACCAACCTCTCCAATTTGAGATTAGTCACTTGTAATCATAGGGGCTTCTCACTGTAGAAAGAGGTGGTTAATGCAGACTGCTATAACTCACCAAAGTGCCAAAAATAAGTGATGGTTAAGTTCTCTCCTTTACATAAGAGAGTTTTGTAAGCCTATGTAAGGCTCAAAACATCACAGGAGTAGTGACAAAAAGAAAGTCAGAGTCACAGGAAACGAAGCATAAAACTGTCTTCTTAACATAACACAGCCATTGCACTTCAACATACTGTAACTGTGATTATTTGCACAAGATTAAACAAGATGGCTTCCTTCCATAGTCTATTACAGTTGAGGAGGTAGCCATGAAGTCTCGGCACACCCTGAGGACTATTGGCAATTAATGACTATTTGGGGGAAAATGTATGGTTTTCTTCAGTGAGGTAGTCATTGATAAATTGCTTTTGCTCAAATAAATAAACTCCCACACCCTCTTGAGAAAGAAACTGTAAACTAGTTGAGTCACATAGAAGAAGAACTCATTTAAAGACCGATGGTACTAGTGGGAGCCGAGGGTTTCATCAGGAAAGGCGTGTGTGGGACAGAAGAGTGGGCTTGCAAATGGACCAAATTAATTGCATGTGTCTATTAAACTCCCAAATAGTCATAAGTAATAAATAAAGAGACAAATAGAATCTGCTTAAAAACATATATAAAAATATGTACTACGTCAAATACTTTGGTAGATCTTGGCGATTGAGAGCAGTCTTTCTCCTTCTCTCTCTTCCTCATTTTATTTAGAAAACACTCACTTAAGCACAGACCTGAAATACAAGTAACACAAGATAGAGGATCATAAGCATCTGCACTAAAGTTAACACATGTACACGTATTAAAAGCAAGTTGATACTTTCACTATGTTGAGAATCTCTTATCTCCCATTTAAAATGCATAGTAAATCTGGACAATTAATAAACAGGGCCTTTTTCTCACATTTGTTATATTAGAAAACATTCTAGGTAAAACACTGAGCTCATTGTTCTCCTACCATTATTGTGCACCACTTCGTGGAGGTATGTATTAAGAATTATCTTAAATAATATATAACAACCGTTAACTGAACTTTGATATTTGTACCAGAATCTTAAACTCTCTCATGGATAACAATTGTCTGTACTAGTCAATAAAATGGACTGAAATATAATTAAAAGTTGTTTAAAGGCAAAAGGAATATATGTAAATTAAAGGTCTGCTTCTATAGAATCCAACAAGGATTTAGAAACTGTTCCCAAGTTGCTCTCCAAATTTCTTTCTTAGTGGTGGGATATAGAGAAGTTAGCTACTAGAAATACACATCAGTCTCATGATTGATTTTCATACACTGCCATGGCCCTCCATTTTCATGAGCTTTATGTCTCCTATTTGATCAAATATTAATTAAAATTATTTAAGTAGCTTATTTTCCTTAACAGCTACAGTTTGTTTTCTTATTTGATATCTTTAAAGTTACTCAGATGAGCTTATGTGTCTCCCATTTAACTGTGAAGTACCATTTATCATTCTCATCTTATTCGTGCAAAAATTGGCTGAAACTAAGAAATAGGAATTTTTCATATTATACGTATTTCCAGCAGTTCAAAGTTAGAAAAACAGATAAATAAACATATCTATAATGTATATGTATAATGTGTATGTGTATATGTATATGTTGAACTTCCTCAAAAACCACACCATCTCTCCTCTTTGTATACCCTGTCTGCCAAAGGATTTGAGAGACTTCTCATACTGAATTTCACTTCAGCCTCAGCCCAGGCTTAGTTCTACCACATGGACTCTATGATAAATGCAGAGTAAATACTTCAGGAGATAATGGATGCCACTGTAGGGAAGAGAAAGACTACCTACAGAGGACCTGTGATTCAGATACATTTATTATAGAAGAAAAATGGAGTGTTCAGATGTCAAAAAGCAAGTTTATAGAAAGAAAATTGAAATCTACTAGATCCTAGGCAGTGAACTGATAGACACCGGACCATTTTACATAATGGGTGATTTAGTGCAGGGAAAAAAGGTACACTCAGTGTTCTTCTCAGCTTCTGCCATGACTGTACACAGTAGAAGAAAACACCCACAGTACCCTCTGTACAAGTCTGCAGTAAATGCTAGACTTTGAAGATTTCATTTTTAATACACAGAAATCACAAATGAATTTTAAAGGGGTGATAACGTGCACTGAAGACAAGTATCCATTGATTCATCAAGGCAAAGCAGAACCATATGGCACTTCAGACTAGAGTGTAGAGGAATTGAAGAATGAGAATCTTAGGGAAAGATTGCAGAGAGCTAGAGGCTAACAGAGAAAATCAATGAGGGTTTGCATGATGTCTAAACTAACACAGGAAGGCAGCAATATCACATACAGAGACATCAACCAAACTCAGAGGTAAAGGAATGGTTCTAGTTTTGAGAACATATGGACCAAAACCTTCAATGCATTTGTTGCTGTCTCTGCATTAACAACTTCTCTTTCAGAGTTTCATCTGAATGTGTATAAACAAAGCTCAGTAAGAATTTCTCATAGATTTTTATCTTCACAAAATCATAAAAGTCAAAGAAAGTCTACTTCAGCTAGGCCTCAAACTCAAAAGACCCATGAAGGCAGGAGTCAAAAAGCAAAGTTGAATGAAAGTTACAGAGAAAACTTCCAGCACATGGGGACAAATGGAAACTGGTATCTGTGTTCTTCTAAAATCTAAAGCCATTTTTGTTTGCTATAGACCTCAATGCAGTCAAAGTTCATGATTAACCCAATTTTCCAGAATACTGGAGTTTTATCAGCTTAAACCTGTAGCCTCTTCAACTCTCAACAGACGTTAAAGATTTCTCAGACTTTCAAGAGAAAAATCTGTAGTCTTTACCTGCAGTTGGACTTCATCCACCCTCACCGAGCGGAGCCCTTTCTAAGGGCAACCCCAGAGCACAAGCAGTTTTCTAAGAGAATAAATATAAAGACAGGAAGTCGATCTATTCCTCATGCATTTAGAATCTGACTCTGTAGCAACTAATCCTAAGAAAAGATGGCTGTTGTCCTTCTTGTTCCTCCAGAACGAAGACAAATTTTACTCACCTATTCAAGCATCATGTCCACTAAACTAATCATTCAATTACCTGACTGCTACCATTAATAATTGTCTAGATAACCTGTTTTATTCTATTACTCTTTATATATATTTGTTTTATGTATTTATTTTTATTGAAAATAGATTTTTTATTTAGTCTCTTCTGATTGTTCTTTCTCCTCCTCAGATGCCTTCCAGAGCCTCTCTACTTCTCTGCCCATTCAAACTCACATTCCTTTTTTCTTTTTTTCTTTATTTAAAAACTATTTTACTTATTTACATTGCAGCCATTGCCCCCATCCAGGTCTCCCCTCCCACAGTTTCTCATCCCATTCCTCCTCCCCCTTCCTTCCGAGAGGGTGCCCTCTCCCACCAAGTCTCTCCTTTTCCCATGCATAGGCATCAAACCCTGACACTATTACTGATGCCTTGTTGTACTTGCAGACAGGAGCCTAGCACAACTGTCCGCTGAGAGGCTCTACTGGTATCGATAGAGATAGATCCAGATGCTTACAGCCAACAATTGGACTATGGTTGGGAACTCCTATGAAAGAGTTAGGGGAAGGACTGAAGGAACTGAAGAGGATGACAACGCCATAGGAAGAACAACAGAATCAACTAATCTGGACTCCTCAAAATCCCAGAGACTAAGCCACCAAATAAAGAGCATACTTGGGCTGGTCCTTTGCTCCAGGCACATGTGTAGCAGAGGACTGCTTGTTCTGACTTCAGTGGAAAAGGCTTCACCTAATTCTGTAGAGACTTGATACCCTCAGGTAAGGGAAGAGGTGAGGTAGGGGTAGGTGGGTGCAGGAGGAGGGTAGAAGGTTGGGTCGGGACATCTACACGCTCAGAGGCAAAGGGGAGTGGCAAGGGGAGAGGGTGGAAGAACTCTGGGAGGAGGGACCACTAAGGGTGGCAACATTTGGAATGTAAATAAATAAAAAAAACAAATTTAATTTTAAAAAAGGAAACTTGCCAGACATAATTCATTAAATATAGGTCAAAATATAATTAAATTGTAAGTATACCACACACTCATATTAGAAAGTTTAGAATATATTAATAATGACACTAAAGTAGATTCTCGTTATATAAAATGATACTTCATCATTTCTGTTGTTCCCAAAACAAATATTGTCTTTTTACATAATTTATAGTCTTGCTTCTGATAAGTTATTTCTCTATCTGCCAAACTAGTCAATTCAAGTCAGATTAGAGTATATGAAGATCTGAAGGCCGCTTTTCTGGGAAGCAGCGCTAGGGCAAGTTCACTTGTCCCAGTCAGGGAAGTCACCATCTGGAGGGAGTCAGAGGAGAGGGAAAAGAGAAGGGGAGAAAGCACAGTTGCAGAGAGAGAAGAGGCAGAGAAAGAGGGAGGGACCAAAATGTCTGGAGTATATAAGATTAAAAAAAAAAAAAACACTCTGGGAGAGGGAAAGCCCACCCCTTGGGCTGGAAAGTTCATGGTAGAGGGTGGGGTATACCAGGAAGGGACTGAGGGATGATGGGAGATCCTGAAGGCCAGGTCCACTTTGTCCTGGGTCTGAATCCCAACACTTTCTTTCAGTGATATTTTATTGAAATAAACGATGTCGAAAATGGAAAATCAAGGGAAGTTGAGGGAAAATTAAACGTAGGCCCACTCCCACAAAGATGATTTTTAATTTGTGCAAATTTGTCTTTAATTCTTCAAAATTTTTCCCAACAAGAATAGTAGAGTAATGCATAACAAATTGTTAAGGGTTTTAAATCAAAAACAACAAAAATATTAATGTTAACGCTTAGAAGATGTTCTGCCTGTAGGATGGCGTTGGTTATGTTTGAATATTGATACATAAATGCTATATGATTCTTCCTCAGTCAGATCGTATTACACATGATATGACTGCCATTTTAATATTTAGTTGCATCATTTAATTCTTAGAGGTAAGATTTTTTGTTTTAAATTGATATTTTATATAAAATAAAAATTCTAATATGATTTAAAAATATTTCAAGACAATCTGTAACATTTAGAAATTTGTCTCAGTGTAGGTTGGACACATTGATTCCAGATACCAGATTTGTCAATTACGTTTGACATTAGAAATTTCCCCAAGGGACCTTTAAAAATGGTGACCTTGACCCTTCCTATATCTCAAATCCAACATGCAATCAGTCAAGCAGTTTCTGTGGAAATCAGTCAACTGGTCAAGCAATTCATTTATATTTCTTGCCACAATGTCAAGCTTTACAGGAACTAAGAATATATAAATTTTCTCTTGGCAATACATAAATGATTTTACTCCTGAAGCAAGCTAATATGCAGAAGAAACTGAATCACTTGGTAGTTGAGAAATTGCAATGGAATGATGAAAAGTGTCTTAAACGGATTTCAGTAAATAAATTCCAGGGCTGCTTTTATTGAAATGCCTGTGCCACTTCAGAGTGTGTTCAATCTTAATAAAATTAAAAGCTAGTTTACAAAATACAAGATCTAAAATCAGCTCTAGAGGACAATGCATTGTGTGATTTCAATCAAATTTAAGTCTTCGTGTATTTCATGTGTAATTATTAGACTACTGACCTATCTAACAACTATAAGTTACAAGCTGGGGTTTCCTTCCTTTTTCTTTGTTGACTAAGTCTGTGACACAGAGTTTTCAGTAACTTTTTGTACCTTTTGGTCCAATATGAGTATAATTCCATGTATAAACTACAAAGTAATAACTGAAAAATATTACTTTTTTGTGATTTATGTATTTATTTTATTTTCTTGCTCACTGCCCCCCTCCCTGTCCTCCCTCATACTCCATCCCTTTCTCCCCTGAGTGGTAGGGGTCCCCTCTGGTATGCCCCTTCCCTGGCATATCAAGTCTTTGTGAGCCTAGGGGCTTCCTCTCCAGTGAGGCCAGATAAGGTCACCCAGCTAGAAGAACATATCGTAGTTACAGGCAACAGCTTTTGGGATAGCCACCATTCAAGTTGTTCAGAACCCACATGAATACCAAGTTGCACATCTGCTATATATGTGTGGAGGGAAGGGTGGTTGCTAGGTCCTACCTATGTATGTTCTTTGATTGGTGGTTCAGTCTCTGAGAGGACCAAGGGTCAGATTAGTTGACTCTGTTGGTCTTCCTGTGGAGTTCTTATTTCCTTAGGGGATACAATCCTTCCTCCTACTCTTCCTAAAGAGTCCCTGAATTCCATCTACTGTTTGTAGGTGTCTGCTTCTGTTTCCATAAGCTGTTGGGTGTAGCCTCTCAGAGGACAGCCATGCTAGACACTTGTCTGTAAGAATAATAGAATATCATTAATAGTGTCAAGGATTGGAGAAGAATCAAATTTAAAATGTTTTTCATGGTATTCAATGAGCACATCATTAAATAGCATGAAACATGCCAGAGAGCAGAATATGTTTTAATCAGCTTTAGTTAGAGAACAAAACCTTTTAATAGTTGACATATAAACAGAAAAGACTTATTTTGTTTCACTGTTTGGGATGCTTCAGTTGATGGTTGGTGTCTTGGAAATTTTGAAATGCCATTTATCTATGCTTTAGAATCACCTGAAAGGATGCCTCCATTGAGAGATTTTTATCTAGATGAGAGTGTTATTGCATGAGAGTCTTGAAGGTGTACCCTCACTGTGGGCAGCACTATTTCATAGGCTAAGCTTTGAATCAAAAGACTAGAGAACAATAGTTGATCTCACTAGGAAGCAAGAAAACAAAGGTCATTTATTCTCACTTGCTCTGGACTGTGGCTATGATGTGGCTGGATGCTCAAGTTCCTGCCATGACTTCCTCAAATGATGGACATAACCTGGAGTTGTACATAAATTATACTTTTGTATTCTATGCTTTCTGTTACTGCAACAGAAATGAAAGTGGAAGAGTTGGGTAATCTCTTTGTTCTAAGGCTTTGATAGAATAGCATGTCATGTTGCAGAGACACAACAGAACAAGACCATCTGCACCAGGCCAAAGATCAAAAGGAGAAAGCAAAAGGGAACAGCATCTCAACACCATCTTACCGTTTATTTCTGCAGTAAGCAGAACTCACAATGACACTGCAGCATTAAAGTTCCTACCACCTCTCAGTAGTGTCCAGCTACACGCTTTCAGCATACAGACCATTGGGGGAGACTTTCAACACAAATTTAGCATTGTACAACTTGGCAGGGATTTCAAAAAAAAGAAAAAAAGAAGGACCACAGGTTTCTATTAATGCAAAAAAAAAAAAAAGCCAGACCTTTCCTCAAGAAAGCCTTAGGCCGAGAATAGTGTGATAACAGCTGTTGATTCTGCAATGTTAACTGTGAAGGGCTTTATGTAAGAAGGTTTGTTAACTGAGCACTTGTCTTTTATAGCAGTGTTTATGTTATCAGTACAGCCATTGTGGTAATTCTGATTTCATTTCTGTTGCTGTGACTAAAATATCCAGACCAAAAGAGAGCTAGGGGAGAGCGGGTTACTTTATTTTACAGTTCAAGGTTATCATCCATCATTTATTTCATGATATCTATGTAGGAGCTTGAAGCAGCTTGTCACCTTAGATCCAGAGTCAAGAGCAGAGCGAGAAGGAATGTCTGCACATTTACTTGTGCACAACCGCTTTTCTGCACTCTGGAAGTTCAATATCCAAGCCAGGGATACGGAACAGTGCACAATGTGTAGAACTTCACATCTCAGCTTACACAATCAAGACAGTTCCTCACAGACAAGTTCTTAGGTCACCCTGATCTAAATAATTCTTTACTGAGACTCTCCAGGTGAGTCCAGCTTATGCCAAGTTGACAATTTAAACCAGATCTTTTGAACATTTACGATGTACAAGTCAATTCCTCCAGTAGCGAGTTTAACAAATGCAAAGGTTAAATCTGGCTTTAGAAGGTAAAAGAATTAAGATGATTCACACTAAATTAAAGTCAAATTAGGTGGAAGTCTCTTTCCATAGTCTTCACATTGGGGAAGCAGTGTATATATCCAGGGAAATCAGCTTAAACATTCTATGATATAGGGCATGTGTGATTTTCTGAACCTACCGCGAATGAGGAAATGTACAAAAAAAAAAAAAAAACCAGGGAAGCATGTAATGTTTATTATGAAATTAAATTTTGAAAATGTATACACAAATTCAATCTGTTGGATATATTTTCATCTCTCACTCATAGACTTGGGGACTGAGTACTTGATAAAGTTACATTACCAGCTTGTAAAAAAATCTTAAAATTATTAGCCACATATGTTTTAATTTAGACATTTGATGATCTGTGTAAGGATATGGTTTAGCTCCAATGCACAAAAATTTAAAATATAGTTCAAAATGCCCAGCACCTCTAAGCCAGAATCAAATGTTTATATTAAATGTTGTTTTAAAAATTCAATCTTTGGTGTTGCTTGTTTTCCCCAAGTGAGCCAAGTTGTGAGATTTAGCAATCCTGTTTGACAACTTTATAACAATGAACTGCCATGCTTAATTGATGAGCCCCTTCATCTGCTACATCTGGCTCTCACTGTATGTTACTGACGCAGGGTCCATAACCTCTATCCATCAGATCTTTGACTGCATCTGTGTTATTAACCTCTGGGTTCATGTGAGTGTGGCACTGCCTTGCCTAACTGGCTGTCCTATCAGCTTGGCAGCTGGGCTTTCTATGTTCCTTTCCTTTCCCTTCCTACTCTAAGAACAGCTGAACAGATGGAGACAGGACAATGTATCCAACTACCTTGTAATTTTTAGATTTCTCAACTGTTTTTCTGGAAGAATCTCGAAAGAGTCTAAATAAATTCAAAATGATATGGATACTTGCTTCATTTTAAATAGGTCAAAATTATTTGCACAATAACGACCCATGTTTTCATTTTAACCCCAGCCTTGTTTGACTTATTGCAAAGTATTCATCCATTTTGGTCCTCATTTGTAGAATGAAGGAAAAGATTTTAGGGTAGAGGGGAAGAATTTGCCTAAACAATACATCTTCCTCCTCTTGATTTTGAAAATGGACTTTCTTCGGGGTAGAACAAATCAGGGTTATTATTATTGCTGTGATGAAACGTAATGACCAACAGCAATTTAGAGAGGGAAGGGTTTATTAGGCTTATACTTCCACATTACTGTTGATTACTGAAGAAAGTCAGGACAGGAACTAAAACAGGAAGCGGAGCCCATGTAGGGGCCATGCAGTGCTGCTTAATGGCTTGCCTACAGTTTCAGAGGGCTAATCACATGGCGTCATGGTGGGAGCCTAGTGGAATTTATGACATTGCAGTAGTAGCTAAAACTTACATCTTGATCTCTAGGTGAGATTAGGAGTTGAGTGGGGGGCAAGGGAGGACACTGTGTTAGGTGTGGGATTTGAAAATGTCCACTCCTGTTGACACACTTCAATCAACAAGCCCACACCTACTCTTAACAAGGCCACCCCTCCCAATCTTTCTAAAATAGTGCCACTCCTGATGGTTATGCATTCAAGTATATGAGTCACTTTTATCTAAACCACCACATAAGTGTTAAGAAATTTGTGAAATAAATAAATGTGTATGTTGTGTGAGACTGCACAAAAAGACTGCATACATGTGAGACTCAGAACTTTAGCCTTCATTAGTTTCATTGTAAGTTCAGTACACATAATCAGTCAACCCCACCATATGCACACACATTTTCATTGTCTCCCTAGCCCCATAGATTGGGCCTGCTTTCATAGCCTGGTTTGTTACAAGTAAGTACGTCTTAATTACTGTGACTTGCAGGTGGAAGCAAGTAGTATGTACAAGTTTCAGATAATATACTTGAAAAAATATCCTGCTTGTTATTGATTGCTTTGTTTTTCTTTTTACTTCCTGGGAAACAAGAACAACTAATTTGGAGAATGATGAAAGTTTGATCTTGGAAATCGAAACTTTACTGTGACTCTACTAGGCCCTTCTCTGGAGAACTCACTCTGGGTTATCCAGTTTACCTAACATTCCTAAAGTAAGAAGCAAAGTTGTATTTTTTAAGTTAGTGTATACTTGTGGTTAATTTACAGGTAGGATAAAGATTGCAACAAACATTAAAGGAAAAGGCTACTCAGTTAGTTGTGGTCTTCGGAAAGAGTTTTTCCTTGCTGCAAATGTCATTTTAAAGACAATTGTTTGTCCTCTGCAACTGCTTGTGTTTGGGAGTTCAGCACAGGAAGATGAAATTACAGAAGACATATTGGAACCATTAGGAGCCAGAAGAAACAATCCAACATGGGAAGGCAAACAAACTGCAAAACGTGGTTATCTTCTTGGCATTTGTGTGCTGCCAAATCAAGCCTGAAACTCTCCTCCTGGATTCAGTCATATGTACAAAGTGACTTAACTTCACAACTTATGTAATCATTTGGGGTTGTTGTTTTGTTTTTCTCTCTTTAATTGAAAATACATTTTTCCCCTCACATAACAAACATACCCTGATGAAAGTTTCTCCTCCCTGTATTCCACCTAGCTTCTCATCATCTTCCCTTATATACTGGTCCACCCTCTTTCTGTCTCTTATTAGAATACTTCTAAAGGATAATTATAAATATAATATGATAATTCATAATATGACAGAACACACACTAAAACAACTGGAATAGAAGAAAACAAACAAACAAACAAACAGGAGGAAAAGACACCAAGAGAAGACAGAAGAAACAGAGACCAACTAGTTTGTATACTCAGGAATCTCATAAAAACACTAAGCCGAGAACCATAGAATACATGCAAAGCATCCATCTGCTAAAAGGAAGATAAAATATAAAGTGAAAAATGAAAAATAAGATAAAATGAAAAAGTGATAAAGGAAAAGCCAGGCCACAATGTTATGAGACTGAGGAAACAAACTACTTCAAGGTCAGACTGTGTGCCCATCAGCCAATGTCCAACAGAAAATGACTTTGGAAACTCTTTGTAGGTTCCTTATCTCATAATATTGTGTATCATAATATGTCATAATAATGGGAAACCTTATAACTAGTGTAAGATTCTGCCTTTAAACATTATAAAAATCAAATTAAGCAAGCAATAAGGTAACTAAAACACTGTGGAGGATGTTCAGCTAGTAAGTTAGTCACAGTGTTGTTGATGCTTTTGCTCAGTCAGGGCTGCTGTTACTATGCTGCTTCTGAAAATCTCCCAGGTTCAAGCTCTGTCAGGTGTATTTGCACATCATTAGGCTCTCCCGATTGGGACAGTTTTAAGAAATAATTTCAGCCTTCTTTTGAACATATCACTTTAATAATTTTTTTTACTAATTTTACTGTTCCATAAAACTGGTTTCTTCCACCACAAGAGAAACATTGAGGAATATGTCATCTTTTATGCCATATGTGAAAATCCTGTTAATGTCTAGATTCTGATATTTGCCTCTACAATGTACCGTTTGATGATTTTGGCTTAAACACATGGAGCTTTTGATTCTTCACAGGTATGTCATTGGAAAGGAGGAGTTTTGTGATAATTACTTTAGATTGTTGCAGATTACTTGAAATACACACAATATGATGGCTGTCAGCTTATTTATGGCCGATTGAGGTGCAGGAAAACAATCAAAGGGATGTCAATATAGCAAATAACAATAAACATTTGATATCAATGAAAGTAAATTTATTGACTTATTTATTATACAATCAATTGCCTTTTTACTCATGCTTCATTTTGGAACTTACTTTATTTATTTATTTATTTATTTATTTATTTATCTATCTATATTAGGAAGTATTCATTACGCTGAGCTAGACAGAGCTTCTACAAGCCTACACAAGCTTTATTATCCACTTTTTAATATCACTATTGCTTACATCAAAATATTATATGGATATTGAGAAACTGTCTATGTCATGGTTAAAAAATATATGTTTTTCCAAATTCAGTTTTTTCCACTGCAACTAATCTTGTCAGTTACTTCCTTAAAGTGGTAGGTTTACTGAAATGATATCTCTTAAACCTGTCTGAATAGTTCCACTATGTCTGCCTCTTGTGTGTGCAAGAAAGAACTTTACTATAGAAACACGTAACTGAGTTTGTACTTAAACAAAATGTAAGACATAAAATCTTATATCAGTATGCATCAGAGATTTTTATTCTTCCTTCCCTTTTACTCAGGTGTAGATGTACTATTTATTACAAAGGTTCACGTGTAAGGCTTGACATTTACATTTAATTAAATTGATAATTTACTGCTTTATCAATGACACTAATTGGTACAACTCAATATACTTTTTTCTAAGATCATGCATCTTAGTCACTCTTCTACTGCTTTGGAAATGAGACCATGAACATGGAAAAACATTGTTTAACTGGGGGACTGTTTACAAATTCAGAGGCTTAGTCCATTATGATCATGGTGGAGAGCATGGTGGCGGGCAGGCTGAGGGAGAAGTATTGAGACCTGCCACATTCTATTCTCTGGCCCCCATATGCTTGTAGTCATATCATTATGCAAAACGCATTTAGCCTAACATCAAAGTCTTCATAGTTCATTACAGTGTCAACACTGTTTAAATGCCCAAAGTTCAAAGTCTCTTCTGCGATGCATGACAATCTTTTTAACTGTAACTACCTGTAAAATCAAAATAAAATAGCAGGTTACCCATTTTTAACATACAATGGAAAAGAATATACATATTATCATTCCAAATAGATGAAGGGGACAATAGTGAGGAAAGACTGGACCAAAGCAATATAAAACCAGCAGGGAAAAATGTCAAACTGTTTGTCTTCAAGTCAAACGCCGAACTGTTCTTCAGAACTCCAACTCCTTTCAGCTTTGTTGACTAAACGCACTGCTCTGTCATTGCTAATGCTCTCACTCTCACTAACTAGGTCATTTCTTCACTGGCATTAGAGTTTAATTCTTCAGGACTCAGGTGTATACGGAAGACCAGCTGAGACATCCAACTTGTGGACTGAACAAGTGCTGGATTTGTTAGACCTTCTATTGCTATATAGTCATCATGGATTTGTTAGACCTTCTATTGCTATATAGTCATCATTAGACTAGCTGGAGCATACCAAAGAAGATATATTAGAATATATATATGAATATATATATATATGATATGTATGGTGTATTAGTCAGCTATATACAAATATATATAAATATATATGGCTGACTAATACACCACATATATATCCTATTAAGTAAATCATTACTATTAGATGACTGATCTAACTTTGTATCTGATCAAGAAAACATGTAGCGTGGTGGGCTTGTTTCATAGTAAGGTGACGGCTGCTTAGTCATCACTCCATTTGTCTCACTAGTGTGTTTTTAAACCCACGAAAGAATTGGGGGAGCCATGTGGGCTCAACACCTTTGAGAACAATTATGTTCCAGACAAGGAAGTAGGAATAAATTATGTTAACATTTCTCATATATCCCTAATTAAGATTTTCTCATTGAGGGATATACGCTAAGAGAAAAAATGCTACATCCACCTCAACGCAAGAAAAGGCTTTGTTTCTGCGTCCATCAACAACAATCTATAACTATGAGACCAGTGTCATTATCATTCAGGTGCCTATAGCTGGAAATGAGGTGAGGAATGTCATGGTTCACCTATAGATTCATTGGATGTTTGTCTCCTTTCTTAGCTGACAAAAGAAATCTTGGAGTTGCTGACTTCTGACCAGTCCTATGAGCGGTTTGCTGCAACAGCATCTCATCCTTGCATTTTTCACTACTTTCTTGATCAGATGCAAGAGTCAACTGCATATTTTTCTTCTCCTGAGTGACTGTTTCATTAGATGGAAGACAGGCTTATTTTTGCATTACTGATCTATCGCACTTGCCTCATAGAGACATGGAATCATTCCTGTTGACTCAACTGTTTTATCTTGCTTAGTGAGATAGAGTTTAGTAATAACTGAAACAAATGTGTTTTTGTGGTCAGCAGTTACTGGCTTGTGGAAGTTATTATTTTTATTTACTTATCACAGCATTTTAAGTTCCTGAACTGCTGACATTTGCTCTCCTAATCCCAAGATGACAAATATGCATGCAAATCTGTAGAAATGATTTTATATGCAAGACAACTGAGCATTGATTCCAGCTTCAGGAACTAAGCATGTGTTCCTAATTACCGATAGTACTACATTCTGTGCTGACACATTTGAACAGTTCACCTGCTAGACCAAACTGCTAATCAGAATGAAGTATTCATTTTATACCAAATTTTTAATTTTTACCTAATTTTTTCATGTTAGCATTTTACCAATTTTTCTCTCGATATCATGTATTAGTTTATGTGTGTTTATTTGTATAAATGGGAGTATATATGTATGCATAGGTAGAATCCAGATGTTCATCTTAAGTCGGCTATCCCAGGGGTAATCCATTGAATATTTTTAGACAAGGTCTCTCACTTAACTTGAGTTTCCTCATTTGGGTAAACTGAGTAGCGAAGGAGTCCCAGTTACCCACTGTCTCACTTACTCAGTGCTGGCATTACAAATTTGTGCCACCGTATCTGTGTTTTAACATGAGTTCTTGAAATTGAGTTCCTCATGCTTGTGAGGTAAGCACTCCACAGTGTGGCCTATCTCCTTGTCCCTGTTATCAGTAAATTTCTGAACACAATTTATTGATTCTTATAATTTGTACATTATTTTCAACGTGAAGTTATGAGTGAATAACTTATTAATTACATAAATGAATTAGTGCAGTTAGGCCTAAAAATGACTTCTCGTATGTAAGTTTTCCTCCATTTGTCTTTTATTCAAATGTCTTTCTAATGGTTGTCACATTGCATCACACAGCATGTAATACTTCTCTGGCATTTACAGATAAAGATGCACACATAAAGCTGTTATTCTCTCAGCTGTCTGACCTCATAAAATTGAAACAGACAATGGCATCTGGGAAATAGGTGACTAGAATGACAAGAAAAACATTAGTGGTGCTGAGTATAGCCTTACAAGAAATTACCTCCCCAGTCATATAACATTTTTTTTCTTTGGTGTGAGAATGAGTGGAGCACACAAACATCTTTCAAGAACTATCGTTAAACAAGTAGTACCTGAAAGGTTATATCAGGAAAGGTCTGCTTTTGGTGAGGGAAAGTAAGCGAAGATTTTAAGTACTACCCATTTCTTTAGCTATACAAATGTCTGTATGACTCTGATGTTTGACAGACTTCTGTGTAAGAGGGACTAGATGCCAGCTTTTCTCCTAGAGCCAAACTAGCACTTATGCTTTCTGACTTCAATTGCTTACATGTCATTATGGAAGGCAACTTTCCCATGTAGGCGGTGGCAGGCACTCCATTCTGCTTTTATACATTTTCCTTTCTCAGCATCTTTAGGAACGTTAGTATATGGCTTTTTGAAGGTTGTTTTTACATTTAACACTTTACATTTAGGAAACATCCAATTGTTCTGTATGTTAACACTGGTTAATAACTTAACTGTTGTGGATGTTTTGGGTGTTTAGACTTGAGTTGTTTCCTTCTTTGCCATGATTGTTGTGGTGATTATTTTTGGAAGGGCTTTCCTGTGTAGGTAGGCTAGCCTTGTATTCGTATATAACCCAAATCTTAAACTCATTTTCATAGTCTTGCTTCAGCTTCGTGAGTACTGCCATTACCAACATGTGCCACCATACCTGGTTTCTGTTTGGTTGTTTTAATATTAAAAACCCAATATGTTTATCTTCCACAAACTTGAGCTTTCAATTTCATATTTAGAAATAGAATTCTTGGATCCTGTGACAAGCTTTTCATGTAAATCATTTATATTGCCATAAGATTCCACTAGCAATATATCCTATAATATATCATTTATTATGTATTTATTGATTGATTTAATTCTGGGCATTCTAATAAGTATGTAGTATAGTTAGTGTTCATATATATATATATATATGTATATGTATGTATATATGTATATGTATGTATATATATGTGTGTGTATGTAAAATGGCTAATATTTTGAACATCTTTTCATGGGTTTATTTGACACATATGTGAATATATAATTAACACTTCAATCCTTGTCAGTAACTTGATTAATAGTTTCAAACTTTTTTCAAGAAGAAAATGTTATAGCATGTTTAGATAAACCAGCATATTGCTTAGTCAACATTTTATAATTTTATTATAATATCTGAGAATGTCTAAAAAGTATCTAAGTAATCCCATGTAACAAATACAGATGTGGTATGTTTGTCTAGAACTATTTAAAAGTGGTTTTGTATGGATTATGACATATGGATGGAATTTATGCATACCTTATATGAATATCCTATGTCTTCAGGGCCATTTGTTTAAAGACTCTTTTCTCTACTGAGGAACATTTTCCCCTTGCTAAAACCAAATTTACTGTATACTTATACAACATTACTTCTCTATTCTTTTCACTACATGAGTTTTTCTCAGAATTTCAGAAGAGGCATTGGCAGCTCATTATTAATAGTCGAGAAAGAAATGTTGTTTAGATGCTGCAACTGACCAATGTCCACATTTCTTTTGTTTATGAACTTGAAGTTAGTATCTAAAGATCAATTGATATGTTGCTAATTTTCAAAAGACAACATAGTTGTCCTTTCAGATTAGTTCTTTCTTTAAATATCTGTCACTGTTATGAAAGACTTCACGCAATGTTCTCTAAATAATTAGAGAGGACATATCATTACCCCCATGACAGTTTACCTTATTCAAAATAAGGGGATAAACAGTGATAAGATGCTCATTGAAATTAATTAATAAATATATCTATATTAAAGGAGAAATACTATAACTAATAACACCGAGTCCCACGGTCGTCTGTGCTCTAGGTTTGTACAATGCGTGTTTAGGACATGCTCCTTCCTTGCTGGGCTGGCCTCATGTCTTCATCACCATACACTTCAGGACTGAGAATTATTATGTATTTACAGCTCTGTTGTTCTACTGAAAGTAGATCTTTTATACAATTAATTCTGATTATATTTTATCCTCCTACTATTATTCCCATATCCTCCCTATGGGGGGAACACCCATCCAAATACACATCCTTTCTTGTTCTCTTGAATTAAAAAACAAATATGTGTCTAACAAAAACAGGAGAATATTAAAATAAGATAAAATGAAAAGAAACAAACCTGAGTATGACAAAACAAATGAACAGAAAAAAAGAGCCAAATATAAAGCACAAGAAGTACATATAGACACACACACACACACACACACACACACA
>NW_021620869.1:321850-391251 GCF_004785775.1 Grammomys surdaster
GAGAGAGAGAGAGAGAGAGAGAGAGAGAGAGAGAGAGAGAACACAACAGAGCCTTATAAGACAAATAAATAAGTAGATAAATTCCAAATACCACTGGATTTGTTTAATGTTGTCCATATGTTGAGGCTCCCCTTAAGTGTGGTTTGTATACCCAATGAGACTCCATTGGAAAAAAACTCATTTTTTTTCTTTTGGGAGCAGTTATCAATTAGAAATAACTTCTAAGAAAGGGTTAGGGATTAGACTTATTTCTACTTCTTTTCTCAGTGTTTGGACTCCATGTGGCTCAGATGTGTCCAGACCCTGTGCATGCTGTCACAATCTCTGTGAGTCCATATCTGCATCAGACATGCTGCATCTAGAAGACCTTGTTTCCTTGGTTTTCTTGCTGTCTTCCATCCCTATTGGCTTTTGCAATCCTTCCACATCCTCTTCAGCAGGGTTTCCCACACCCCAACAAGTGGAATTTGATGGAGACATCCCACTTAAGACTGAGTTTTTGAGGGTTTATCACTCTCTGCACATTGTTCTTCTGTGAATCTCTATTTGTTCCCATCTACTTTAAAAGAAAACTCTGATGATGGCTGAGTGAGACACTGATCTGAGTCCAGCAGAATGTTATCAGGAATCATTTTATTACTGCATTCCTTTAACAGAACAGTAGTATTTGCTTTCCTCTAGATCCATGGCCTATCTAGTCTCAGGTTCTAGGCTCTTAGAGCAGTACTAGGTACAAGGTCTATCTCATGGAATTGACCTGAAATCCGATCAGATGGTGATTGGTTCCTGCCATAGTTTTGTGCTCCTATTGCTCCAACATAACTTTCAGGCGGTTCACCATTGCTGATTATGGGATTTGTAGCTGGGTTGGTGTTTGTCTTTCTCTTTTGGTAGTGTTCAGAGTGCCCTTCCATTCCATAAATACTAGTCAATAGAGGTAAATTGTAGGTAAGTATCAACTCTACGTCTCTGTGTTCAATGAGTGAACCTTACCATCGGTTTGTGGAGCACAACCAATAGCCTTGCTTGTTTGTGGGGCTCCATGGGATTCCCATTGCCTTAAAAATTCAATTATATGTAACTTGCTCATGGCACTGGAGGTCTCATTTAGTGTTGTGAAATATCTAGCTGTGACTTTGTCTCTCTTGTTTGGTGATTCCACTGAGATTTCTTTTATAGCAGCATTTTAAAGAAATGAATAACTTTATGTGGAACAAACACATTTTATTAAAATATGATCAGAAACAGTAATCAGTAATGGGATTTTTCTTGTTAAATGTTATCTTAAAAATTAAAGCATTCATATTAGATCCTAATTTTTAACTTTATGCTAAGACATGTGCAAAGGTAATGTAAATGGTACATGTGAACATTAATGCAAAATATCTATTTTGGAATGGCGGCAGAACAGAAAATGTTTTAGGTAGGAGAAATATCAGAGTAAAGGATAGAAAGAAATCTGACTTGTTCTTTCAGAAGACTGTATAAGAGGCACTTTGAATTAAAACATGGAAAGCTGAGGCTACTAATGGGGTATATTGGATCTAATAGGTAACAGAAATTAAGAAATATACTGATGTAATTTGTAGTATTCACAATGTATAATATATGTGTACTATATATGTATACATATTATATAATTCCAACTGATTGCTATCATTGCTCATTTTCCCATAGTGTTAGGAATGCAGGTCAAGGCATTGAACATGCTAGGTAGGCACTCTATCATTGAACTACATCTGAATCCAACAGTGTATTTCTCCATTTTAGATGGGGTTTTGGTATATTGTCTGTCCCCTCAAGTTCATTATGTAAGCAGTAGCATTACAAATGTGTCCCATAATCCACAGTTGCTTTAATCACTTTTACATATTTTACAAATGTACCTGATATCTGATACAATGAAGAAACTATTTCTTCATTGATTTAAATAATAAAGGATAAAATGTTACCTATAACTTTATATTAACTA
Source organism: Grammomys surdaster (assembly GCF_004785775.1). Lineage (NCBI taxonomy): Eukaryota > Metazoa > Chordata > Mammalia > Rodentia > Muridae > Grammomys > Grammomys surdaster. The sequence goes on from NW_021620869.1 coordinate 323,823, forward strand.
ACCACCACTTTTACATTTTTACTTACTGAATTTCTATGTAAAATGCTTTTTAGGGAAACTAAAAGGTTTATTTGCTAAAATTAAAGGCTACTATTATGGGTTTCTATTTAAAGTGTAAACTAGAAAAAAACAGCACTCACAGTGAGTTCGATGTTCTGTGAAGACACATCTAGTGTGAAACTCTTAGAATGTGATACAGAGACATTAAGTTACAATGTGGACCATATTCATAAGTTAGCTCAGATTCCCAAGAAAAGTTCATGTGGAAAGTGCTCCACAGAAATCCCAAATGAAAGAGAATTGCAGAACAAGATTTCTTTTTCTCTTAAAAGCATCTCAAAAGAGACAGCATGGGGAGGGAGGGAGGGAGAAAGAGAGAGTAACTTCTCATGAAAATAATGTTTGAAATACTCACATTAATGAAAAATTTGCACTAATGTTCTGAAGCAAGCGTAACTATTGCAAATATGGCTGGATTGGAAAGGTCCAGTGCAATGTGACACTTCTGGTCTTTCCACTGAGAGGTGGATTTTATTTCTAGATTCTGGGGGTTGGTTTTGATTAATATGGCAGAAATGGTAAAAGAAAACTATTTATCTAATACAATGCAGACATCTGTCTATTGTCTCCTGAAACTAAATGAAACATGGAGAAAGACACAGATGTCCTTGATACTGCCTTGACCATGACCACACCCACCTTACACATTATGTGAATTATAAAGCCTGAAACACAAATGAAAGTGACACGAGACTCTAACTGACATGGATATTTGTGAGAACTAATACATCACTAAGTTACTATGCCCTGGGTCAGTTTGCCTTGTTCAAACCTTAAATGAACCACTGAACAATTCAGACACTTTCTGTTCTCTATATTAACTATTTAAAAGTTAACTGCTACCATATCTTCTTATATGTAATTTTTGATATATAATATAGTGTTGTAAAGTTTTCTAAAAGGTTCCTTTGCTAAAATAAAAACTATTATTATTTAAAGCATAATGGAAATTTTCTCTTTAAAATTTAAATAAATAATACCTTTAGTCTTTTTGTGTATATATGAACATTATACCAGTCAATTTAGAAATCAAAGATTTGATGATAGAATACAACCCTTAGAACACTCATCAATAAGATAACTCCATAAAATCCCTTCCCCAGGATTTAGGGAGCTCTGAACAGGAGGATGTGGAATGAGTAGCACTTGACCTGAGTTTTTGCTTCAGCCCTCAAGTATATACTATTAAAATAACAACATTGATTCATTTAAAATTTAAACAGTATGGATATTTGAAATATGAAGCCAGATAACGGTCATAGAGTATTTTTATCGCATGCAGAATTGTCTAAATTTTCATTTGTCTTTGGGGTACATATCTCAAAGATTACCCCAATTTCTCTTTGGTATCAATTTCACAAATATAATAGAATCAAGCTGCATTTTTTTCTGTCAAAAGAGTTATATTTAATTCCTATTATTATGATACCAAAACCACAGCAACTTTTTGTTGTTTGATATGTGCACATTTTAAAAACACCTCCCTGTGTGCCCTCTTATACAATATAGCTAATTAAAATTTTGTTTTCCTACACACTAGCATGGAGCTTTTAATGCGTTGGTTACTAAAAATGGCTGAAGTAGCAAGATTCTAGTTGGAACTGGTTACAAACTCACTCATAGCAATCAGTCTTTAGCAATTCTTTTTCTTCAGAGGAAGAAGAAATATTTTAATTTATTAAAACTTACCTCACAATAATCCATTATTTGGCAGTATTATTGCTGGGCATTGTTTTGACAGTTATTTAGAAAAGAAAGGGTAACCCCAAGAAAAAATTAGTTTAGTAGCACAGGGAATGTTGGTGAGAAGATGTGCAGTTTAGTTTCATTCTAAAATACAATAGCTACTCAGTAATATCTACATAGCTTGGGTTTTATATATGCAGGTACATGTATGAATATTATGATTAATTGAATAAAAATAATAGATATTTTATGACGGCAATAGGAAGAGAAACTAACGTAGCCACATGTGAGTATTTCCTTGATGTTTAACGCATTATTTGAGAGAGAAGGTGTAAATCAAATACAGTCACACCATCTGGAAATAGATGAGGGAGTTTCAGCTCTTCCTGGGTTGTTGTACTGATAAGGACAAAATTTATTAAAAGTAATATTAAATGTTAAAACTGATAATAATATAAATTATAAGTACTTCTTCTGATATTTATCTGCCTGGAAATAAGAGAAACTGGATAGTGCTGTGATTTGGATTCCTAGGTGACAACTATTAGTTTCTGTCTCCTCTACAGGGTGCCATGAACAAAAGGGACTGTTAGCCAACTGACTGGATGACCATTATGCAGATACTGGTTGCTGTTGAGAGGCACCTTGAGAAGGGTTTAGCACAGTTGCAGTAGAGGAGTGACCACACTCCTGGAGCCACAGCTCAGTCATAACTCTCTCAAGTACCATTTGCTCGAGATACTTTGTTATGGAAAGCACCAGGCAGGGAACTCATTGTCTTTTTCACCCAGGCTGGAATGGGAATGGGTGCCCCTGGAGCTGCAAAGGAACTGCTCTCAACTATACAAGCTGGACCAGCCTGTGGTCAGTGAAAACAAGAAACTCTCCTTTGAGTGTAAGGTTTGTTGTGATTGATCAAAACTTCCCTTCTCTGTCTACATGGACAAGCTATGTGGCTCGTGGGTGAACCAGCTTAGAGATGCTTAGGTGTTGTTCATGTATGTCAACATTCAGCCCAGTGTCAGGCTTTCAGTCTGGCATGGTTTTTCTTGCTTGCAGTTGGTGAATGATCTCATTTGGTAGCATGAAGAAAGAAGAACGGACATGACACAGCAGTAGCAGTGACTGAGGAAAAGTTGGAAAGCCGAGCTACAGAAGGATAAAAGCAGCTGGCTGCTTTGACAGCTACAGAAGAGCCATTGTATATGGGGTGGTGTTTAAGAGAGTCCACAGAATGACAGTGAGTAAAAGAGCAACTGTGGGAACCACATTGCCTTGACAGGTGCCAGAGCCAGAGTTGAGAAGTCAGCCGACCGAGCTGCAAACACAAATATCAGGCTACACTGACATCTTGAAAAGAGGTGAATCTACCAGAGCAGCAGCTGGCAGTGACCCAAGCAGTGACTGAGAGAAAATGCTCTTTTATCTGCTTCCTGTGCAGAGACAGCTGTGACAGAGCTATAGCAAGCTGCACCACAAGCTGCTGTTAAATGTTGAGGAATCTCAACATTAGAAGCACACAGAAGATCTTTAACGCTCATAGATTAAAGGTCTTGGCTTCATTGCCCTGGGCAATAGAAACAACCTTCTTTTGCTCTTGCTTTTATCTGCTGCCAAACTATATCAAATGCGAAGGAATACAAAGGTTGCCAAGGGTTAGAATGTGAAAAGTATCTTCTTCCCTTCCTGAGGTTTCTATCCAAAGAGAGTAAATATATACCAGAAATCTAATTGGTAACAATGATACATTTTAGTCTTCTATGTTTATTTACCATGTGTATATATGCACATGCATGCCATAGGACCTATGGGGGGTGTGTTAAAGGGCAAGCTTGCAAGTGTCTTTTCTCGGCTTCCATAATGTGGGATCTAAGGATGGCTTGAACTCTTCGTCAGAATTGGGGCCATACTCTCTTACCCACTGAGGCATCACAGTGGCATCAATAGTTTGAATGTAATATATTCAATATAACTAGTTAGCAATTTTATTTTGTTAACACTTATTGCTTAATTGCTGATTTATCTAACTCTTTAATTTGTAGATACATCATTTTGCTAACTATGATGGCAGTCCAACTCAACGTTTCCCAGTGATTCCCTTTCTGGCACTTGTGTTATGTAGTCTTGCCCCCGTGTTGACTTTTTTTAAAAATTATGATATATTATCTCCCTCTCATTAGGCTATATAATCTTAGTTCTTCATGGCAGTTTTGTTCCCTCCAGAATATGCCCGTGAGTGAGTTAATGATGATAAGCTCCTCTGAAGAATGTCAGATGGTAAGGAACTGTTAGTAAGTGTGACTGGCAAATGTCTAGGGCTCCCAGTCATACCTGGAAGTATATTTTTTTTCCAGAGAAAATTAAAGTCACTAGATGAAAGTCAACTCCAGACCAATATTTCGAATGTGTCCTAGGAAAACCTTTTAGCTGAAGAGCCATTTGTGATAGAACTGTGTGCTGAAATGATGTGAAAATACAAGTGCATTCTGTTAAAATGTGCATTTTTGATCACTTGTTTTGTAGCAACAAAAAACTTATACACTAGCAGGTCACACCTTCCATTTCCATTAATATAAAAATGCTTAAATGTTGCCTTTGTTTTGAAGAAAATTTTATGCAAAACACTTTTAAATGAAAGTGAAATTTTCTCAGCAAATGTTAATGTAAAGATTTCTTGTACTAAGTGGTTTCCAGACTCATCAATATCTTTTCAGCCATCATTTTTTCTAACCGGTGTAACAGACCTTCTTAATTGGCTTTGAGAAGGTATAATTCAGAGAACCTAAATAAAGTATGTCCTTCTTGTGTTCTGCATGACATTACACATATGTTTATAACTTAATTTCTTTCAATATAGTGGAAAATAGTCACCTTCATTATTTTTGCATTATTTAAAATATTGGAAATGTATTATGGAAAATCTAAGTTGCTTGTATTTAAGCTCAAATAATTTTAAATGTATGTAAGTTCTTTACTTTTCATGTCATATTTATCATGTCTTATTTTGCTTTATGATGTTGTGACTTATGTCATAACCAAAAGCAACTCTGAACTGATGTGCTTATTTTAGCTTATAGCTCATCACCTTTCATGAGGGAAGCCAGGAAGGGAACTCAAGACAGGAAACTAGAGAGAAGAACTGAGGCAGGCACTGTGTAAGAACATTGCTTACTGATTTGCTTCTTGTGTCTTGGTTAGCTTGCTTTTCTCTACAACTCAGGACCAAATGTCCAGAGATAATGGCACCACCACTTCTACAACAATCATTAATCAAGAAGATGCCCACAGACAGTCACACAGGCCAATTTGGAGGAGGCAATTTCTTAGTTGAAGCTCTTTCTTGCCAGGTGACTCTAGCATGTGTGTGTGTGTGAGTGTGTGTGTGTGTGCACACGCGTGTGTATGATACATATGTATGTGTACATGTATTCTAGTCAATTAAGATGAATTGGAGAACATAAAGTACTGGAATAAGTTTTGTCAGATGATTTTAAATTAGTTTTGGTAGGGCACATAAAAGCATTTAATTAAAAACCCTTATATATCAAGTTTACTATAAGGGACTACTTGCCGATTTCAGATTATAAAACTATACTGACTATAACAACCTAGGTGAACTAGATATAATCAATAATACCTTTATTCTAAAAATAGCTTTAATAGCTTTTATCAATATTCATCTCCCAAAAATATGTTCATTTTAATGCTGTTAAACATGCCATCACCAGGTGAAAGATAATTTCAATGTGAATTTTTACATAAAAGTGTTCTGTACTCCCAAAATAATGGCATGTTAATGACTTAGAAAGCTAATGGAATTGCTACAAAAATATTTGGAAGATCAAAGCAACAGCATATTAATATTAATTCTTAAGTGACTTCCAGTTATTTTACCTTTTACATTTTTAAACTTTTTTTAGTTTAACATATCTAATTGAAATTCCAAAGTCAAGTCCTATAATGATGTGTAAAAAGACTGGGCTGTTAAGCAAGCTTTAAAGGTACATCTATTTTAAAATGAAAAGAAATGTTTTCTACAGTTGCCGTCAGGATAAAGAAAGAAAGGAACAAGTATGAGAATCAGGGAACCACTTGTACAGAGCCTGGGTGGGGAGCAGGTAATGGAACAGGACTGTCACCTGACATCACCAACAAAGAAATCAGTGGTTATTTCCATAGTATTGTTTAAAGGGTATATTGTACAGTACAGAAAAACAGAGAAAAGGGAAGACAATATATTCTGTCAAAACTCTGTTTTTCAAAGTCCATTACTGTATTACTTAAAAACTAGGCCACCTAAAAACAATCGCAAGGATGATAAATAACATCAAAGTGTTCTGGGAACAAGCAGCTTTCATGGCTCTGAGCACAGAGCGGCTAGTGTCACTTTCCATTTTCCCGAGGCCTGTGTAGCTGAATAGACATAGGGAATTCATGATTATATTAGACTGAACAGTCCACATTTGCATGTATTTTTCTAAGACATTTACTTGAGGCCAAATTTCAGTGAATGCTAATATATCTTGTTTAGAGGGCCAAGATAATATGCCATTTTTACAATTTAGATAGTATTAGCAGAATAACACAGCTCAGTGTTGATGAATACCATTTTCTCTGCTAATTTAAAGTTTCAGTATCACAAGTTCTGTTGCCAAAAGGATAAAAGCAAACAAACAGTACAACCACGTAGATGAAATCAAGCCCTGAGGAAATATAATCAATTAAGCTACTTTTGTTTTTACGGTATTCAGCCAGAAGCACAAGATTATCAAGAATTATTTGTGAAGAATAGATAATGTATGTTGGAGTCTAGTATGTTGTTTCAGGATATTTGATCACACTGTTAACCCCAACACTGTGTTATTTACTGGAAAAAAAAACAGCTTCTAGTTGTGTATGGCTTCTAGTTGTGTATGGCTCAGCCTTCAGAATCATTAGTTCCTCTAGTTGGAATACAGACGTTGTCTTAACACACAGCTTTAATTTCAAACAATGAAGGGAAAGTTAGTTTGTAGGAGGAAGCACCATATTTGAAAGTATTATCTAATTAAGTGGAAGACATATGCGATGAATCAAAAAAAATGATTTGACAGAATGGGCCAGATATAGTGTAGAGCCATCTCAAAGTAGAGGAGACAGGAAAAAGAGGCTGCTTAAGAGAACACCATTGAAAAATAGGGGAGCAGGATTTGTAGAGACACAAGTTGCAGAGAGAGAACAAGCTAGACTGAGCCAGAGAATGAGGAGGAGCCGGAGATTAGAACAGATTGCTAAAGTTAGTTTGAGGCCAAGCAGAACAATTCGGTCACTAGTGAAAGAAGACAGACTGAATCAGTTAATGTGGAGAGGAATTTGAGCCAGAACAACTGAGTTGATCAAAATTGATAAAGAAAAAGAAAGAGTGAGCTTATTCGGCAGTGAGTCTCAGAGACTGAAAAATTCTAGGCCTAGATAAGATTTTATGGAGGCTAGAAGCTTCCAGGACTAGGTTTAGTTAGGCAAACTGAGGCAACAAGCCTTGGAGACAACAGACAAATTAAAAATAAAAAGTTACTGTTACGGCATGTAGACCCTAATTACTGAGTACCCCTGAAACTTTAATAGTGGTTTTCAAACAGTATTTTTAAAATGAATGGAACTGCAAATAAATTGGTTTAAAATTCTAGATGTTATAGCACATACAAAAGGAAAAACAGATTAAAATTATTTAAGAGAAATTTTGCCTATGAACTTAAAGAGATTCATAGCAGGTATGACCAATAAGCCTGCATAAATTATTTCTTATTGCAGACTCTGAAAAATTGTTCTAGTTCACTGACTTAACCCCTTGTCCTCAGTTATATATTATGCTTCAGTAGTTTCTGAACATTTCTTCTCATGAGAAAATTAAATATTTTAGGTCACAATTTAATACTTTAATATCAACATACATTTTAGAAATTTTATAAGTAGATGCAAGCCTATTTATTGCAATGGATATGAACATAGTTTATGTATATTTCTCTATGGGATTACTGTACTATATAAAGTTGTAATGATTGTTATAATCAACATTTTAAGCCTTTATTATAGAAAATTTGACAGTTTTATTTCATAGCCAGAATGTTGGATGGATGAATGACACTGTGATATACTACTCTAGTTGTTTTCAAGCTATCTATTATCTCTATTATTGATAGGTGCTCCTTGTTTATAATGGATCAGAATGATCAGATGGACTGGTAAGCAATTATGCAATAAAAGAGAAGAATATGAAGTTCATGAAATCCTAATAGATATGAGCCAATGAAAGTATTATTTTTAAAAGGAAGGCCACCTGAGCAAGTCATTAGGAGCAAGCTTGTAAGCAGTACAGTACAGAAGGAAACCTCCAAGGTTGTGCCTCCAGGTTCTTGCTGTGACCTCCTGCCCTGACTTCTCTGGATAATGGAGTAAAAACTTTAAGTTGAAATATCACAACCCCCCCACATCCACCCAAGTACCTTTTGCTCATGATGTTTTATCACAGCAATAGGAACCATAGCTAAGACTGAAGTTTGTATCAGTTCATGAGGTATCTCTATGACAGACCTGAGCATGAATTTTGGGAGAGGATTGTAGTGGCATTTGAACTTTGGGCTTGAAAGCCATTGAGGGCTCGAACTCAGTGGGCTTTAATAAGGGAGTTTAGAAGAATGTAGAAGCCTGCAGATGCTGGAGGCCTAGCTTGCTAAGTGTTAGAGGAAAGCAAAGGCTTCTCCAGGACTCTTTGCGTATGATTTTATGTTGAGAATTTGAGTGGAGGTGTCTCTAACTCTTTTGCCTGATCCTGGAATCTGTTTCCTCCTACTGGGTTACCCTGTCCAGCCTTGATAAGAGTGAGGGCTTGTGCTTAGTCTTATTTATCTTCTTACGTTGTGATATCAGCTTCTCTCCCAGGTGATATCACTGGAAGGCCTATTCTTTTCTGAAGAGAAGTAAAGGGGCAGTTGATGTATTGGAGAGAGGAAGTGTGTGTGGGGAAAGGAGAGAGGGAACTGAGAGGAGTAGAGAAATAAGAGTAAAAGTTACACACAAAAGTGTATTTTAGTACTGAAAGATGAAGGGAAAGCCATATGTGACAATGATACAATAACCATAGACCTAAGGAGGGAAGAAGGTCAATAAACACAGGAACAGATTCAGGAGCTTATGAATTAAAAGCAGATATTAGAAAAATGTGACATGAAAGGTATACAATGCTTTGACTGTGCTAAGATAGATATCTTCGCATGGATTTTTATACAACTTTAAGAGTAGAGTGGCTGAAAAGAGGGTAGAGCATTATAAGATTAAAGATGCTGAAACAATGTTCCATTAAATACAGGGCTATGTCAGTCAGGGGATAGTGGTAGTTTCAGGATCTGAGGAATTCTTAATGAGGGAAGGTGTCTTGCAGATCCCACCCACTCCTCCCACAGTACACCAGTGTTCCCCTATCCTGGGTCATCTAGCCTCCACAGGACCAAGGAGCTCCCCTCCCAATGATGCCAGATAAGGCAATCCTCTGGTATATATCCACCTAGAGCCATAGGAATACCCCGTGTACTTTTTGGTTGGTTTAGTCCCTGAGAGCTTTGGGGGGTCTGGTTGGTTGATATTGTTGTTCTTCCTATGAGGTTGCAAACCCCTTCAGTCATTGCCCTAACTTCCCTGTGGGAGTCCCTGTGCTCAGTCCAATGTTTGGTTGTGAGCATCCACATTTGTATTGGTCCAGCTCTGGCAAAGCCTCTCAGGGGACAGCTATACCAGACTTCTGTCAATAAGCACTTCTTGGAATCAGCAATAGTGTCTGAGTTTGGTGTCAGCAAGATGGAATGGATCCCTAGGTGGGACAGTCTCTGGATGGCCTCTCCTTAAGTTTCTGCTCCACTTTTTGTGCCTGCGTTTCCTTTTGACAGGAGGAATTGAACTTTTGGAGAAAAGTGACTCTCCCTTTCTCAGTAGCTATCCATTCTCAGTAGCTCCTTCACTAGGGCTCAGACATTCTGTCCACCATCCCTACCCCTGCATACATGCTCAGATTTGGTCTGTATTGTGAGGATTTCAAGGATGTCACCGGAGGTTTAGAAGTTTAAGATTTCTATATAGTTTAAACATGTTGACCTTTTGCTGGGACATAACCTTGGCATCTCTGACATCCTATCTCCCTGTGTGCTTCTCCCTGCCGCTTGATTACAGCTCATCTGTCTCACACTTGCCTGTTGTCCAGGTCCCATCTCTGCTGTATCTACTTGTCTCTCTCTCCGTCTGACTGGAAGCTTTGCTCCCATACTTCCTGGCCCAGCTCTTGGCTGTCAGTCACAGTCAAGTTTGAACTAATAAGCAGCAAGACAATCTCCAATCTATCTCTTAGGTTGCCTTTAAGCATTGAGGGTTGCCTAACATTCATCTTTTGGGCAGATGATGAAGGACAAACCTTTACAAATAGAAAACTGGTGATGGGCCACAGAAATGATAATGCCAAAATCCTTCCAGCACTTAGCACTCTGCCATTACAGTAATTAACACTTAAAATACAGGGACATACTTTTCAGCTATGTATGGGAAGGCCATCACTATAGGTCTGGTTGGAACATACATACAGGTCTTTCTATGCTACTAAGACTTCTGTGAGTTCATATTTGTAGTTACTGTGCTGTGTCCAGAAACAGTTTCTTTGTAGTCAGTCGTTAGTATATGTTGCTTTTGACCCTCTTCTGTAATTATCTCAGAGCCTTGGAAAGGAAATGAACGATATAGACATGCATCTGTTTAGGGCCAAACATTCAGCAGTTACTTATTCTCTATGCCTCTATTCTGTATACCTCTATATTCTCTATACCTCTATACCTCTATGGTAACTACCATGGGTGGAAAGACACATTAATCTATTAATGTAAAGAAAAGTCATTAGGAGTCAGTTTAATATTATATAAATTTAACAGAACCTGTTAGGACCACAGGTTAGGTTTAGGACCTATCTAGCCATAGGAGTTTGGACTGGTAATGCTGCCAAGTATGGGTTTCATTTTATGGAATAGAGCTTAACTTCATGCAGAAAAATAGTTGGCTATTCCCATGATGTTTATGCCACTATTACACTAGTGAACATGTCTTACCAAGCTAATCATTATTGTAGTTTGCAAGGTTCTCAGTTAGATATAATTGATGATAAATTTCTACTTCTGGTGTGCTGCATAGAATCACGTAGCAATATGAAAGCTCGGCAGTAGGGATGAAGCTTCCAGGACAAAATTAGGTTAATTTCTTCATGTTTTATGACTTGCACATGTTATGTCTTTAGCAGTAGGGTCTTACTACCAAGTATTGGAAGGTAGTCAAGAGAATTAACAGTACCCTGTTGTGGGTAAAAAGCCGCAGCAGAGGTGTCTGGGAAGCTTTCCATTCCAGCGGGTCCCACAAACAGGAGAAAGGTCTGGAGTTCTAAAGGCTGGAGGCTTGGGCAGTGGCAGGCCCCAAAGACACAGGAAAGTCCTTGGTTCCAAAAGAGTTTATTTTCATGGCAGATGGTAGATGGATCTGGATGTACACCCCCACCCCCACCCCCGAAACTCAGGGCAAACCTGAGTTAAATAAGGAGGGAGAAAAGGGGATGGTCTGGGGAAGAATGCTTAATTGGCTCTGCCCTCTGGTCTTCATTAGTATGTAAATCTCTCTAGTGCCTGAGGCCTGTAGTCATGGCCTCTACCTGTGCACTTTGGGAGGGGTTGTAATGGTCTACGTGACTGAACAATGTAGGTCTATGGAGACTCGACTGGTGTCAGGACTCTGAGTTCTGGGGATGTGGCCGAACACCTGCCATTTCTTCCTTCGAGTCTCAGGGTTCCAGGCCCATGCATAGCCATGAACCAAGATACTTTATGCAGTCCCACACCCTGTAATGTTTGAAGGTCTATGATATCTCACTAGTGAATAACTCCAAAATAAAGAATTAATCCCTGGCTTTCTATGTGTTAACCTATGGTGTCTTGTTGAGACCTTGTCTCTCTCTTCTATGATGACTCCATTTTAAATATAATTACATTAGGAAGTCTATGGAATAGTATGTTTTTATATGATATTCTAAAGGTCTCCTGTGTTGTGTATCCTCCATATTCATCCCCTACCCTGAATCCTCTCTCTTATGCTAATTTAACCCTTTCTACTGAATTACTGTCTTTTTCCATTTTATACTACTGCTTTCTATCTCCCATGTTTTGAAAGTCTCCAACATGGCCCTTAGTAGTTCCCTGACCTCTATGACTATTCCAACTGAAGCACACATAGCTGGAAATTCAAAGCTAACATCCACTGATGAAAGGAACCATGTAACCATTTGTCTTTGAATGTTTGGATTACCTCACTCAACATGATTGTTTCAAGCTACACCCACTCACCTGAAAATTTAATAATTTTTCTCAAAATCTTAATAATAACCTATCACATGAACATGGCATATTTTCTCTCAGCTTCATTTATGAAATCATAGCCTGTAACAATGGTTATAAAGATACTTTTTAACACACAAAACATGACAGAAAAAGTGTTAAGTACACATCCACACACTGAATCAAGGGTTAAACAAAATTTAGAACAGGCAGTACATCCACTAATTAGGTCTAATATATTGCTTGAAATTAAAGTCTAATTCATTTAATTGGTACACCTCGGTGGGACTAGAAATACAAATCTTTAATTAGGTGATAAGTGTGATCATCAAACTTCATCTGCACAGATTGTAAAGGGAAAGTTACTTGTCCTTGTACCAGTTTCTGAATACATATATTGGGTTGTGTAGACAAATATGAACAACTAACTGTACATGGAGTGAACTAGGTCCCCAGTGTCTCATAATCATGTGTTGAAAAATAGAAACTTTGTAAATTTTAGGAAAATTATTTCTATATGTATAAACTTTACAATCAATTTTACTGAATAAACTCTACTAAACAGCTAAAATAAACTCTGCCATTTATGCAGGTTTGAAATAAGTTGTAATCACTTGGCATCAGAAATTTTTACTGTAATGTGTATGACCCTGTGAGGATGTCAACAGAAGTGGGAACATTATCGAAATTCAATAGCCATAAACATTTAATAAGTCACTATAAAATTTTTATGTAAATATTCTGTAGTTAAAATTATACTGTTTTTTCATTCCCCTACATATATTCTTGATCATGTAAACCAGGACTTCATCAGATAGAGAGCTGTGTATTTCATTCTGTCACATACAAAGAAAATTACTCACTGAAAGTTGTTCTAACACTCTAATCAGGATATTGTATTACGAATAAGGAATATGCACAGAAATCTCTCCATTTAATGTAAAAATTTTTAAAATAAAACAATGATTCCCTAATTTAAATATGATATCAAATATTGTATGACAACAAGCTATATTAAACACTTTTTAAAAAAGAATTTCAGAGATGGAAAGATACTGTAGGATGTAATGAGGTGGCCCCAAGCCTGAAGACCTTGGTTTGATGTCTTAGAATCATGTTGCAGGATAGACTTGATTCCTAATGTTAACTTTTCACCTCTAATGCGTCATGGGATGTGTATGCCCACATATGCAAATATATACAAATGTATACATCGATAGATAAATAAACATGTAATAATAAAATCTGATTTAAAAGAATTTTGACATAATACTAGTATGGTATTGTCATCTGTCTCCACAATAAAATGATGTTTGAATATTCTTTTCTGTAGTTATATATATAACTTAATGCCCTTCCTTCTGTGGATGTGTGTGTGTGTGTGTGTTGACTCTAACTATATTTTATATGAATTTAAAGAAGATATGTGTATTATAAGGAAATTGACTTAAATTTGTATGTGGAAGGAATTCAAATGTGAAAGTGTAAATTAGCTTCCTTGTCAAATATACTAAGCAATAAAGACATCATTTTAAAGAGGGATCTCGTATGGCTTACCTTTAAAACTTTGAATATCAAAAGGAAATTAAAATTTAAGTTATTATATTTATACGACATAGATAAGATACTGCTTTAGGCCTAGTCGCCTGTTCACCAATGCTATCTAGGTAGCAAATAACTATTTACAATGTGAAGATTTCTCGTATCATGTTGGAAATTGGAACTAATAATAATGTTTTGCTTAATGCTCTGTAGTCCATAAAAAACAATGTTTGGAAACATACAGGTAAAATAGATAGATGAACTTGAGCTGTAGTTAGGGTTGAAAGGTCACCTTTGGAAAAGACAATCATTTCCAATTAAGATTCAAAGCACTGTGCACTTCAGTGAACTGTATGGAAGGACACAGTGTCTTATTAAAAGATTAGTTTGTATTATGGGCTGACAAGAATGGCTTGTAAAGTATGATTCATTCAATGTAACAGCACATTAAAGATAATTTCTTTTCTATCTGGTCTGCAATAATGAAAACAACCAAGAAACTATATGAGGGGCCTAACAGGGCCATAAACACAGACAAGTGGGTCACATATGACATCCTGTCTTTCTCATGTATAGCAACTATGGTTGCTTCCCTTCCCTGGGAACAGCAGAGGTCTTTAAATCAACACTGCATTCGTATTTCTAGTATGAGCAATATATCAAACAAATAAACAAGAAAATACTGTAAAAGGAAAAACTACCAGTTAATCTGTATTTTACCTTTTGATTTGTTTAGAATAAGAGTAATACCATTGTGTCAAGGTAGTGACTAAAGACCAAATAATTTTAAAATATTGAGAGGCTTAGAAAATTATTGAAATTACCTAAAAATAATGTGAATAGTCTATGATTCTTGCTGTAATTTAAAATATGGTATAGGCAGATATATAATATTTTACTCTAATTCATATAATGTGTGTGCAGCTGTCTTAGTTAAAATTTCCATTGCTGTGTAGCGGCACTATAACTATGGCAATTCTTATAAAGGAAACCATTTCACTGGGACTGGCTTCCAGTTTTAGAAGTTCAGTCTATTATCATCATGGTGGAGCATAGACGCACACAGGCAGACAGGTGCCGGAGGAGCTGAAAGTTCTACATCTTGATCTGAAGGCAGTCAGGAGAAGGCTGTCTTCCACACTTGGCAGACTGTGAGCACTAGGAAGCCTCAAAGCCTGTCTACACAGTCAAACTCTTCCCCAATGAGACCATACCTATTCTAAAGGCCACACCTCCTAATAGTGCTATTTCCCATGGCCCAAGCATATTCAGACCATCTCAGTAGCTTATAGTGGACTTCATAGTAGAAAATTTATAGCACTCTTGATTAATATAAAATGTTCCCATAAAACAATATGTGTGTGAGTGCACACACACACATATATAAACATGCACATATATATGTGAATATGTACATATGTATGTATATATATATATATATATATATATATATATATATATATATATGAATGATAACAAATTACATATACATTATAGGTATGGTTAAAGTATAAATCCTCCAGAATTACTGGGTTAGTTACAAAATGAAATGGAGAATATTATTTTAAAGTATATTTCCATTAAACAAAACATACCTTAAATGAGCCAGTAAAAGCTATTGTCAACCTTTATAGGTCCTAAGTTTATAAAAGTAGTGTTTTCAACAATTTCCTGTTTATAAGCAGCTATTGATTATAAGGGCTGATACTTCTCATGGGAATAAATAAAACATGCTATCATGTCAAGTCCACATTAGGAAAAAAAATTAATCAGCAGCATCAAAGATAAAGATTTAGGAAAACAAGTTTGTCTAGAGTTCTTTACAATGGACCAGTGATGTTTATGCGTTCAGAGTCATAAGCAAGGCTGACCTATCTTCATGAATTGTGTTGATAGTGTGCTGTGTTATAAATTGTTGCCTGTGTCCTGTTGGGACATGTGCTTCTTGCCACCTATGCTTTGGAAGACATGAAGAATTCAAGGTCAGCCTGGCTGCTTTATGAAGCCATGTCTGCAAAACCAAAACCAACCAACAACCCAGACAAATTGGCTGTAGACACAATGCATTGGAGGAGTACTTGCCTAGCTTACACAAGACTCTGATTTCACTCCCCCCATGTCATAAATATAGTACATTATTACTTTGGATAATCTCCTGTGGATAATAAAATGTCTGTGAAGGCTGATTGACTAATTAGAACTTAACTAATGTGGAAATGTTTAAATGGTGCTGGTCTTCAAAGTCCAATTGAAGTTTATTTTGGGTTAGTTTTAGTTCCCTAAAAGCCAATCCTTACCGATTTCTATATCATACTCAACATAATATGACTAACAGATAATAATCCATTGCAATGTCTGAACACAGGCCTCGGTTTTACCAATAGAAAGACTAAGAATTCTGTCAGGTTGTATATAAGATCTCTAGCAGAGTTTTATTGACTTTGTTTCAACATGCCTATCCAATGCACCCATCAGAGTTTTCAAAGTGTTCTGATCTATGACTTTTGCTTTCTATTAGTATAAAAACTTTGAGAACCTACCTCCAACTTTGGAACATGAAAATTGGGGTAATTTAAATCTGTAATTCCAGGCTATTGTCAGTCATTTTGGGCTGTATAATAAACCATCTCTTATCCCTGTTGAGGAGGGAAGGGTATTTTTAGATCAACACAAGCTACTTAGCAGTAGCAAACTACATTGATCTTGCTATTTTGACTCCATGTGGTATTGTGAAAGGAAATGCCCAACATTAGTTCATAACTTTGAATGCTTGGTCCCCAGTTAGTGGAACTGTTTAGGAAGGGTTAGGAGAGTGTGCCATTGTTGAAATAGGTATGGCTTTGGTGAGAAGAGTGTGACACTTGGGGGTGCTCTGAAGTTTCTAAAGACCAGCATGGAGTCAGTCTCTCTCTGTCTCTCTCTCGATTTTTCTCCTCTGCAATTCACAGATCAAATGAGATCTCTTGGCTACTGACGCAGTACCATGCCTCCCTTTGTTCCAGTTCCTGCCGTAATGATCAGAAACTAACCTCCTGAAATTGTAATCAACGTCTGGTAAAATGTTTCTTCTTACCAGTTGTCTTGGTCATACCGTAAAACAGTAACTAAGACAGTAAGCAAAGAGATCATCATTTCCTCACCACCCTTCCCATTCCCCATATCCTCTCCGAACCAATGCTCCATGTTCATCTTTTATAGATGTCACAGAATTTACACTGTGCCGTACTTCCCTCACTGTGCCAATCTTTCTTCACTTAACACAAGGGTCTTTACTTCTATCTATTTTGATACAAGTTAGAGGCTTCCATTCCTTCTCCCATTGCATTTTGTTCCTGTTTTGTTTTTACTGGGTTTTATATTATATAACCTAGTATAGGCTGGGACTCCCTATAAAGCTCATGTTGGTCTCAAACACCTGTCCTATTGCCTTCTCTTCTCATGTGAAGGGATTATGAGTATTAATTACCATGACTGGCTTGATCCTATCCATGATATGAGCAAGTAGTGTTTCATGATATACATGCAGCACTTTTTATTTATCTATTTACAGGATTATGGTACATTCTTGTTGCATCTAATTCTTGGGTACTTTCAACATTGTAGAAATCTACTAGTCAGGACAGATTTCCTTTCCTATGGTAATTGAATTCTTTTGGCTCTGCACCCAGAGGAAATTCAAAGTTTATGGATTAAACAGAAAATTAAGTTAAATAAATATGATTAAATAAAATTATATCTTTATTGTATTCAGATTATTTCTTTTGTCTTTGAAGCAGTCTCACATTGCAGCTTGAGTAACACCCTGATCGTGGATGTAGAATATGTTTTTAGCAGCACATTATACTGTCATGTTCGTTTATCAGAGTAATACTAGTAGGTTTTATCTTCTGGTTCATGGCCTAACTAGTTGGGCTCTTTGCATCTTTGAGAGTGTTACTAATGGATTTCATCTTATGGAGCAGGACATAAAAGAAAATGTGACCAGTTCCTCCCGTACCATTCATGCTACTGTTGTTACAACTGCACCAGTGGGCACATATTGCAGGCAGGTTGCTATTGTAACTTGCAGGATTCATAGCAGGATAATATTGATTACCTTTCATTGCCAGTGATGTGTATAGTGACTTTCAGCACTATGAATCCTACATACCAGCTTTAAAAATTTTGATTTAGTAAGAGACATAAAATATTCATAAGCAGGGAGACAGAGACTACTGGATCACTCTCCCAAAAGTAAAATAAATGAAACAACGTGATAAAATTCCAGAGAATTAGAGAGTCGGATTTCTAAGGAGCACTGCAAGGATTTTGGATTGCTGGCTTCCTTCACTGTTGCATGCTTATATCTCAAATTTACCTTTCAAGTATTTTCATTTTCTTCATGATTTGTAGATACCTGACAATTTTAGTAATGTATCAAAGTTATCCACTAAGAATGCAAATATTCAAAATAATCAAAATTGTAGTCCCTTTTTATTCAATAAATTTATGATTCTTGAAACACCTTTTTCAAACACATCTTATTTTATGTAATTCCCTCCTCACTTATTTCCTTATGCTAATGATCTAGCTCTCCTGCCCCCAACAATTTGTCCAGTTTCTACACCATATGTACATCCTGATTTCTATAATTTATTTCTCTGGAGAAGCAAGGCTGAAGACATTCTTCTATTTTAAAATTTCCATTGCTTTCCCAAAATGATGAAGTTAAAACTTTTAGCATTGGTATTTATGGGCTTTGAAAACCCACACAGTTATTTTCTGTTCTTTCTTGCAAAATCGCCATACTTCATACTTACCTAAAAAGATTAATAAAATGATTGTAAAAAGAAGCAATATTAAAGCTTCTGTTCATATTTCATTTATTTCTGAAACAACAAATATCTATTAATGATTTTACTTCCTGCCTAAGACCCATGTGGTGAGTGTCATTTATTCACAAGCATTCTTGAAAGTGGTGGTGGAAGATACAATAAAGAAAGAATCTGATGTAGTCCCCATAAGGAGATCATGGGCACTGAACGTTTATTTCTCCTACTCTTCCTTGCTATTGTGACTTGAATAAATATTGCTTACTTTAGAAAGCTACTTATGATATTGTTTGCCAGATCAAAACTTCTCTGGCTCTGTCACTCACACATTTTATTTTATTTGCTATTAAATAAGCCAAACACAGTATTCATATTTAGTAGGGATATATGCAGATGATACCAAGTCTTAAACTGTAGTGTCAGTGAAGCTACAGTAACATAAATATAGGGAGTATTTTAGTACCTGTATTTTAAAACCCTAGATTTGGCAAGAGAAAATACCATAAAAGCTTTATGAATAGGCAGACTATAAAGTAGATTAGGTTTAATATCCTTTTACCGTTTATATTTGGTGTCTTTCTACTTGTGGCACACAGACATACAAATAAGAGAAGTCCACAGTGAATTTCTGCATCATTTAGCATCTGTACTTCCATTTTCAGTTAAAGATTTAATTTTCAATATTACAACTTGATATAACAGAAAAAAAATAGCTCAGTAATTCTTAGTTCCCTGAAGTGGGTGGCTAGCATGAGGAAAAGCTTCTGTTCCACCTTTTTAGCATAATTTCAGATAGGATTTCACCCTATCTAGGATAACCAGACCCTCCAGTATTCACAGAACAACTAGTTGTCCTCAAAAGTGTCTTTTAAATCTAAAACAGAAAAATTCCTTATAAAGTTCTCTGAATTACTGTGGATTGAGGAAAATAGATTTTCTGTTCTGAATAAAGTAAAAAATCAGAAATCCAAACAGATTTTAGCATGAGACACTATAATATAGAATATGTAGTCAGGATATCAAAGGAGTGTAACTACAGGTAATAATTAAAATATTTAAGATCAGGTAACATAAAATAAGAGGATACAATTCTGGCAATGTAGTTTCTTCAAGAAGGCTGCTCCCTGTGAGGATATATTTTGGAGCCTGGAAATAGACCAGCAAGTTCTAGTGCCTCTGAGTGTTTAGGCAATGACTGCTTTAACACGTGTTGAGAAAATAAAAATATAAAAATTGAATTGAATTGCTAGACTTACTTGAAGCATTTCTTCCATTTTTTTTAAAGATAGCCTAGACCAAGTGGAGAGAAACAGGAGTAGGCAGCGGCCCCCAGTGATGCACAGCCTGTGGCTCTGCAGTCTCCCTCTGTCTGTGTCTGATTGCAGAGTCTATTTGACAATGGAGGCATGCCAAGCAGAAGTGTGGCTTTTATGAGAGAAGCCAAAGTACAGCGGCCTTTGTTGCTCATATTTTGGCACACTAAAAAATGCTTAACTGGCAACAAGGGGACTGCTATTTATTGGATTTTAATATCTAGCCTATTTAACTAAGGCTAACAGATTGTCAGAGCTATTTATTGTATTTTTGTTATACAATTTGTCATGAAGAATATTTTTTAATCATGAAGAATTGCATTAGATATTGTTATTCAAGTCACTATCCATTGAGCTAATGCTGGAATTTGATTTTACTAATTTACTTAATCATATATGTGTGTGTATTATATACTTAATGATATATAACATATAAATGTATGTAATATTATATAGTATATATGTAAAATTATACATAGTATATATGATATATACTATAGTACATATACTAATACAGTATATCAAATTAATATGCTACTATAGTATATATACTAACACAGTATGTGATATATACTATAGTATATATTATATATACTACATATACTATATATACAAAATTTGGCTTACAAACAATAGATACAGTCACATAAATGTTTTGTAAAATAAATCTTTGCTTTACTGTTTTTATTTTACATGCATGTATGTGAATTCATAGATGTACTTTGGGGTGATAGTTCATGTAGCTGATTAAATTTTCACCATACTCACAAGCTGGTTGTATTTCTTACTTCGTGTGTCCTTCAGGCCTCATCAGAGCACAAACTTCATGTGACTTCAAAGGGTTTTCTATGCTTGGATCAGCTCTATGGGGCATGGAAGAGGAAAAAAAATGACGTGACACCAATGGTGCATGAGAAGATAAAAGCCACAGCATAGCAACAGCTCGGGAATTCTGCAGCCAAATTACATCACCTAGATTGATTCATCCCATAGACTCATGAGAAGAAGATGGCATGCGTTTAAGGCAGCAATTACAAATGAGTCAGTTCTCTGAATCCAGGATGAAGTTTTAACTTTTTCTTTTAAATAAAATGTAATATTGTAATTCCTGGCCCCTTGATACAAATGTAAACTTTAGAATAGAAAGAATCCCATTCACATTTATTTTCTCATAAAACATCCCAGTAATTTTAAGCGCACATAACAATGCTTAAAAATTTATAAATGGACTTTGGAAAAGGTAAAGAATTTCTACATGTCAATTAGCTTTTTTTTTACATTATTTAAACAAATTATAGATCAAAGAATTAAATGTTGACTGAAAATAATGTGTAGTTTAAGAATTAGTTATTAGTTACTAGTTATTTAATATCATTGTATTTATTTTGTTTCTAATAGAAAGAAAAATAATTTTCTTCATAATGTAAAAATTGCTTTGTCATGTGTTTAAAAAAGACAATTTATTTCTTTCATAAATTGTTTACTGTCTTAGATTTCATGGCTCTCTCTGCTGTTACTTAATGAAAAAAATAGGTCATTGCATGTTTTAAATGATGAAAATTCTAGTCACAGCTTTTGTCCTCTTTGATAATTACCTAGTACTTTGTCATTGTGCATGTCAAACTCCTGGATAAACTTGAATCCATTAATACTTTAATGGAAATCAGGTTCATTAGTGTTGTTTTGATTACTCATTTATGCTATTCTTTAGCCAGCACTTCATAAAACATTATTTTCTGATGAAAAGTAACTAACCTTTGCTTGAAAACAAAATGTGTTTTATCTTTCAATGTCAAAATTCTGTCTCTATTTTAAGTATATATTCTCAGATTTTCAGTTACGTGCAGTTTAGGGGAAACAGTTTATGTATTCAAAAGCCATTGTATTGTAGTAAATTAATTGCTATTAGCCCATCGAGATGTATTTGCTGTATTTTTATACTATGCATACAAGCAAATGCTGTCTGACAATCAATATTTAAGGTTATAAACACAAGTTCATTATTTCTATACAGTAAATTTCTATTTTGTCAACTACCAACTGTTCTTAAATTTATATTGCCGCCTATCTTCATTAGATAATATGTTGTAAGAAAGTATTATCTGAAGATATTAAAAGTGCATGACAAGAGGCTGTTGTACTGGCTCTTAGGTAAAGCAGTTGCCACATAAGTATATGATGAGTTCAGATTTCTGGGAGCTATATAAAAGAGCTGAGTGTGCAGAAATGTGGTCTTAGCACTAAGTCAAAGATAAGAAGATCTTTTGAACTAATTGACCATCTAGGCTAATGTCATCTATAGCTTCCAGATTCCCTTGAAAGGTTCATCTCTAAAAAATCAAATGTTATGAACTCCAGTATAGAGCATAGAGAAATTAATCTGGACTAGGCTTTAAGCATCCTCCTTGCTTACTAATTGTCACAGAGTTAGAAGGTGATATGTCAGGAAGAAAAAGCATCACGGATGTAGACCCTTCATGATGCAGAACAGATCCCCTAGGGAACATATACCCACTGGAACAATGGTGGCATGCTTGTTTGGATGGTAACCTATGAATTTATGAGGGTTTTTATGTCTTGCACCACCAGAGGGAACTCATTCCTGACACCATACACATGGTCAAAAGATCATGGCTGGAGCAGCCATAGATCCTAGGGTATCTCTGTTGGAACATACTATGGTTATTTTGCTAAATATAATAAGTTAGATTGTCTTGTAGTTGCATTTTTACCCATAGAGTAGTGGTGCTTTCTTTGTCAGAAAACTGACTTTGTGCAGCGGGTCATCGTAAATGTATAGTTTCATAATTTGGAAAGGTGATTGGTAAGAGATGACTTGTGATTTCTCAGCCCTAAACAAGACACCTGTATCATCCTTTTCAAGTGTTAGGGAACATTGCAAATGAGAAAGCAAAAGAATGTGAGATCCTGAAGACAGGGAAGAATGCTTTCAGATTCTGTCTATGTACTCATAAGAGTGCATGAGAAATGGGTACCCATATAAAAACTTTGCAAGTCCAGGGCTGTCACCATTTTTCAAGAATAGAGAGAGACTTATGATGTCTCAAGCTTCCTTGAAGTACTAGATGCAGTTAATTTCACTGGAGGTGTAGTTGCATTTCGTATTGGTATAGTCACTGGTTAGTTGTCCTTTGTTGGATCAGTAACTTCCATACCTGTGCAAGTAATCCCAATTAAATCTACCTGTTAGAAGAAGAAAGAAGATGAGGAGGAAACTAAAAATAATATAGGTTGTGACGAATGAAGACACTCAGGGTTGTCCTCTGACCTCTACACACCTGAGTATACAAATATATGTTCATATGCATATATATGTGTTCAGACATACATGTACACTTATATGTTTCATGAACAGAATTAAAAATAAAAGTAAAAGCAACAGTTGAATAAGTCCATTTCAATAGAATGTATAAACATGAGAAATTATGACATTTTTCATTATTTACTGGTCAATTATCTCTAAAGGTGCAACATAAATTTTTCCTCAGTTAAGATAAAAAAAAAATCAGACACTGCCAACTCAATCATGAGTCTCTTGCTGGATGTAGTTCATTGTCCTCTGCCCGTTCTTTGAGTTGTAGAGTTCACTTATTGTAGCATGGCTCTCATGTCCCGTTAACTGTGAAACTACTTATAACAGATTCACTGAGAGGTAGGAAGTTTTATTCCTTATGTAGAATCATCTTGGACAATCAATATTTGAATTACTACTAACGATGTTATCCAGTGCAAGCTCACCTCAGGTAATTATTCTCATCTTGCATATTCACTGTATATTGCTAAATTAAAATAATAGCAGTCTTTAATTTTAGCAACATGAAATTGACTTTTCATGATATTGCATAAATGTGGATGCCTATACTTTTGGCCTTACAAAAGCATTAGCATTTTTGTGAGTTTAGGCCTCTTCTTCCTATAATACAGTAAAGGAGCTGTTTCATTCTCTGACAATGGAAAGCGATAGACATGAGGAGATCAGCTTTGTTCTTTGGCAAGTTCCCCTGGGCTAGGATGCCAACTTTTTTCTTCTTCATTGTTCATTGCTAATTTGGTTCATCTTTGTTTGCTGCCAGAGCAGTGTCACTTGAAATCCAGAAAATAAGCAAAGGCAGACATTCTAAAGCATGAATCAATCTATTTGGCACTTGGAGAATTCCAGACTCCTGAAAGCATAATAATATAATTGCTTATTTCTATTTATGAAATAATCATTAGGAAAAAACATTTCATCACAAGAATCATTGCTTCTACATCTGCACCATCTTCTTTATCCTGTCAAATGGATCTATTGACTTAAAAATTTGCAGCTATCATTTTTTGATATTCCTCATGGAAGATTTAGTAAATTATGGAAACCCTAACAATGATTTTATCCTTAAACACAATAGCGATCATACAGTATATATAAAAGAAGATACTACATAATTTGTTACATATGTAACGGTTTGACATGTAAAAAGAAAAAAATAGTACAGTAGCCTTCTCACTAATAATGTTTGGATTTCTATCATACAAGAATGAGACTATTTTAGGCTTTTATTTCAGTTGCACAAAATCTTCTTTAGGCTTCGATTGGATTTGCATAATGTTTTAGAAATAAAATTGTCTGTGAAGAAAACCTATCGCTTTAATACTTTTTAAATTCTCAAATTCATGGCAGTAGAAAACTGATGACAACCTGTGATCATTCCAGCACCTGTCTTCTTTATCTCTCAGGACACAAGGCTGCTGACACAGAAAATGAGATTAGAGTCCACTAGGTGAGAGATACATTAATAATTCTCTTCACTGATCTTCATACCACAGTGAAAAAATATGTGCAGGACATTTTGTAATGAAGATCTAAGTAAACCATGCAGAGTCTAAAGAAAAACATCAAACAAGTCTGATACTGAGGATATTCCATCTTAACTAGTCACAATAGAGGCTGAGTCCACACCCTCTGGATACTTGAGAGGAATTACCAATCTGTTGGGACTGGAGAAGGTGAAGGGCACACAGATAGGTTTCTTCTGCTCGACTGAATAACTTCCCACACAGTTGAGAAAAAAAATGAATTAAAGTCAGTGGACTAGGAACTAAAATGAGGATAGAAGTATGAGGTAGGATTTGTTTAAAAGGAGAGGGGGGTAGGGAGCCGAGGAAAAGGATGAGTTGAGTGTGAAAATGATCAAAATTCCTCATGTGAATGAGTAAAATTGTCAAAGAAAAAGAAAACAGAAAAAATTTCAGTTAAAGTGTTGGGCTGGGGCCAGGTAGAGGCAAACACTGTGAAACCTAACGTGTAAACGTTGCACTCTTCTGTGGTCTGTATATTAACCACTGAGTTTTTACTGTTGAAGTTCAAAGCCTTGCATAAGACAACACATTCGTTTTCCACAGGAAACTTTACTTACCAGGCTGAATTTAATCAGATAGTCACAGATATCTACTATCTAATTATTCTCATAAATGCACATCTCCCCTTTTTCTTCCTCTTTCTAATGTGACTGTAATGATGGACAGAGTCTTGAATAAGGTAGCAGCCATAGTATCTGCGGCTTCTGCAGTTCTATTTTCTACAGAAACGTTTTCTTTCTCAGTCTTAGTGTACTCTATAGCATTAAGTGACATTGATTTCTATAAAGACCATCCTAAACTCTGACCCATAGTCTAGAGTTACTAAAGTTCCACTCTTGTTAGTTAATAGATAGAAGGGAAATCGACAGCTAATGTCAGGTCTACAGGAAGGCTTTTGCCTTCTCTCTTACATCTTAATCTTATGCAATTCTATCTTTGAAAACTTTAGAATCTTATGGAATATTAAAACTTTTTGTTTTCCTATTTATATCTGAAGGTCAGAGTTAATCTAGACCAAAACTATGTATTATAATGGGAAGCAGGAATCCTAAAGGTAAAAAGGATTTGTAGCTGTCCTGAGTAATTAAAAAATGTATATAAGTAGAAAACAAATACAAGCAAAAAGAAGGAAAACAAATACTGAATAAGGAAACAATTGATGAACTATCTCTAAGGATGCACGACATGAGGAAAACAAGTGAATAACGTTAAAAATCTGAATACTACAATTGCCTGCTGTTCTTTCATAGGAAGGTTAGTACAATTACTTAGTCAATTTTATCTAAATTATGTTATACATTTTGTAAATTTGTTATGAATTTCCATTAAATTCTTAATAGTTACTTCAAAAATTGAATATTGTGATACCAACTTTCATTTGAAAACCTAATAGTT
Source organism: Grammomys surdaster (assembly GCF_004785775.1). Classification (NCBI taxonomy): domain Eukaryota; kingdom Metazoa; phylum Chordata; class Mammalia; order Rodentia; family Muridae; genus Grammomys; species Grammomys surdaster. The sequence continues at coordinate 349,878 of NW_021620869.1, forward strand.
GTAATAAAACAGTACAACAAAAAACAATAATAAAAGACTAGATTATAAATAATACAAAATATCATTTTAACAAAAGAATTCAGTTTAAGAATAGTATAATTAAAGACAAAAGCAAAGTAAAGAACAAAATCTCGTATGTATGTAATATTTAACTTAGGTTTGAAAATGTTTTTTATTTGTAAGAAAATAATGATTTGTTTATACGATTATAACTAGTTTTACTATGTAATACTTTACAAAAAGTTTACTTATGAAACAAATACAAATATTAAACATTTTAAAACAATGTGTAAAAGATTAACCAAGCATTCATTTTGTTGTTTGGAAGAAACTTCCAACCATATTGCAAAGCCTAGATAATGTTAGATTAGATGTAGTGAAACCATCTAACCAATAAACAAGGAAAACACAGTATTACATATGACGATTTTCTGTTACAATGTACGATACACCCAGTATAGTTTTTTCTCATGAGATACAATAATTATTGGTAGAGTAAAAGAAAGAATTATGAAATATTGTTAGAAAAAAGCTATTTTTTTCTGAGTTAAAATGGAAAAATTCACAAAGATAAAAATATGTGTATTTTGCATTTCTTCTTTGAGTATATGCCAGAAACACAAGCTTCACATCAGTACCTACAAGAATATGTAGTATTCTATTGTGTTATTGAAAACAACAAAATTATATTGATGGTTGCTATAAGAAAATTTGTCAGTAAAATATCATATATTTGATCTATGTAAATAGGAAGAAATTTAATAAATATGAACTCAGTATTGCATATGGATCTACAATGTGTTGACAGTAAGCGGTAGAAACATGGATTCTCTTGCTCCTCCACCACTTTTCACTGACATTCTAGACTCTGAAAAGTGGTCATCAGATAAGAAGCTTTTAGCATCCTTTTCCATATCTTGCAACCAACGTGTGCTGTGTTTTACTATCTATTCCACACTGAATACCAACAGGAACGAAAAGAACCTAGATTACTTCAGGGACATCTGGCACTTGGTTAATCAATAACTTATGTAATGATACCCCACATATGTCCTTAAGGTTTTAGTCAATAACTCAAAGATTTAAGAAGAACATTTTCCAGACAAATAAATATCTACCTTCAAATTATTTTAGAACATAAGTCATATATATTTCAAATTTGGCTACAAATTAGAAAGCTTCCATATTGGATTTTAAATGATTTTCATTTTGCAGCATCATCTACCCTATACCCTATGCCTCTGTTTAACCCTTTCCATCCCCAGGATACAGACCTCATATCTATTTCCATGAGATATAATTATTATTTTTTAAGTTTATTATAAGGATGAAGAATTGTGTATATCAAAAGATGTACTAAATTTTATAGTGACTGTTTGCAGACCTTCCAGAACTGCAGTGCGGTGCCCTAGTCCTGGACTAGTCAGTTTTCTCTCGCTAGGATAAGCTCCATGACTAGGGTTACTGAAAAGGAGCTTCTATCTCAACTAGAAGAGTAAGACTATAAACCCTAAAAGTCTTCCACCACTCAACCTGTGGCATGCTTCTAACAAAGTTCCACCACCCAAAGGACCCACAACCTCCCCAAACAATACCACCAGGTGCGGTACAAGTATCCAAACCTATGGGGCTACAGGAAACATTATCTTTCAAATCACCACATTCCACTAGATCATGACTAAAATGAACTCAATTCATTTTCATACTCTTTAACAATCTTGACAATACTGTTTTAAACTCTTAATCTCATCAGAGATGCAAGACAACCTCTTAATTGTAACCTGCTGTAAAAACTCACAAAGGAAATTATATATATATAACTTGTATATGTATGTATACATACACATATACATAATTTACATGTATTCATTGCCATTCTAAAGTTGACGTAGCAAAGCATAGTAAGAAAATACTGTACCGAAGAGAGATCTGAATGCAGAAATTTAAAACACCAAATCCAGTAGCTCATGTTCAATGTCAATGATTTTAGATGCCTCTTCGAACTGGCTTTGCTGCCTATAAAATAACAGCTCTCCCTTGAGCTGTCTCCATTCTTTACATGTAGCTCTTTTTGATAGGATTCTCACTGTTCTGGCATCTCCAACATCCTGAGATCTCTACTGTAATCCAAGTTTTACTTTCATGGCTTCATGTAATGATTCTTTTAAGGCCATAATGAAGGAACTCCTGTGCCACATACTACCTAGTTCCAGAAGCTCTCTGCAGCAGAGGAGAAAGAATCTATAGTATTTTCACTCTTACATTGTTCATGCCTCTAAAGCCAGAAATACAAGAATGACATTTGTCGATTTCTTCTCCCAGATTCAAATGGAACCTTACTCCCTTTACCCATATTAGGAGGAATTTTTGTTTGCAGTTGCTTTATAGGAGTCGAAAACTGCTTAGGACCTTTTCTCTCAAAAGTGTGAAGCTTAGCTAGGGTGGGTTCTCCAGACACCTACTAGCACAAACAATTAAGCCATGCTCTCAGCATTCAACTGATTTTCTAGTTCAGAGTTCCAAAGTCCTCCACATTCTTTCAAAATGGGTAGGAGAGAGTCAGGTTCTTCATTGCAACTCTGACACCAACTACTATGTTACTTTTTTTCTATTGCTTTGATAAAACTCATGACTATGATAACTTATGAAAGAAATGGTTTATTTGAACTTTCAGCTTCAGGAATGTAAGAGTCTATCATGGTGTGGAATCTGATAGCCAGAGGTAGGCATGGCAGCAGGAACAGTAAGTTGAGAGCTGATACATCAATACACTGCCATCCCCAAACAAAATAAAAAAAATCCTTAAAAGTTTAAGTTTAGAGCTTTAAGTTTAAGTAAAAGCTTTAAGTACAATTAGTAGGGATATTATTAAGGGTCAACTGTGGAACTGGTGTGTGTGTAAATCTCACCTGTCATCTGGCATATAGTACCTTTACCTATAAACACATTGTATGTTACCATAAAACTTCTGTCATGTCTTATAGCTGTAATTTTAATTCAACAATTATAATTAATATTTATCAAGCCCTTTAATAGGTTGGAAATCTAACATGTAGAACATTGAACTAATGCTAACTCAAGCACTTGGAAATACCTTGCTTGAATGAAGTGATATACAGTCGGAAATGACAACAATAGAATGATGGATGCCACAGAATGCCATGAGAAGCTGAAAGCTCAGGATGGATAGCCTATGTTTTCATAATTGTAAAACATGCTTTTGTAAAGGCTCTAAAATTACAATAATTGAAAGGGTTTTTTTTAGTTGAATTAAATGCAATATCTAAATCTTACTCATTATCTGGCACAACAGAGGTATTCAACAAATATATGTAGATGAATGCTAATGTACATCTGTAAATAATTCTTTTTTGTGATTGTTAGATTGAAGGAAAGGCCACCCAGAGACTGCCCCACCTGGGGATCCATTCCATATACAGTCACCATACCTGGCCGCTATTGAGAATGCCGGGAAGTGCTTGCTGATAAGAGCCTGATATAGCTGTCTCCTGAGAAGCTTTGCCAAAGCCTGACAAATACAGAGGCAGATGCTCGCAGACAACCACTGGACCTAGTGCCAAGTCCCTGATGGAGGAGTTGGAGAAGGGACTGAAGGAGCTGAGGGGGTTTGCAGTCTCATGCGGAGAACAACAGTGTCAACCACTGGCCAAACCCTTCAGAGCTCCCGAGGACTGGACCACCAACCAAGGAGTACACATGGAGGGACCCATGGCTCCGGCCACATATGTGGCAGAGGATGGCTTTGTTGGACATAAGCAGGAGGAGCATCCCTTGGGCCTGAGGAGGTTCGATGTCCCAGTGTAGGGGAATGCCAGGGTTGGAAGGCAGGAGTGGGTGGGTGGGTGGTGGAGAGGCAGGGGGAGGGGGCATGGGATAGGGGGTTCTAGAGGGGAGACCTGGAAACGGGATAACATTTGAAATGTAAATATAGAAAATATTCAATAAAAGAAAAAAAAAGAAAGAAAAGAAAACCAAAATCGGGAAATCAGATTATTTTAATGCAGTGGGCAATTCACCCTGTTCTTCATACACACAAACAAATGTATGGACTTTTAGCTTTTTATCACTGTTGTTTGTCCATTGCAGTTTCCTATAGCTGACACCAGGTAACACATTGCCCAGTATTGATACCTGAGGGAGTATTTTTCTTTTTCCTGGCTGAGTTCCTTACAGTAGGGGTGATGGGGAGAAGGCATTTCAGAGTCTTGACACTAACTCAGCCAGAAACATCTGTAATTTTACAGTCTTAACTTAAAATTCTGTATGTTTCAAAGGAAAACTCCCACTCAAATAATAAGAAATGGGAAAAGAGCTTATTTGATTATTCAGAGTAATATGTATTAGAAATGAATGAACTTATTGACAAAATAAAATATTTTATCTCATATAATAAAGCACAAAATGGCAATCTTTGTGTCAATACATTTTAGAGATTGTTAGAATATTTGAAATATTTTATCTCATGTAATAAACCATAATGATTTGTATCAATACATTTTTACAAAGTACAGAGTTAACACACATAAAACTTGAGGAGGCAACATTTTTATAGAATATATACAATATCAAAACCACTGAAGCTTTTAACTGTAGAGTATTTCAAGACACAATAATTCCCTTCTCTCTTTCCATCTTTTTTTTTTTTGCCCAAACATTTACATTACGCTATAGACTCTAAAATGAGCCTGTGAATATTTCAGTTTCTCTCCAAAGACTGATGTTCATTTCATAGTTAACTGAGCAGAAATTTAAGAACTTTATCAAAAAACAATTTATGATGATGAAAGCTTTGTTGTTAGGGAAATATGCAGCATTTTTTCCCCTTTGGACTCCAACAAGGATTATCTAACATTAAGGAGCTGAAACAATATTTTAGCTGTTCATGTTTGTCACAAGCAGGAAAGTAAAATTTCTCATTGGCAACTGTGAATTGCTTGGAATTCCCAGCCTCAGCGCTCTCTGTTGCACAGTAAATCCCCAGAGGAAATCACATGACAGAGCAGCTATTTTTGTGTCTTGCTAAGACCAAACTTTTGAAGTGTTACCAAGAGGAAATATTTTTTTCTCCATTTATATGCACACCAATAATTAGTCTCAAGGAAATGAAGTGCATAGAAAGTAAGCTGAGATTTTGTTTTTAACATGAGCTTGTTTGATAACAGCTTCCACTCTCCTGACAGATGGGTTCTTCTTGGCAGATGATTATGCAAACTGTTCCTTCCGTGCCTGTCTACATGAAATGTATTCTATAAACACACTGAAGCCTCATGCTCCTCTGAGTCCTCAGTGCTTGAGAATGTATTAGCACCATACTGATTTGGATGACAGGATTTAAAAGTGTCTGAGGGTGGAAATGGAGAGAATTCTAGTGTGATTGCTTTGCTTCTGTCAAGGACCCTGGCCAATAATAAGGTGCTTCCTTTGAAATTTTTTGGTAGGGATTTTTGTGTCATAGAGAAAGAACTCATCTAGGAAATTTTTATAATATATATTTTTCAATAAGCACAAATTAAGCACAAATACTAGAAAAACAATGTATTTGAAAAGTAGTATCAGAGACTTGCCAAATACATGACAGGAAAACATGAGGGTCATTCTTATACTGAGAATCTAGTGACCACAGCTGTGTTTTATCTTAATTTCAAGGTTTTATAATGAGTATTCTAATATTTTGATAACAGAGGTTACTTTGCTTCTCTCATTGTAGTCAGAATGTTAAGATTGACTCTGTTTCTGTGCAATCCAAGAGCTAGAGAAAATTTTCTTGAGGAACTACAGCAAAATGTATTTTTGTCAAAGTAGAGTTTCACTCAATAGAAATATAGGCTGTTTGTGTTAACTAGACAGATTTAGCTTGTTGAGTAGTGTAAAAGGACTCCATTATAAAGGTGGGGAAGTAGCTAAGTGGTAGAACACTTTTAAGGCATACATGAGGCTCTGAGTTTAGCCTCTTACATTGGAAAAAGAGAAAGGAAGAGAGGAAAGACATACAAAAAAATCATAGTGCCTCCTTAGTTTTCCACTGGACTGTCAACTCTTTTGTTGGGCTGGTCAGACACTCAAATTCTCTCAAAACTGGCAAAAACCACAATTCTCTGAGACAGGATTATCACTATTACAGACTGACTCTATATCATCTGTTTGATGGTTATTTCCTTCAGAGTAAAATATTACCTCCTAGAATAGGGAAGGAGGTTCATAAACAAATGAATCTTATGAGACTCAAGAAGCTCAGAAGGTTATAAGATATATGCTGCCACTTGCAAGGACTGCAAAACCATTAAACAATCCTTGAGGAAGGGTAGCCTATGGTGAAGCTAACTGAAAGCTAACTTGGGTCATTCATGCTCTTCTGAGTAAACAGTCAATTCATTGATGTACAGAGTAAGATTTAGTTGCTTCTTTCATTGAGCCTCAGGGGTCTCTAATGATTTGATTCTTCTTTACATTTATCTGGAGAAGCTACCCAACAGCATTTGAAACATGATTAATAATAATAATAATAATAATAATAATAATAAGTCTTGGTTAGCTTCTTTTAGGACACTTAGAAATCCTTGGAATTACTTTATCATTAACTTTATAAGATAGAATCTACTTACGAAGAAAAGAAATGAACAGGAAAAATGTTTTGAAGTCCAGTTGATAAGAGTTGGGTAAATTAAAATGATATACAAGCAAAAAGGAAAAGAGGGGATGAGATAGGGGCTTCTGGGGAGAGGAAATGGGGAAAGGGGATGACATCTGAAATGTAAGTAAATAAAATATCCGAGGAAGAAAAAGATAAAATACTGAAGTTACTGGAATAAACAGTATCCTTTCTCTGACTAGATCTTGTCTATGCTCCTGCCAAGGATAAAGCGGTCATACACTTAGGGAATGTTCAACAGGAGATGTTTTATTACTTACTTAGTATTAATAATCTTAAATTGATGAGCAAGTTTAAACAGATTGCTACATGGGTTTGACACTTCAAATGGAACAAGTAAGCACTGGAGTGTAGTTCTAGCACAGGTATAGCTTAAATAAGTGGAAATGTTAAGGATGCAGGAAGTACTGGAGCCTGAAAGTATTTGCAGGCTTCTCTCTCTTCCTCCTCCTCTGAGCTCTTCAAATGGTCTGTTTCTGCAGATCCAGAATACCAACATAAACAGTGCCTGCTTGTATCCCATTGGCTGAATGGAACTATGAGAATTAGAAACTTCAATTCTATTTCATTGACCTTCCTGCCTGTCTCTGTACCAATACCATGCAGGTTTTTTTTTTTATCACTATTGCTCTGTAGTACAGCTTGAGGTCAGGGATGGTGATTCCTCCAGAAGTTCTTTTATTGATGAGAATAGTTTTTGCTATTCTGAGTCTTTTGTTATCCAAATGAGTTTGAGAATTCCTCTTTCTAACTCTGTGAAGAATTGAGTTGGGATATTAATGGGAATTGCATTGAATTTGTAGATTGCTTTCAGCAAGATGGCCATTTTTACTATATTAATCCTGCCAATCCATGAGCATGGGAGATCTTTCCATCTTCTGAGATCTTCTTCCATTTCTTTGTTCAGAGCCTTGAAGTTCTTGTCATACAGGTCTTTTACTTGCTTGGTTAGATTCACACCAGGGTATTTTATATTATTTGTGACTATTGTGAAGGACGTCATTTCCCTAATTGCTTTCTCAGCCAGTTTATCTTTAAGTAGAGGAAGGCTACTGATTTGTTTGAGTTGATTTTATATCCAGCCACTTTGCTGAAGTTTTTTTTTTATCATGTTTTGGAGTTCTCTGGTGGAGGTTTTGGGGTCACTTAAGTATACTATTATATTATCTGCAAATAGTGATAGTTTGACTACTTCTTTTCCTATTTGTATCCCTTTGACTTCTGTTTGCTGCCTAATTACTTTGGCTAGGACTTCCAGTACTATATTGAATAGGTAGGGGGAGAGTGGGCAGCCTTGTCTAGTCCCTGATTTTAGTGGGATTGCTTCAAGTTTCTCTCCATTTAGTTTGATGTTGGTTACTGGTTTGCTGTATATAACATTTACTATGTTTAGGTAGGGGCCTTGAATTCCTGATCGTTCCAAGACTTTTACCATGAAGGGATGTTGAATTTTGTCAAATACTTTCTCAGCATGTAGTAAGAAGATCATGTGGTTTTTTTTCTTTGAGTTTGTTTATATAGTGGATTACATTGATGAATTTCCGTATATTGAACCATTCCTGCATTCCTGGGATAAAGCCTACTTGATCATGAAGGATGATTGTTTTGATGTGTTCTTGGATTCAGTTTGCTAGAATTTTATTGAGTATTTTTGCTTCGATATTCATAAGGGATATTGGTCTGAAGTTCTCTTTCTTTGTTGGGTCTTTGTGAGGTTTAGGTATTAGCATGATTGTGGGTTCATAGAACGAATTTGGTAGTGTTCCTTTTGTTTCTATTTTGTGGAATAGTTTGAAGAGAATTAGTATTATGTCTTCCTTAAAGGTATGATAGAATTCTGTATTAAAACCATCTGGTACTGGGCTTTTTTTGGTGGGGAGACTTTTAATGACTGTTGCTATTTCTTTAGGGGTTATGGGACTGTTTAGATGGTTTCTCTGCTCCTGATTTAACTTTGGTACCTGGTATCTGTTTAGAAAATTGTCCATTTGAAGACCCAGAAATGAACCTACACATTTATGGTCACTTGATTGATCTTTAACAAAGGAGCTAAAACTGTCCAGTAGAAAAAAGAAAGCATTTTCAACAAATGGTAGGGATTCGACTGGAGGACAACATGTAGAAGAATGCAAATTGATCCATTCTTATCCCCTTGTACAAAGCTTAAGTCCAAGTGGATAAAGGACCTTCACGTAAAGCCAGATACACTGAAACTAATAGAAGAGAAAGTAGGGAAGAACTTCAAATACTTGGGCACAGAGGAAAAGTTCCTGAACAGAACACCAATGGCTTATTCTCTAAGGTCAAGAATTGACAAATGGGACTTCATAAAATTACAAAGTTTCTATAAGGCAAAGGACAGTGTTAATAAGACAAAACAAAAACCAACAGATTGGGAAAAGATCTTTACCAATCCCACATCTGATAGAGGTCTAATACCCAGTATATACAAAAAACTCAAGAAATTAGACTCCAGACAATCAAATAACCCTATTAAAATGGGGTGTAGAGCTAAACAAAGAATTATCAACTGAAGAAACTCGAATGGCTGAGAAGCACCTAAGGAAATATTCAGCATCCTTAATCATCAGGGAAATGCAAATCCAAACAAACCTGAGATTCCACCTCACACCAGTCAGAATGGCTAAGACCAAAAACTCAGGTGATAGCAGATGCTGGTGAGGATGTGGAGAAAGTGGAATACTCCTCCATTGTTGGTGGGATTGCAAGATGATGTAATCACTCTGGGAATCAGTCTGGTAGTTCCTCAGAAAATTGGACATAGCATTACCTGAGGATCCAGCTATACCACTCTTGGGCATATACCCAGAAGATGTTCCAACATATAACAAGGACATACACTCCACTATGCTCATAGCAGCCTTATTTATAATATCCAGAAGCTGGAACGAACCCAGATGTCCTTCAACAGATGAATGGATAAAGAAAATGTGGTACATTTATACAATGTGTTATCACATAGCTTTTAAAAACAGTGAATTCGAGAAATTCTTAGGTAAATGGATAGAACTAGAAAATATCATCCTGAGTGAGGTAACCCAATCACAAAAGAACACACATGGTATTCACTCACTGATTATTGGATATTAGCCCAGAAGCTTGCAATACCCAAGATTCAACTCACAGACCACATGAAGCTCATGAAGAAGGAAGACCGAAGTGTGGGTGCTTCTGTCCTTCTTAGGAGAAACAACATACTCATGGGAGCAAATATGGAGACAAAGTGTGGGACAGCAACTGAAGGAGGGACCATCTGGAGACCATTCCACCTGGGTATCCAGCCCATGTGCAGTCACCAAATGTAGAAGCTGATGTGGATGTTAGGAATTACATGCTGAGAGAAGCCCGATATAGCTGTCTCCTTAGAAGTCTGCCAGAGCCTGACATATACAGAGGCAGATGCTCACAGTAACCATTGAAAGGATAATGGTGTTCCCAATGGAGGAGCTAGAGAGAAGACTGAAGGAACTTAAAGTGTTTGTGGCCCCGTGAGGAGAGCAACAATACCAACCAACCAGAACTCCCAGAGTTTAAACCACCAGCCTAGGAGCACATAGGAAAGGATCAGGCATAGCTGGGAGAGGAGATCCTTGGTTCCATGAAGGCTGGATGCCCAGTGTGAGGGAATTCAAGGTTGGAGAGGTGGGAGTGGGGGAGCACATCCTCATAGAAGCAGTAAGAGGGGGATTGGAGAGGGGGTTCCTGGGGAAATGAGATAAGCAGCTATCATTTGAAATATAAGTAAAATATCCAATAAAAAAGAGATAGAATTAGAAACTATCAGGGAAGAACTGTCAAAATTCTCTTTCTTGTTCTTATATAACCCCCTGCAGGTATTATAGACAGTTCTTGGCATGGATGTATTTAAGGATTTTTCTGTCAAAATCAGGGTTTTCAGGCAGGCTGCCAGAGCTGCTGTCTCCTTTGTCTGTTCTTTGTTCATGTAGCTGTTTGGGTCCTGATCTCCCTGATCATCAGAGCTGTGCATAGGGCAGGAAGTGCCTTAGAGTGGGCATCTTCTACCACTATCAACCTGATACATTAAGGGATTCTGGAGACAGTCCTCTGGATTCCATGTAATCTTGAAAAACAAACCGCAACCAAAAACACAGAATTTTATTGAACTAGGGTATTATCACTTATTTTCCAGTCAATCAGATGTTTTGGGTTTGGTTAGTGGAGTGAAGGGGCTGGTGGTAGAAATTATAAAGATATATTGTGTATGAAAATTTCAAAGAAAGATAGATAAATAATAAAACAGTTCTAAAAACACGATCATATACTACAAAACAAAAAAACCTAGAACTTTATAGATGTTTCCGAGCAAGGGCAGTAGTGACAACAGTTGTGTTCTGATTTATGTAGAAAAGATTGGTAGAAAGAATGTAAGAAGTTTTGTGTGTGTGTGTGTGTGTGTGTGTGTATGTGTGTGTGTGTGTGTGTGTGTGTGAAAGTATGTGTGAATGAGTGTATAAGGACTTATGAAAAGTCAATTGTATAGTAAAAACATGTGATCCATGAGGCAGCTTATCCATGAGAGACGCCTGAACCATAGCTTCACATCACCTAATCCTAGGGATTGGACTGGATGTTTTGATATAGCTATTTACAATTTACTACCAAGCATTTAATCAATTCAGATCAAATCATACTACTTTATCATCAAATGAATCAAAATCAGATTTTGATTCTGGATACTTAGCTTGTACAACTTCATTTGTAATAAATACCATTGCCCTTGGCTACTTACTGAGATCAGATTTAATTTCTGGATTTAAGTTTCTAGATTAATTATTTTCTAAATATGTGAAAATGAATAAAGTGACATATCTGAGGATATAGAAAAAGTATTTATGCTTATAGTATTTCTGTCTCTCTCACCAAATAACCAGATCTTCTTTGACATTAAATAGAAGTGAATTATTAATCATTTGCTCAATACTGTGTGATTTTTCATAAATAAAGTGAAAGGTACAGAGCAGCTATATATCCTTCTTGTACAGTGCTTATTTTATTTATTTTACCTTATATTATCTAATTTTATTTCATGTTCCAGTTGGGACAAGGGTTGATATAAATTAATAAACACAGAGAGGAAAAAAACTCAAAAAACAAAAGACAATGTGCTGAGGTTAGGAGTATGTATAGGGAATCTGAGCCTGGGAATACAATTTTTCTGGTGATATCTTAGTGAGCACTAAATTGTAAACATAAACTACTTCCACAAGAATGAATGTGAAGATAATGTGACCTCATGAAGAGGTCACAAATATAGTTCTGTGAGATTAGTTTGGGTACAGATTGTCTCCTGAAAATAAGGCGCTTACTGGAGCTTGAGGCATCAATTCCTGCCATGAACCTCTCTAAGGGCTTGCTTCAGTTTCTTTACTGGTTAAGGAAAGAATGAGTAAATGTTCTAAGAGAGGGAATGGAAGCCTCAAGTCTCTCTTGTTAGTCTCCATGAACCCCGGGTAGGCACAGATTCCAAAGATTTAGAAATGTGACATGAATGTTTATTGTCAATGGAAGCTGTATACAAACTCTGAGACACTGTTAGTCAACTTTTGTTACTGTAAGGAAATATCAGAATCAATTTCGAAAGTAGAAGGGCTTATATTTGCTCATATGGGTTGACACTTTAAATCCATTCTTGATTGGTCTAGTTAGTTTGGGGACTATGAACAATAAATATACCACAAGGAAATATCTGTTCCTCTCGTGTCTGAGAACAAGAGAAAAAGAGAGAGAGAGAGAGAGAGAGAGAGAGAGAGAGAGAGAGAGAGAGAGAGAGAGAGAGAGAGAAAGCAACTAGTGTCTCTCAGTTGCAAGACACATCCTTGAGCACCTAAGCAATCTAATTGGCCCCAGTTCTTAGAAATTCCCACCATCTTCCAGCAGCACCATATGGAGCTCAGACTTTAACATATTGACATATGAAAACTATTGCAATGGGGGTCTTTGTCTTAGTAGTTTTCTGGATAAAAATGTTTATATTATTCACTTATGAAATATATATTGAACCATTCCCCAAACAATACCAACTGTGTATCAGTTTCAGAAACTGGATCCAGGTTCTAATGCTCTAATTTGATTTGGGTGTTAATGAGGCTTGCCTTACAGAAGAACAAGGTGGAGCTGACTCCTGGCTAAGAGCCCCAGCAGGCTGGTGCTCAGCACAGAATAGCTGAGCCTTACACTTAAAAGGATGGCTGCCTACCAACAGGAAGCATTCCAAGAAACATGAATTGGAAGCTGCCAGGCTCTGAAGGCTCAGAGCCAGAAACAGACAAAATAAAACCTTCCCACCACACAAGAGTAGCACCAAAGAATTTGTAGTTTTTGCTTTAGTTTGCATATCGTGAATATTCAAAGAACTGAGCTAGGGAGCTAAGCAATATTTCACTGTGTCCTTTGTGTACTTGTAACTTAAAATCAAATTACTATGAAAACACAGACAGACCTCTAAATGGTATCTTTGAGTACAAGCTAAATATGTATCTACAGGAGCTATAAAATTAGTTTAAGGTTATAATAGCTCAGTTTGGAGTGTCAGTCAAACCTACTGGAACTGAAGTGTTGGCTCTGTACAGCATCAACATAAAGGGGATGGCATTTGACTCAAAACAGTCAGGAGTTTAGAATTGACCCAGAGAAGAAATAACAGTGGTCAATTACAAATTCACTGAAGAGAGGGAGAGGAGCAAACCACAGGTTGAGATAAAACTATTTTCAGGGGCCATACATTATGTGAGAAGAGAGAGAGGAGGGAATCTATCCAATTTTAATAGCCTGTCTTAAATAGAAAGAAATATGCTGCCAGCTTTTCAAACTGGCTCTTCTAAATGACCATAGCTAGAATACTTGGTAAGTGGAGAGATAACAATAATCAATGTTTTCCCCTACATTATAAAAGTAGACAATCACACGTTTCTTGGAACAAAGTGTTTTTAAAATATTAATACCATATAGAAAGGATGGATTACTAAAATCCAAGAAACCTGCATATGTGTGTGACAATGTGTGTGCATATACATGTGCGTATGTGCATATGTACATGTGTGTGTATATGTATGCACATGTATGTATATATGTATGTATGTATATGTATGCATACATGGATATATGTGTTACATACATACTTAAAGATATTTGGTGAATTCTTTTCTGCACATGGAGACATATCACTAAAAGGGAGACATATCAGAACTAATAACAGTGACTAGAGAAATCTAATTTTAGAACTGGGTATGTCATACATGACTGTACATATTTCTCCCTTAAAAGTTCTTTTTTGCTCTTAAAAGTCAAGAACGCTTTGTGTTGACCTGCCCTGGTTGAAATACCAAATGATGCCCCACTGAAAAAAACTGACTTCTTTCTCCCCATAACAATCAAATACAGTATCATCTTAGGTCACCTCTTCCATGCTGGGATTTTGTCTGGCTCGAGCTTGAGCCGATTTAGTGAATGCCGTCACAATCTCTGTGAATTTATAAGTGAATCTGGCCTATTGTGTCTGCAAAAGCCAATTCTCTAAAGTCATCCACCAGCTCTGGCTCTTACAATCCTTCTGTGCCCCCTCTTCTGTGTAGATTACACAATGTGGGGGGGGGGAGGATGTTATATAGGAATGTCTTTTAGGGGTGAGAACTTGATTTCTTTATTCTCTGCATGTGTTTCTAGGCATGGGTCTGATGTTAATTCACGGATACTTTCAGAAGCTTCTCTGATGGCGATTGACTAATGTACAAAGACGTTTAATAGCAAATACAAACTAACGTCGTCTCTTTGCCGTGCCCATTTAGCAGACTAGTAGTGCGTTCCCTAACACGCATGCTCTATTGTTGCTATATCATCAATAAGAGGCAGCCTCCGCACTTCTTTTGTCATGCTAATTCTAACATAATCCTTTTTGTGATCTACATTGGAGTTATAGCTAACTACCTGCTGTCCAGATTAGAAAACTATTAGACTGTTTCTGATGTAGGGCTGCCCTGTACTGTAAGATGCGACTAGTTACATGTGGCTGCTATTCAGATATAATATACAGTATTTAAAATGATGTATTAAATTAAAACTCAGGTCACTAGTTATAGACGCTGCATGATGAGTACACAGCAACCAGGCATGGCTGGTGAAATTCACCTTCAAAACAGACACAGCATGTGCTAGTCAGCACAGTTCTATTACAGAGTATTTTAAAAATTCTTTTTAATTATTAAAGGAGGCAAGAAAAGGACTGTGGCAAATTTATTATAATAATTTGACTTCAGCTGGGAAATCGTAAAATATTTCTAAATGTTATTTTTAAGTCGATAAATATATACATTGGATTTTCTTGATATAGTATTGCTATGAAACGTATAGAGTTTGAAATATAATATTATTCAATATAGATTAATTAATTAAACAAACTAAAGCTTTGACATGGAATATCAAAGCAGCATCTTTTATATAAATGGTTAACCAAATAGAACTATATGTTCTATTTGTGTCTGCGGTTGTCCATATAGTATTGCTGGATTAGTTATTGAAATAAGCTCTTAAATGTTACAGTTTTCCATATTAAGATAAAATATGGCAAAATGAGTGGATCAAAATAAAATCTATACTAAACTGTAACATTCTGAGTCTAAATTTATGTCACACTATAAGTTATCTGGATGTGTATTTAAATTCATCAAGTACTTCATATTCAAAAAGGCCAAGCTATGTTAAAGATCCAGCTAAAATTATATGTAGCTTTGAAACACACACACACACACACACATACCTGGTATATATTTCCATGATCACAAATAGTTATAGTACTCAGCTCATTATTCCTCAGGGGGTTCTCATGTGTCTGATTTAGATTGATATACTTGAGTTTTTCAGCTAGAAAATAATCAAATACTTTCAACTCTACAGGGAGAGAGGGGGGGATCTATACTTTGGACATTGAAGACTGAATTAGATATTGACAGAAGAAATTTGTAGTTGAATAAAAACATACATAATTTCTTGTGGAATGAGGAGTGAGACCACATGTCTTAGTTAGCATTTCTATTGCTGTGAGGAAACACCATGACCAAATATAGAGTTGGGGGCAAAAGAATCCATTAGGCTTGCATGTCCACAAAGTAGTTCAAAGACGACACCACTCACAAGGACCTGGGTCCTCCCACGTCATTCACAATTAAGAAAATGCCTTACAGACAGATCTAACAGAGAAGGTATTTTCTCCATCAAGATTCCTTTCTTTCAGAAAACTCTAGTTCGTGTCAAGTTGGCATAAACTAGCTACCACAACATACATTAAAATGTTCTCAGATACTTGAGTATCAACTAACCATATTTTGCTAGTACAGATTTCACAGGTAAGACAGGGTAAAATTTAAATTTAATAACTTATGCATTCATGTAGTATAGCTTTATAAATCTCTGCTACATTTCTTATGAGCAGAGGACACACTCCTGGTTAAGTGTATACAAAGCACTTACTCAATGGGGCTTTCTTCAGTTTCTTCTAGTGTACGGAAATTCTTATATTCAATACTTATTTTCCTTATCATATTTTGTGGTGGGTTTACTATGTTTGGCCCAGGGGGTGGTACTATTAGGAGTTGTGTCCTTGTTGAAGTAGGTATAGCCTTTTTGGAGGAACTGTGTCACTGTGGGGTTGGGCTTTGAGAGCTTTTTCCTAGCTGCCTGAGTATGCCAGTCTTCTAGCAGCCTTCAGATGAAGACATAGAAGTCTCAGGTCCTCCTACTCCACCCCTTCCTGGACATGCCAAACCACCATAATAGTAACAGAGTAACGCTCTGAACCTGTAAGCCAACCCTAATTAAATGTTGTTCTTTATAAGAGTAGCCTTGGTCATGGTGTCTCTTCACATCAGTGAAACCCTAACTAAGAGATATTCTCAAATCATTTTGTCTTTAATTTCATATTTTATAGTGTGCAAATGTCATCCTCTATACATAGGCTCCCCCTCTTCAGCTGTAGAATATACTTTAGTCACATTTGCATTTTGGATAATGTGATGTGATAGTTTTATCTGATGTATGTACACAGGAGAATGATGATCTTAAAAATTCTGAGCACAAACACACTTTGAAAGTAAATTTAAATCACTGTGTGTTTAAATTCCAGACTCTTTCGTAAAATATTTATATTGAATATTATTAAAATTTATAACTTAGTCATTCATTTATTCATTTTAAGTAGCTACATGTGACATATAATTTATAGCATTGGTCTTCAAATTTTGAAATTTCACCTATTTCACCTATTTTGTATTCTAGTTATAATCTCCATATATATATATATATATATATATATATATATATATATATATATATATGTCTTAATGAAGACTTTGTAATTTTATTATGAAGAATTCAGAAATATAATTTAATATGTAGATGTTAAATAGTTCTCCTTAGTATAAGAGGATTTGGACTTTAGTCTGTACAGATGTGGTATGAAACCAGAAGAGAATAATAGTTCTTTGTATTTGTTTTCAAATTACAGCTCCATTGATATTTCTGAAGCACTAATGCTATGTGAACTCAAAATCTCCATGCCTTATCAACTTCGTTACCAATTCTAACTTCAGAGGAGAGAGATGGATCAGCTGTTAAGAGCACTGGCTGCTCTTCCAGAAGTGCATGGTGGCTCCCAACCATCTACATTAGAAATTGGTTCTCTCTTCTGGTGTGGATTACAATATAAGACTTGAATACATAAAATAAATAAATGTTAAAAAATGAAAAATAATAAATTCAAAATTCATACATAGCACAGCTTATTGGGTTAGAATATGTTCCCTGGTTAATTTTTCCATTCCCTACTTCTCATATACTCCTCATAAAAGAAAAATAAATTTTCTCTTACATAAAAGGAAGTATTCAGTGTCCAAGCTCACTGATTTTGGTTACTCTTTCTCCTTGACTTGCCTGTTTTTCTCACAACCTTGACATTTACTTCCTATCATGTCCTGACTCAATCTTTACCCAGTTATCCAGCTTTCTCATATTCTGTGTGATTTCAAAGAAATTCTTGATGTCTGCATTTTTCCTTTTTGAAAAATGAGTAGTCCTAGCCTTCAAATACCAAGATAACTAAAGTTTTTTCCTACCTAGAAAGAAAAGAGAATAATATTAGTATCAAGGTAGACAAAAATTGTAAACATACCTTTATTGTATTTGGGTACAACATTATACATGGTATGCATCCCATAAGATTATGGGATGCTAGTTCTTTGTACAGGGTCGAGGCATCAGGGACTTTTGTCTGTCCAGTTTTGCAGGGTCATTGATGTCATCCTGGTTCCACTCATGTTTGGACAATCAGTTTGATTTGATTTGATTGACGTAGCTTCTCCATTTACTAGGAGATAAAAATCTCATAACAAATTCTCTGATCTGTTAGCTCTTTTTTTTTTTCCTGTTCTTCCCCAATATTTCCATAACTTTAGTCTCAGGAGAGCTTTGTAGATAAATCTACTGGGACTGTGGTTTAAAATTCTGTATTTTCATTGGTTGTATGTAAAATGAATTATTGTTAGTATAAATATATGCAATTAATTAATCTGGCAGCTATATTTCTTAAGCAGCTAAATCTTCAATAACCACAAAGAAAAACTGAGAGGACAGAGATAGGCCGACTCTATGAAAGGCTTCAGACTGGTAGTTTCAAAAAGCTAGGCCTAAGTTTATATTTCCTAGAAACAGACAAATCCAGGCAAGTCAGTTACTGGAAAAAACACAGGCACTGAGCAGCCAATCAGAAGCTGCCCCACCATCAGAAGCTGCCATGCCACTAGGCCCAAGGTAAGATCAGGGAGTTAAAAACAGTTTCCAGTCTTCCCATCAATGGTTCTGGAATGTACCCAGAGCCCTAGCCAACCTCGAGGACACCCAAACCACTAGAGATGGAGCCGTCAATCAATATAACAGTCACCTAATCCCTCTCTGGAATTTTCCTAATTTGCTTTAAATTGAGCATTCTAGCTGATCTGGGCATCTATATCTTGATAAATTGTAAACAATGTCCACTTCCACCTCCCACCGCCAACTTCTGCAGAATAAAAGACTACTTGCTTTTGCATACTCTTTAAGTCTGAGGTATCATTCTTTGGCAAATGATGGATCCTTACAAGACTAACATTTATTCAAATTGTCTTGAGCCAAATACTGAGCAATTATTACTCCATTCTAAACCTCCATTTTAGTCAGGCTTCCTTTTAGAATATGTCCCCATCTTGAAAATTTTTGGCATTTCTTGAATTTCTGATTCTCGTCTCTTCTCCTGATATTTCTTTCCATCTCCCTCTTGGCCACTTCCTTCTCCTCCTCTCTCTTTCTCCATGCATCCTAGAATCGGAAGTCCCCCCTATTCTCTCTAAAGCTCTGTAATGGCTAGTTGGCTTTTATTGACAAAGCAATGAATGAATGAGGGGCAATATTTATACACATTTGAGATAGGAGCTTCCAAGAATAAACATAGCAAATCCATTTCCAGATGGAAACAATATATAATGGCAGAGAAATCAGCATTTGAATAACACAAGAGTAAACTATGTTGTGGTTTTCTGCAATGGTCTCTGTTGCAGAGACTTTTCCTTTGATGAGAGGTAAAGACTACACTTTGAATATAAGGACAAATGTTTATAGATTAGGGATATTGCTAGAGATTATACTGATTTAGTAAATTAGAGGTTGTAGATTCTCCTTCGATAACCATGACTAACTTTGACAATATTCATTCCTAATTCGTACTTGTAAATCCTTCCATATTCACCTAGAAATCTATCTTCCCAACATGATGTCATTTTAAAGTAAAATAATGATACAACTACTCTAACTGGTGCTGCTCCTATATTCCCCTACTGAGTGAGGTCACATTGTTTGGTTGCACACCTGCTTTAGCGTGAAACATCAAACCTCATAGTTTTGATATTTAAGAGCAATAACCTGTCTATTTTGTTTTTCATTTATTTGGCATCTAAAAATCACTAATAGCAGGCAGTAGCGTTACAGGAAGCAAATGGGGAGGAAGCTGTTGAATTTGCAACTATATCAATACTACTTCCAGTAGTTATTATTTTCAATACTTCAGAAAGAACACATCAACTACATGATATGTGATTGTGATAACTGTTGTTTACCAATATCTACTGATGGTACTTAAATTAAACCTCAATTTTCAATCAATATATCACCTGTGTTCTTTACACATAAAAACTGTAGGTCAATCACTAAAATTAATCACAATTACTCCAAATGCAGTAAACTTTTAAAAGCCTTTAGGCTTTTAATTGCTTACTGCTATGATTGGTTTTATATTGTTTAAAACCACAGAATATTTTTATTTGTGTATTTTGAAGGACTGAACTCTATAAAACAGTGTTTTTCCATTTTAAAACACCCATAAGTCAATTTATTTAAGGATATATCTTTTCATTATTAAGGAAATTGCCTGAGAACATTAAAATGCTCTATGATTTATTGTAAAGATAGCATAAATAAAGTAGAAGAAAAATTAATGGTTTTATAGTTGTATAATTCTAAGCTTAAATTACTTTCTGTTTGTTTATTTTATTTTTGCACAATTACACATGATTTTGCAAGTACACGTTTACTATAATTTTAAAGAAAATGTTCATATTCACTATGGTTGAAAAAAAAGGTTTTGTTTTGAAATAACTTCTAAAGTAGAGAATAAAAATAAATTCCTTTTGAGTTTTAAGAATAAATGTCTAATATATCAACCAAGTTTTTGAAGAGAGTATTTTCTAATGGGTTCTATTATTATGTGAAAGCATCTTTTTATTTATAGAATAGTTTCAAATCTGCTACTATTTGTAATACCCTTAAGTGTATTCACAATTTGTAGCAAGCCTTCTTTAACACTTCGTAGGTAAGTACTCTTTGGCAGACAGACAGGGCTGTACTAAAGATGGGATTCATGTATCAGGAGACTTCAATTATAAGATGACATCATCTAGAATCACCAAACCAATTACTTGTAAAGGGGGACAAAAGAGGTTTAGCAGCAGGATAGAGTTACTTTAGCCCTTTCCTACTTTTAGGAGATGTGATGAGCAGTTTGTTGACTGCAGTGACAAATATGGCTTCTTTACCTTAGGACTCATGAAAAAACATTAATATCTGTAAACGCATCTAAAGTACACAACCCTAGTTATACAAAAATTACTGGTTTTTATTAGTGACTAAAATTATTAAGTCTCATTATCAAAATTAATGAGAAATTATGAAAATTTCTTACAAAAGTTTCTGTTTGTGAGGATTAATATAATAGTCATCTGTAGTTTCACTTTTAAAAATATAGGCAAACACTGAGCATTGGACAAAACAATTTGCTAACCCAACATGATACTGTAGTGTATGCCATGGTAGGAATTCAAGATTATATCGTTTCTGAAAAGGGGACAAAAGTTTATTTTAAATGTCAAGCTAGAGATGTATAAACAAGATTTCCAAAATCCATCTTCTAAAATAAACAATATTATTTAGGAAGTTCATGATGGTAGTAGACAAGCTAAAATTGTATTTCCCAAGTGAAAGTATTTACACTTGAGTGTTGTTTGTTAAGAACTCAATAAAATCTCTAGGGCTGATAGTGTGGGCCTCATGTTCTCTCCAGTGTTGCCAGGAGGTTTTACATTTTCAACCTCTGCTTATAAACTGTATTTCAGTTTCCACTAAAATCATCTGGCCATTTAGAATGTGAGAGTTTTTTGTAATTAGAAACAATGAAAGAGGTAAGGGGAATATTTCTGAGCACTCTGTATAGGAGGAAGATGACGAAATCACACACATATGTTATTCCCATCCATAATCTGAATGCCAAGAAGCGTTCATACACACATTTCTAAAACAAGAAAAACATCCATAATTTTTTTAAATCAGGATTTTATGAGTGTGTCATCTTTATATTAAAATTGTTAACCATCTTGATTTTTAGGTCCATTTGCTTGGAATATCTTTTTCTAACCCTTTACCCTGAGGTAACACCTTAATATATTTCTCAAAGTACGAAAGCAACCAAGTTTCTACAAGAAATAATACTACAATTTAAATCATATATTGATCCCCACTGAGTGATAGTGGGTGACATTAGTATCCCACTTTCATCAATAGAAAAGTCATCCATACATGAACAGAGAAATGCTGGAGCTAACAGACATTATCAACTAAATAGACCTAACAGATATTTACAAAATATTTTACACACACACACACACATCTTCCTTTTTACACATCATAGAATTTTCTCCAAAACTGATCACATACTGGGGCATAAATCAAGTTTCAACAGATTCAAGAGAATTTAAATAACTCCCTGTATCATAACAGACCATCGCAGATAAAAGCTGGATATCAAAACCAGCAGAAAGTATATAAACTCATGGAAACTGAACAACTCTCTACTGAATGAAATATGGGACAAGACAAAAATAAGGAAAGGAAAGACTTCCTAGAATTGAATGAAAATAAATACACAACATGGGATAAAATGAGTTCAAGATGCAGCATGATAGCACTAAGTGCCCACATTTTAAGAAAAAAAGTACTTGAAAGATTTCATACTAGCAGCTTAATGGAACAACTAAAAGCTATAAAGCCCAAAGAAGAAATCACACCCAAGAAAAGTAGATGGCACAGGGCTGAAATCAATCAAATAGAAACAAATAGAAGACTCAATGAACCAAAGAGTTGGTTCTTTGAAAAAAAAAACAAGACTGACAAATCCTTATCCCAATTAACTAAAAGGCAGTGAAAGAATATCCAAATCAACAAAATTAGAAATGAAAAGGCAAGTGTAATAACAGACACGGAAGACATGCAGAGAATCATAATGACATACTTTAAAAACCTTTACTCAACCAAATTGGAAAATCTGAAAGACATGGACAATTTTCTTAATAGATACCACTTAACAAAGTTAAATCAAGATCAGGTAAGAAATGTATATAGACCTCTAATTACCTAGTCAAAGAGAAACAGTCATTAAACTTCTCTTAATCAAAAGCCTGAACCAGATAGTTTGACCATAGAATTCTACCAAACTTTCAAAAAAGCAGTGACACCAATAGTCCTCAAATTATTCTACAAAATAATTGGGAGGGAACATTGACAAATTCACTTTATAAGACCATACTTACCTTGATACACAAACCTCATAAGACTCAACAAAGAGAATTACAATCCAATTCCCCTACAAACATCAATGCAAAGTTATTCAACACAATACTTGCAAACTGAATTCAAGAACACATCAAAAAATTATCCATTATGATTAAGTAGGCTTCATCCCAAATATGAAAAGATGATTTAACATTTATAAAACTTATGAGTGAAATGCATCTTATTAAAAACATTGAAAATAAAAAAAAATATGTTTATCTCATTAGATGCAGAAAAGGACTATCACAAAATTCAACACCACTTCATGATAATGGTCCTGGAGAGATTAGAGATAACAAGGGACAGAGACATCAACATCATAATAAAATTTACAGCAAAACAATAGCCAACACCAACTTAAATGAAAAGAAACTCAAAGCAATTCCACTAAAATAAGGCACAAGACAAGATTGTCTACTCTTGCCATATCTATTCAATGTAGCACTTGAAGACTCAACAACTGAAGGAGACCAAGTAGAAATTGGAAGGTAAAATTAAAGTGTTATTATTGCAGGTGGTTTGATAGTATGCTTAAGAAGCCCCACAAATTCTACCGGGAAACTTCCATACCTGATAAACACCTTCAGCAAAGTGTCTGGTTACAAGATTAACTAACAAAAAAAAATCAGTAGTCCTGATATATACAAATGTCAAATAGACTGAGAATGAAATTAGGAAAACAATATACTCCACAATAGCTACAAACAATATAAAATATCTTGGCCTAATCCTAACCAAACAAATGCAAGATTTATGTGATAAAAGCTTCAGGTATTTAAAGAAAGAAACTGAAGAAGATATGAGAAGATGGAAACATTTCTCATGCTCAAGACAGCTAAAACTTACATGGCAAAAATGGCCAAACTTTCAAAAGCAATCTACAAATTTATTGCAATTTCCATTAAAGTTTCAATACCATTCTTTACACACCGTGAAAAGCCAATACTCAATTTCATGTGGACAAGCCAAAAATACAAAACAAAAACAAGAACAAAAGAAAAGAAAACACACACATGCACAGACACACAGACACACACACATACACACCAAACAATAAGAATAGCTAAAACAATTTGGACAATAAAAATTCCTGGAGCTGTTACCATTCCTGATTTCACTTGTACTATAGAGCCATAATAATGCATACAGCATTGCAGTGGATGATATTTAAATCTCCAACCCAAATATGACCGGTCAATGAAAGCACAACTCAGTAATTATGAATATATTCTGTAAGCCTAGATTGAACAAATACCCCTACAGTACTCTGTTCTCCAGCTATGAGACCCTTATAACTTGAGGATTTTCCAGACTCTGTGTCTGTCCTTCTACCTCCTGCTTCCCAGTCATCCTCTCCTTCATCTTCTTTCTCCTCCATTGTCTTCCTCCAGTCCTCCCCACTGCTCTCTTCCACCCACCTTTATTTCTCAACCTCCTCTTCTTCTGCCCAATCACTGGCTCCAGCCTTTTATAAATTAAGATGAGCAGAAGGTTCACTAGAATTCACCTGTGTAATGACTCACGTTTTCTCTGGAACCCTTCACAGGAAAGACGAATTAGTTTCAAAATACAAGGTCGGGGCTATCCACAACACAGCATGGTATTGGCAACAAAGCAGAAATGATGCTGAGTGGGATTAAATAAAACACTCATACATCAATCCATGTACTTATGGACACAGGACTTTGATAAAGAAGGCAAAAGTACACACTGGGAAAAAGACAGGATCTTCAACAAATGGTGCTGGTAAAACTGGATGTCTGCATAAAGAAGAATGCAAAATATCTGTATTTATCACTCTGTACTGAAGTCAACTTCAAATTGATCAAAGAGCTCAATGTAAAGTCAGATACATTGAACCTGAAAGAAGAGCAGGTAAGGAATAGCCTTGAAGTCATTGGCACAGGAGAAGTCTTTCTAAGCAGAACACTGATAGAACATGTACTAAAATCAATAATTAATAAATGGACCTCATAAAATAGAAACTTTCAGTCATGGAAAGGGCATCATCATTCAGACAGAGCAGCAGTCCACAAAATATTTTTACCCATCCAATACAGAGCTTATATACAAAATATATAAAGAATCTAGGAAACAAAAAACCAAACAATCCAATTAAAGAGCAAGCTATAGATCTAAACATAGATTTTTTTCAAGAGAGGAAAGTCACATTTCTGAGAAACATTTAAAGAAACGTTCAACATCCTTTTGTATTAGGGAAATGCAAATCGAAACTACAATGAGAGTCTATATTATTCCAGTGCAGAACGGCTAATATCAATTAAGGCAAGTTATAGCATGCTGGCAAAGGTATGGAATAAGGAGAATATTCTTCCACTAATAGTGGGAGTATAACATTGTAAAGTCACTAAGCAAATCATTATGTTGGTTCTTCAGAAAGATGGGATTCTATTTACCTCAAAATTCAATTATACTATTCTTCGGTATACCCAAAGGACTCTGCATACTACCAGAAGAATTCTTGATCAATCATGTTCATTGTTGCTCTTTTTATAATAGCCAGAAATTTGAAACAAAATAGATGTCTCTCATTAGAAGCATGGATAAAGAAAATGTGGTATAGTTATACAATAGAATATTACTCAGCTGTTAAAAAATAATATGAAATTTGCAGGCAAATAGAACTAGAAAAATTCATCCTGACTGAGGTAACACATATCAGAAAGATAATTATGGTAGGTATTCACTTAAATATGGCATTAGCTATTAAATAAGTGATAACCATGCCAAAATCCATAGACTCAAAGAAGTTAGTAATAGAGAAAGAAACAAGGTGAAAGAAACAAAGATGAATCTTTGTGAGAGAGAAAAATAGAGTAGATTTCATGTCTGGACTGGGGGCTATGTGAATGAAAACAAGAAGACCACGTGGGGAGGCAGACTGGAGATAAGATTGAGGAAGGGATGGCATGGACTGGAAGCCAGAATTGAAGGGTATTTAAAGAGGTGGTATGGAGACAGTGCAGTGGAAACTTTCTAAAATATATGAAGGTAATCCTAATGAGGTCTCTAAAAAAATCAGGGAGATAAAAACCTAATTGACCTTATTGTGTCAACAAATGAAGTATCCAGTGTTGTCTGGATTATATCCAATTGACTTGTTGACCAAAGGAATATCATAGAAATCTCCCCCAGACTAGAGTTGTTTCCAAGAATATATAGGTTGTTCTCTACACACCAACAGCAATGCTCCATTGCTGTAGAGAACACTCACACAATTCACCGGACATGGTGAGGTCCAGTTGGTGCCTACATAGTACCTTACCCCTACGTTCTAGTGTCTTTAGTACTATAAGTACTCTACAGGCTACTTAAAAGAGAATGATAAACATCAACAAAGTTATAAAACCTTGGTCTACAATCTTTTCTGTTTCAAATTATGTTAGGGCAATAGTGGCATAAAACTTATGGAGGTAACCAACCAATGTTTCATTTGATTCAAGGTCCACTTCACAAGATGGATTCTATACCTGAGACTGGGTAACCAAGAACATGAGACTAGATATCCCAGAGATCCAAGGCAAAACCAAATCATACTGGTTAAAAATTTTTAAAAGAAACAATAAAATCCCTCTAATAATATCCTGCCACATTCATAGATCAGTGCTTTACTCAGCTTCTTCTTACAGAAGATGGGAACAAATACAGAGCCCTATAACCAAACCTTAAACAGACAGAGATACATTTGAACATACATCTCTAAATGGGATCTTCCCATCAAATCCTTCCTCTCAGAGCTCAAGTAACCCTTCTGAAGAGAAGGCAGAATGTTTGTAAGAGCCAAAGGAAATGCAGGACACCTGGAGAACATGGCCTTCTAAATCAACTGATCAAATCTCATATGAACTCACAGAGACTGAAGCAGCAATGACAGGACTGATACAGGTCTGCACTAGGTCCTCTGTGTGTATAATGAAGCTTTCAGTTTAGCATTTTTATGAGACTCTTGAATATGCAAACCACTTGGTTTGTGGGGAATTTCCATGTGTTCATTTGGTCAATAAATCAATGGAATATAACCCAGTCATGGTACCGGAAAGTTCATTTGGTGAGAAGATACGGTCAGTTAGGATTTCAACTATGAATTCTCTTGGTACTCTTTTCCTTGTATTGGTTTCCCTTGTCTACACTGATGGGATGGGACTTGGTTTATTATATTTTATTTTGTTATGTTTTGATGTTATCTCTTAATAGCTGGAGACAGACAGGGGTGGTTCCTGATGGGAAGAGAGGTAAAAAGAAAGAAGGAGGAGTAGAGAGACTGTAAGATGGAATCAGGATATACTGAATGATTAAAGAACTTATTTTTAATTAAAAGGGAAAAAATTTAAAACTTAAAAAAGCAAGAGTAGTATATATCACAACGATAATATGCATAATTTTTCAGTAGAAGCTGTTCTTGTGTATCTGAAATTGTTCACATTTATATATTTCTTTGTCCTGGATTCACATGTTTTTGCTGTATACCATGTCATTCCAGGAAAGCATATCTCTTCACTCACTACTAAGTTGCTAGGACAGAACACTGGCATAAGAGAAGGCATTCATCTACTGATAGTTGAAGGAATGACTACATGGAATTCTATTCATAAATTTATTTAAAAATTAAAAAAATTAAAATTTATAGTATGTCTAAGTGAACATGCTTATTGTTTATTACTTAATACTTATTGCTGACAACATTATTTAGAAAACTTACAGTCCCTCATTTTGTGTGTTCCACATAAAGTTACCTTGGCCCTTTATTACATTCAGGGTATATATAACAGTATATTGCTTACCTCATATATAACGGAAAACCACTAATATGTGTAAATGATTTCTTTTATATTAAGGATACTATATGAAAAACCAGTGTAAAACATCATGAAGATGTCTTTTTATGTACATAACTGATGCATTTAAAATGCAAAACAAAGATTAAAGAGTGTTTTAGGAGAACATTTTAGAGTCTTCTGTGAAACATCATAAGAACAAATTTTGAATTTGATAGATTTCCAATTATAATTGTTGCTGTCAGGAATACATATATCTAAGATTCCAAAATTAGTTTCGTCTGTATCACAGATTGTGACATCAAAGTAATCTTCCATAATGTACCATTCTCTCATGTTGCTAAGGAAGAGCCTATCTCTAATTATACAAGTCAGAAGAACTGTTACCCAAAAACCAGAGTACTGAATCTTTGAAAATTAAAATATGAAGTTATTTCATCAATAATGTCTTTAGTTCCACACAGTAAATCAATGTGATCATTATTT
Source organism: Grammomys surdaster (assembly GCF_004785775.1). Classification (NCBI taxonomy): domain Eukaryota; kingdom Metazoa; phylum Chordata; class Mammalia; order Rodentia; family Muridae; genus Grammomys; species Grammomys surdaster. The sequence continues at coordinate 378,048 of NW_021620869.1, forward strand.
TGAAATTAGAAATACTTGTATGTTTTGTGAAGAAAAATCTGTTTGATGATTATCTACATTTGAGATATTTAATTTGAACAATTCAATGATGGTGGAAATCTGTCTCTATATATTTTTTGAAAAGCTATAATAAATGCTAGAAGGAGCTCAATATTCAATACTCTGTTTTCTCTTCAGAATAACCACCAATACCAGCCACCATCTGGAGCACCAAACACATAGTAGGCGCACTACAAAGGGCAATAGCAGCCACCATTTTTGGAGCACCAAAAACATGATACATACACTATAAAGGGCATACTTTTACTCACATCAATAATTTTTAAACATTACTGTAGGCAAAGAATTTGAATCATTATTTTACAGATGATGCCAAGACTCAAAGAACCTAACTTATTTGTTTCAGATGACCTGTTGCTGCTCATCTCTTTTGTATGCCTCCTCTAAGTGAACTCATCCATCACCAAGACAGAAAGAAAAGCTAAAATAGACGTATTAATAATGTGCAGTTTTTGATAAGGCACCATGTTTTTGAATATGAAATGTTAAGGGTTGCTTTTATAAATTTGAAACTAGAATCTAGAAATTCCAGATAATTTGCCAAGAATAGTTAAATTTAATCATAAGTTAGTTCAATATCCCTTGGAAAATACCTCACCTGCAAAGGAGGTAGACACTGTTCAGCTGAGAACACAAATGAAACAAGCTTGTTAAGCAAAGAAAAGGGGCACACATCTTGAGAGGATTTTTTTCCTCTTTTTCTTCCTCTTGCTCTTCTTATTCCTCTTATTCTTCTTATTCTTATTCTTAATCTTTTGTAAGCATAAACTGAATTTGTTTACCCTGGTGTTTTACTCAGTTGATATCTGCTATGAACTTCAGAAAACATCTGGATCTACAGGATAATAGCTTCCTAGTGTCCAGTTTACTACTCTGTTATTTTAGTAATAACTGCCGATTACTTTAGTAAGCAATTGATATGTTCACTATGCTCACTTATTCTGCTCCATGTTGATGCCTCTTTACCACAATTTTCTAATTTTGTTGAAAAATTTTCTATATGCCACATGTACTTCAATTGTTATGCATAGAATTTGTTTTCTCTATTACTTGTTTAATGTATTAATTTTAACTCAACATTGTTATATATTTATGTTACTACTTATTCTATAAAATAGAAAAAATTTAAAGCTGAAAAAGACCCACTTGAAATTACTTATTTAAAAAATAGTAGAACTATAAATGTAAAAGGGAATTCATAACTATAATATTCCTGTTGATAATAAATTTAATGAAACAAAAATTTATTTTCATTATACTTTAATCACATATTTCATCTTGCAATATATCTTGGAGACAGAGTTCTAGTTGAAATTGTACTAGTACTAGTTACTACTATTAATCTATCTTTACCTCCTCTGTAATTAACACTTGCATATTATATGTTGATATTATTGCTGAAATTAATTAATATTGCTAGATAAAAAGTCAGACAACATTAGTTCATGTAATTTTTATCTTGAGGTGGTACCATTTTAAATTTGAATACTTGAATTTATACAGTGACTGAGAAAAATCCTTTATGGTTGAAATTTCAGAAGATTTATAGCAAATAATTGATATGATGATAATTGATAGACATTGATAAACATTATTTCTGAATTACAAAATATTTTATTTAGTGATTTGTAGTCTTCTGAAAAACACTGAGCATTCAGGTTCTTTACTCATTAGTAGCAAAGAAATTCGTAAATCTTGATCATTGTAAAGAGTAATCATAAATCTTCTTATAGCTATTATTATGACTAAAATTTCTAGCATTTTAAACTTCTAGTGTTTTGACTTATTTAAAGAATTTATCAGGCAATTATTCTTGTTACGAATTATACTGATATTATTTTAATATATTTGCACATGGGATATCATATGTAAATATTCATTGATATCATCAATGTACTTAAAGCTGACATTTGTTGCAATGAATGCATGAATTTCCTCAATATGTTTTACATCTCTTCATATGAGATGAGGGAATCTTCTCATTAATTACTGATGCAATGTACTCTGTTGAAATAAGAATTTTATCAGCCTATATAACTAATGACACAGTCACCTAAATGGCCAGTTGGCATCATTAAATTAACCAACATTAGTTCTATCATCAAGTCTAATTAAATTCTAAGTATGCCTTACACCAACATGTAAACACATTTTCTAATTGAGAAGTATTATCATGAGTGAAGTTAATGGTGCCAAGTTGGCCATTTAAGTGATTTACAAGTTTAGTGGGACGTCACTTGTTTGGCAGGTATTCTTTTTGTTCAAGTGATCCCATTTGTTGTAGTTGGGACTAATCATGCCATAAAGTTTTGTAGATGGATGCATAGTAGCATCACAAACAAGGCATTTAACTGATTTCTTTATAAGCATAGGTATTTTCAGAAATATTGCATTAGTACATCTATTTCATTGAAATTAGGAATCCCTACATGAACAGGCAATATGGATTATGTGCTATAATGTTGCTGAGAGTTTATACCTTAGAGAAATTATTATTTACTCTGAGATAGTAAGAAAATTTAAGAGAGCCATATAGAGTTTTTCTGTTTGCATTTTTCTTCTCAACATCTAGAATATACTATCAAATACATAGTGGTCTGTTAAATAAACAACAGATGAAGTACATAAGTGGGCCAGAGAAAGACTTACTTCTTGTGTTTGAGCATCTAAATAAAGATTACTAATCAAACAACAGTATTTTACAATTTTAAAATTTTATACCATCTAGTATTTATTTAACTCCTTATATACTATATAATTTTGTGATTCATATTTTTTAACAGAAATCTCTCTAACTGTATTAGTTATTTTTCTATTACTTTAATGAAATACTCTGAGAAATCAATTTGATTTTGAAAGAGGTTGTTTGGCTCAGTTTGAGTTTACAGTCTATCATATTGAGAAATCATAATACCAAAAACTTGAGGTAGCTGATCATATTTCATCCACTGTCTTAAAGAGAATGATAAGTGTCAGTGTTCAGCTATTTTCCCTTTTATACACAGTTTAGAATTCTGGTCCAAGAAATTGATGCCACTCACAGTATATGGATCTGCTTGTTTCAGTTAAGCTAATAAAGGTAAATTCCTGACAAGCACGCCATATCAAGTTGACATGTAAGACCATGATAACTACTTGTCGTCAGCTTGATAGCCAAATACATTATTTTAAACTTTTATCTACCAACCACTATCCCACAACTCTGATGTATATAGAATAACACAAATTGCAATTCAACTTCAGAATTCCCCATTGTCTCTAAAAACTCCAAAAGTTTAAAAGTCTAGTGTCTACATCTCCTCTGAGATTCAGGGCAATCTCTAACTAAGTGTTTTTATTAAGTATAGAACAAGTAATGTAATTTTGACAAGAGATAGCATGGAACAAACACTCTCACACTCAAAAAAAAAATGGAAGAATAGGGGCATAGAAAGAAATGATCAACCCAAAGCAAGACTGAAATTCATCTGGAAGAACACAAAACCAGAAGGTCCATATGTAGCATCTGGAGCTTATGATGCAATCCTTCACAGTCTCATATAACGACGGTCTCCTTCAGAAACTTGGCCCCTTCCACACGTTGTCTGATATCGGGTGTTTTTCTAGCAGTAGGTAACTGCATTCCGACCCCCTTACTTTTGCGTTTCTCAGTAGTAGTAAGTGGATGAAGCTGTCTAGTTCTAACAGTTCAGCGTGTAGTTTGGTTCCCTTGGCCATAATGGCATCAGCTTGTAACTACTGGTACAGAGGACAACTTCCTTAGGCAGGTGCCTTTGAGGAGCAGGAAATTCCTTCAGTTTAGTTTTCATTCTCCTTCAAGTTGATTTGGATTTTTCCCTCTAGTGGGTAAGGATTCCCATTAGTATACCTTTCCTCTTATCCCAGAGCAGCACAGGAAGGTTTCTTAAACAGTGCTGATCTACTTAACTATATCTGCCTTGTGAGCATTCCTCTGAATGCCCTCCTCTTGGATTTTTTCTGTCAAACAAATTAGCCCATCACATTTAAGCTCAATGTCACCAGAGTTCTCAGAACCCAGACAGAATGAAACCATTTTCTTGGCTCAGATATCACAAGATGGCCCTTCCTTCCTTTGGAGTTGGTACTTTCTTCTGAAATTTCTGTCAGGCCTCTGATGTCCACATATCTCTCTGAATTCTTGTTTTCCAAATTGTCTCTCCCAAGAATCACACTAAGAACTCCTTATGGCACTGAAGGAAGGTCTTTTCTAAACCAAACTCTAAACTCTTCCACATCTCTGTCAAGAGAAAACCAGTTCCTGTAGTGAGCAGAGAAAACTCAGAATGAGTTCATTAAATTTCTGAGGGAATGTATGCTGGTGATGTGAAGTCCCTAATGCCACAAAAACGGGGGCAGGGAATTGCCAATCGTTCTCCCTCACTTAAACTCGGAGAGAAATGGCAAAATCTTCCTCTGTTTTACGTGTAGATGTTGCAGCAAATGTCTCCAACTTGTAGCATTTGGGTTGTTTTTTTGTATCGTATTATGACAATTTAAAAAATACCTTAGAAGATAAAGAATGAAAGGTTTATAACCTTATATTTAAAGTGACATGGGTGGGTGGGGGAGGAGCCCCAGTTGAGAGTTTTCTCAGATAACGTTGGCCTGTGGGATATGTGGATTATTAATTGATGCAGAAGGGCCGACTGAACTATCGGAGAAAGTTTGCAGAGCATGAGCTTATTAAACAAAACCCAAGAGGCCATTCTACATGATTTCTGTTTCAAGTTCCTCCTGTAACTTACCTCAACAATGGATGGTGAAACAGATCTTGAAGCTAAGCGTTTGCCTCTGCTAAGTTGCTTTTATTCAGAGAAATCGATCCTTTTAACACAGATGGAACTAGAACATCAGTTAATCCTGTAGGTATTCTAGGGCAATGGGAAATCCCTGTGTATTCTGGGGAAGGGAGGCGAGGCTTGTGGAAGAATCCCTGAGTAAAAATTCACGTGCACTGGAAGCCTGGCACTGGAATTTTAAATAAGGTGGCCCTACATTTTCAGAATCATTCAGTCGTTCATTCTATCACCAGGATAACATTTGTAGTTTTAGTTGGCATGACAGGTACTGTGTTTACATATGGTTTCAGAGGTGACTGTATTTTTTCCTAAATAGGACATTTCTATTAACACCTGCACCCCACTTCCAAGACTTAAGAAACATCTTGGAAGAAGGGGCAGAATGAATATGAGGCATTACTGTAAGAAATTACTCTAAAACTCTATCTTCTTCAAATGATACAGCTGTTGCACATGGACCCACAGTAGCTGTGCTTATCTCTGCAAGATCATACACAAGATGAACCCAGCCAAAATTCCAGAGTGATGGGCGAGGTACTCAAGACCTCACTGATACATATGATACGGATGGTGTCTAGTGGAATAAGTCATTTTTATTTGGGATTTGGCTCACTGCTAAAAAAAAACTGTTTAGAAATTGTACTTCCAGTAATTAATTTTATAACTTAAAAAAGGTGATAAAATATGTAAATACTGAATAAACTATGAAAGTATATTGGTACTGTATAGGTCCCAAGGCATAACTTGACCTTTTAGAGGATGTATGTCTATGTTTATTCAGCTGTCTTCTGTTTTATTTGAAAATTAATTAATCCACTGTCTTAGTCTTTAAGAGTTACAATTTATTATAAATAACTTCTGGAGATTTGCCAAAAACAATCTATGGGTCTGACATGAAAATGTCCTTAAATTTAGGCTTCAAAACATCTTCTATTTTCATCTACATATTACCAGATTGTGGACCAAACAATATAAAATAGCAATTCTCTTTTCTAAAATGCTATTCCTGAGGGAATATTTATATAAGATTACTCAAAGTTCGTTCTAGGCAAATTTTCTAACACTTTATTTTGTACGAGTAACAAATCCTGGTGTCCAGCCTTAGGATACTTTTAGGATCCCTCCCTTCTTGTTGCAATATAACACAACATTTTCTATTACAATGGCTGTTATGAGTATAGAAAATCCTGTGTTTCTTCCTAAATAGACCCTAAATGAGTAATGGAATAACACTGATCTGTTTAATGCCTCTCTTCAAATGCTTATGTACAATTGGCAGCTAATGACATTCCCAAGATGAAAAGGACAGGTGTAAAAAACAAAAACTAAAGCCAGACAGCTGGGACAGGAATGTGGATTTGGAAAACTGGAGCAGACTGGAGCAGACTGGAGCAGACTAGACCATGAATTCTGTATTAAAATTGAGTTATTTGCCTTCTGGTCCAATCAGTTTGTTAGTAAGTCATTTTGAAATGTTTTGTAAAATTCTTTGTATGTAAAATTTCTTGTTTTAAAAATGCTGTATATAGAGTGCTCAATTATACTTCTCAGCCATTGAGTTTGGAAGTTATTCTTTATATCCCATCTATTTTAGTTATAAAAGATGAAGGTTCTAAGATGGCCATAGCCATCCTCAAATTGAATCAGCACCTTCAAATGTAATGATAAGGAGAAAGCGGAAGGATGAGACACACTAATTGGCTCATAGTGTAACTTTATTGAATTAGTGTAATTTAAGTACAGTCAAATTTAAATAAAGTCATATGAAAATTTGCTTTTTGATAACTTATTGCAAGCTAACACCTCTGCCTCTTTTCATCTCTGTTTTTGTCTCTCCCTGTGTTATTGGGCATTGAATCCAGAGCCTTACCACTGACCTTTTAACTTGCTATAAACTCTTGTTTTTTATCCTGTTGAATTCTAGTGTATTGAGTTCTCTGGAATGAAACTGAGACAAATGTCTTTGAGATCGTGTTTTCTTTATACATAAAACTGAGTATAATTCACTTAATTGTCCAGGAGAATCATAGATGAACCTTATATATTAAGTATTTTCAATATAACCACAGAAAGTTAGGAAATTTGAAGTCTTTAAAAAATTTGAAAACTAAACTCTTCAAACATCAGCATCTGGGAGTATTTCACAATTAAGTACTATTTTGAAGAATTTGTAATGTTTATGCTTTGATAAATAACTAGAAACACATGAACAAAAGAAAATATGTCTGGAAGGGGGAAACTTTTGGAATGTCAATAAATAAAATAACTTAATAAAAATAGAAAAAGAAAAAAATACCCTTCTTGTTGTTGTTCATGAACCAATTTTGCAGAATGAGTGCTGTTTCTCCTTCTCCACCACTTTCCCTGCTCTGTGACCCATTCCCTTCTCCTACCCCTGACCCTTGCTCCCTTCTACTTCCTGACAACCCTGAACTCTATCATTTGCAAACCAATGTTTTTCAGGGGGAACCACATTAACCACACTACCTCTAAGTTTAACCCTAAACAAAGAGCCAAAGGCAACTAAGGACTACTGAGAGAGGAAGAATTAGCTTCCCCCAGGGTTGAGCCCCTGATGATTATCCTATATGAAGAGGTCAGCCTTTAAATTGAATATACACAAACAACAGAAAGAGGCTGAGCAGGCTGCATTTATATAATTCTACAAACACGTGGGCACACACATGCACATGTAACAATAATAAGGATAAAGAACGTATCCATTTGGTGGGGAGGACCTTAGAGAAGATAGAAGAAAAAAAGAGAGAGAGAGCAAAGTTATGCAATGATGTTTTAATTGGAAATGTAAAATCAATAAAATTGTAGAAAGAATCAAAACCAAAGAAAGGTATAAAATGAAGGGAAATTACAGAATGAAATAGACCACTTGAGAGTGTTAAACATTGAAATATAACACATTTTAAAAGGTAATATACAGCAAGTAGGGTCAACTACATGAAAGGAAGGAAAGTTATTAGATTGTTGCTAGAAATTACAGGAGCTGCAGAGATGGCTACTAGTTAAGAGCTCTTGCTGTTCTTGCAGAGGATCAGGGATGTTCCCAGCAGCTATATTGGGTGATATGTAACTGCCCAATTCCAGATCTAGGGATCAGAGGCTTTTTCCAGACTCTATGAATCTATGGATACTGCATGCATGTGGTACACATACATACATACACTCAGGCACATGCACACAAAAATTTAGTAAATTCAAATTTTGGAAATTACACAATGTGAAGAAAAAACTGAAAATGATCTGAAGAAAACATCTTATAGGACAATAGATCTGAATCTCAAGGGTTCCAAGAGACAAGAAAGCAACTTAAACTTTAAAACCTTATTACAAAATGTTAGCAATTGTTGAAGAGATGTGAATCTACATATTCAATGTTTCAATAGCAAATAAAAACGTCAATGAAATCTGCATCAAGATATATCATAATTAAATGTATGAAAATTAAAGATGAATAAAAAATTTGAAAGCTTTCACACAAAGAGGTAGTATGTGACTACAACATAATACTCTAACGGTTTTGTACAAACACAAAAGGACAGGTGTACCTATGAACTTAAATTGGTTGAAACAGCACACTCAAGAACTATACAAGCTTAAGCTAGACAGAATCCCAGGATGAAGATAGCAGATAAGTAGGCATCCCACACCTAGAAGATTAGCTAGTTACTGGTAATTGGTGAACATTGGAAGAAGTAGACTCAGTTTTCTTTAGAGGTGGGAGCAATAGTTCATTGACCAATCTTTTTTTTAATTTTATTTGTATTGGATATTTTATTTAGTTACATTTCATACGTTATCCCCTTTCCCCCTCTGTCAACCCCTTTCCCCTGCTTCTATGAAGATGTTCTCCCATCCCCACCCATCCCCACCTCCCGCTCTAGCATTCTCCTATACTGGGGCATTGAGCCTTCACAGGACCAAGAGCCTCTTCTCCCATAAATGCCCGACAAGGCCATCCTCTGCTACATATACAGCTGGAGCCGTGGGTTGCTCCAATGTGCACTCTGGTCGTTGGTTTAGTTTCTGGGAACTCGGGGTGGGGGGAGTGATTGATATTGTTGTTCTTCCTATGGGGTTGCAAATCCCTCCTGTTCCTTTAGTTCTTTCTCTAACTCCTCTACTGGGGACCCCATGCTCACACCAATGGTTGGCTGCAAGCATCTGCCTCTGTATTTGTCAGGCTTCAGCAGAACCTCTCAAGACACAGCTATATCAGGCTCCTGTCAGCAAGCACTTCTTTCGCATCTACAGTAGTGTCTGGATTTGGTGTCTGTATATGGGATGGGTCCCTATATGGGGCATTCTCTGGATGGCCTTTCTTTCAGTCTCTGTTCCACACCTTGTCTCTGTATATTCTCCTGTGAGTATTTTGTTCTCCCTCCTAAGAAGGACTGAAGCATCCATACTTTGGTCTTCCTTCTTCTTGAGCTTCATGTGCTCTGTGAATTGTATCTTGGGTATTCCAAGCTTTTGGGCTAATGTCCACTTATCAATGAGTGCATACCATGTGTATTCTTTTGTGCCTGGGTTACCTCACTCAGGATGCTATTTTCTGGTTCCAGCCATTTGCCTAAGAATTTTATGAAGTCATTGTTTTTAATAGCTGAGTAATACTCCATTGTCGATAGTATCATCCCAGCAGTATTTAGGCAACAGAAATGGGAATTGATGTCTTTAGTGTTTATTTTCATTTTTGTTTTTTAAAATGACATGGAATTTAGAGTGTTGGAAGATGAGAGGAGGGAGTTGGGAGATGGGTTCAAAATAATCAACATGCATTTTATGAAGTTGTAAAGAATTCATAAAATTATGTATATAGAAATTCTCAGAGTGAATGTAATAAAATATTGTATAGAAATTGTTAATGAGCTATTGTGGGAATAGAATGCAGTGTTATGTTATGAAGTTGGGTGAAGGGATATGAAATAGCAAGGGTTAAAATGGGTTGGGATATTGAAGGTCAGCATAGAGGAGAGTGAAATACAATTGTAAGAAATGTTATTTTTCATAGTTTAATTTAAAAACTGGATAATACAATTATTCTGTGAAATGAAACCATTTGGTGGAAGTGAGCCTCTGCTGGGATGTTTTCTTTTCTTTTTGTTTTTCTTTTAAGATATTTCAGTAATTGCTTACACTTGAGATCAAATGTCAACACTTTACCTCCTTCCCCTTCTTACATAGAATATCCCAAATCACAAATTTTGTTATACTACTTCTTTTAACACTATAGAACAAAATTAAGGATATTAAAACATTATTGAGCAACAATTTAAGGACATATTTGGGGTACCAGGAAGATGTATCCATGAACCAGGTTTCAGTTCCCCAAACTCACTTAAGTGTTAGGTGAGATTGCACCCACCCTGCCAGTGCTTTGAGAATAAACACAGAACTTCTAGGGCACGCTGGCAAGTTAAATACATTGTTAAGTTTGGGATTGAACTGAGAGATGTTGAGTCATCCAAAAAGAAGCATGGCATGCAAATGTTCATACAAAGTATACACACACACATGCTAAAAGAATAGCTTAACTGATCTTTTTCATACTTTTCAATTAATCTTAGTATATAATATAAAAATACTTATATTCAAAATGTCTCTTCTCCATTGGCCTTTTCTGTGACTTATTCTCAGCATGTTGACCAGTTATGAGTCTCTGCATTAAGGACCATTCACTGCAAAGAAAAGATCCTCTGATCAAGGCTGAGAACAGCACTAATCTATGGGTCATTAATATCTTAATTAACAATAAAATTTAATGAAATGGCTTTGATATTACTATCACCTATCAATACTGAATAACCCATCTTAAGGAAGTAGGAATAATAAAAACTGTATTAGAAAGGCAAATGTATTGTGGGAAATAAATCTATTAAAGACAGATAGATGGTATCGCTAAGTTATTATTCTCAAAGTACAATAAAATGATGGGGATTCTATAAGAACAAAAATTATATGACAGAATAGCTTACAGTGATAAATGATAATATATTGGACATTTATAAAGACATAATGGAATAATAAAAATTCCTTTAAGTTTGATCTTTGCCCACATATATCTTTTATTGAATCAAGTTAAAATAAGATGCTATTATCCTGATTTGAAGGAATGATTTTTTACTTTAAGACATCTTATTAAAGGTGAGAAGCATATGGGCTGTTATCTAACAACCATTTGTCAAGATATAACACAGTATTATTAAGTCAGATTTACTTTTTGGTTAATATTTTCAAAGATTCAATTATTTTAAATTATCAACATACCTGAGAACAAATTAAACATTAGCAACCACATGCTTATTGTTTTCCAAATAAAATAAGGAGTCAATAAAAAGTAAGAAGGGTAATTTATTCATAAACAGCTAGCACGATGAAATTAAATAAAATACTGAAGAGATTTGCATTTCCTGTAATGTTTTGGTATATTTACTATTGCACTGTTTATTACAGTTTGTTATATGTTGTACAACATATTGTAATATATTATCATCTGGTACATCTGTAAAAATAATGTAATAACAATTGAAAAAATATAAAATTACATTGGTATTATAGTATATAGTCCAAAAAGCAGTGACTTTAATGTGTGAATGCTGTTTTCAAATTACTGGCAAATGTTAAGAGTATGATGAAATGAGAACTCACTTTGGAATCTGACGAATACAGGTCCTGTCCAAGTCCTGTTTGTGTGACAAGAACAAGCCCATTTGGGATGTGTACATTTTCTTTAGTGGAGTTTGTTGACCAGGGTAATTGATAGAATAAAAATTGTATTTCTGTTATTTTTATATCAGTCTTTCCTTGCATATTCTGATTGAAACCCAACAGCCACCCTTTACACTGAAATTCCTGTGTATAGTTTCCAATACTTGTAAATAAAAAACAACAACAAGAAAAACCCAGAAGATTCAAAACAGCAACAATAACAACAACAAACACCCAGCTAATGATTGCTGTGGACACATGATTAAAAGCTAATTCTATAATCATAAGCCATAAACACTCTACGTTCAACTCTCACATCCTTCCAAAGGAAGATTTAGAGTTGCCAACTGCTAATGAAAACATTAATGGTAACACATTTTTTTAAAATAATATTTGCCAGATTCAAGAATTACTGACTGTACTTTATCTCCAGTAGTCTTCAATAACAGCCTTCTGCTATCATCTTAACTTCGTTGTTGAGCTAAGGATTGTTCTCTCAAGACAAAAGCATAATGGAAAGCAATCATGTGCCCTAGTTGATGAGTTGGCTGTAGAAAAGATGCAGATTTGTTTTTGCTAATCAAAATATCAGCCAAACAGTATTTTATAGAGCTTATGCATGCTGATTGCTATTGGAAGCTCAATGCATTTCTTCAAATATTAAATATTAAATTTTAACAATGTTTGTAGTGACTTTAATGGGTTTATACAATAAGATCAATAATTAGATTCAATATTATTATGTCTAATTCTTATAATTCCTCAGTTGGATAATAATGACAGTGATTAGAATCATGTATTCTCCATAATTAAGATAAGAATTTTATTCTTTTTTATTTCTGATATATTCAAATAAGTTATCAAATAAGCATGTGTATACCTAGTTTATGCTAGCTTGTAGCTTGAAGTCTACAGAGAAATAATAGATTTTTATAGGAAGATGTTTTCTTTAAGAAAATTCAACTAACGTGTAATAATTTTATTTTGATATTGAAATTTGTTTTGTTTCCTCTTTTATTGAAAATATATTATTTTCTTATTCAGTATGTCCTGATTTCAATTTGTTCTCCCACTGCTCCTTCCAGATCCTTCCCCTCCCCTCCCATACAAATCTCCTCTCTTTCTGTCTCTCATTAGAAAAGAACAGGGTTTTAGGAAATAACAACCAAACATGACACAATAAAATGTAATAAGATAAGAGAAAAATCATCACCTTGATGCTGGACTAGGCAAACCAAGTGAAGGAAAATAGCCCCAAGAGGCATCACAAGAATCTGAAACACACTCATCACGCACTGAGGATTCCCATAAAAACACTAAATTGAAAGATATATTATATACAAGCAAGCCCTGGTATATACTTGTGTAGTAGGCCCTATGCTTGCTGCTTTAGTCTTGGTGAGCTCAGTCGATTCTGAGGACCTTCTTTTCCTTGTATCCTTTATCCTCTCTGGCTCTTACATTCCTACTTACTCTTTTGAGGGGTTATCTTAATTCTCAAGGGGGGTACTTGATGGATCCAACCAAGCTAGAGCTGTGTTTTCTAAGCTTTCTCTCTCTCTCTCTCTCTCTCTCTCTCTCTCTCTCTCTCTCTCTCT
>NW_021620869.1:391261-421057 GCF_004785775.1 Grammomys surdaster
TCTCTCTCTCTCTCTCTCTCTCTCTCTCTCTCTCTCTCTCTCTCTCTCTCTCTCTCTCTCTCTCTCCCCCCCCCAGCCCCTCTGCATAATGGCTGTTTGTGAGTCTCTGTATATGTTCTCATCTCCAACAGGAAGAAGGCGGTCTGATGATGACTGAATAAGACACTGATCTATGATTGTAGCAGAATATCATCAGTCACTACTTTTCAACCTTAAACCGATATTAATTGGTTTTATACTAAGCATATGGACTATCTAGTCTCTGGTTCTTGATCACCCAAGAATTGTTGGGTATGGGATCCACCTTGTAGAGTGTGCCTTATATCAATCATATCAAATCAGATTGATTAGTATTACCACCATTGTGCCACCATTGCCTTAGTGATATTGCAGATAGGATAGCACTGTAGATCAAAAGTTTTGTGATTAGCCTGGTGTTTATATCTCTCTTTCCTTAAGATGCTGATTACTTACAGTAACAATGACAGTAAACGCAGGAGTGAAGGTGCTTTGTAGGCACCAGCTGGATCTTTCAGTGTTTAGTGAATTGTGTGGGTGTTATCTTCTGCAATGCCTTATTGTCAGTGTGTGGAGAACAACATGTTGCCTTGGCAATAGCCTAGGTTTTATGGAGATTTCTATGGGATTTCTTGGGCCTATTGGATGTTGGCCAGTCCTGGTATTAAAAGTTTCATTGGATGACAAAAGGTAGTCAGCTGGGGCTCTGTGTCCCTCCTTATTGGGAGACTTCATTAGGATAACCTTCTCATATTTTGGAAAGTTTCCATTGCACTGAGTCTCCATGCCATCCATCAAACGCCATTCAATTCTCGCTGTCTCTCCCCATATTCCTCTCCAACACATTTTACTTCCCCTCCCTACCTGATCCCCCCAGTTCTGCCTCCCAAGCCCCAGTCCACCCAGAGCTACAATTACATTGAAAATAAACCCATCAATGTATACCATAATTTGAATTGATTTCATGAATCATGACTGAAAGAAATCATACATAATTTATATACATAATATGCTATAATGTGCTTTATATATACAACCAGAAAATATAAAGTAACCTGCAATATAAGCATAATACCAGTTGTCTTTGCAAACTACTCTTAGGGATGGACCAGCAGCAGATGCTACAAAGAACCAAGAGGAAAGATTCTCAGATGATAGGTGCACTGCTTTCTTTCTTTTATTTTTTTCTTTATGGTAATAATTTTTGAGGGTTTACATAGATAATGATTCAAATACTGCAATCTCCGACATGCATTTTGCTGTCATATCTGTTGTTTAAAAAAATTGTCCACATGGTACTTATGCCAGGGAATCACACAGGCTGACGGAAGGTCTTCACCTCTCCTTCTGCTCCTTTAGATCCACCTGAGTCTCCTCCTTGGCTGTGTAAAACACCTGCTGCAGCCTTCTTAATCCCACCCTCTTGCCTACATCTCCTGTGGATCCACATAACCTTCACCTCTTAACCTCCCTTTCTTCATTTATTGCTTTATCTCAGCCCCCAATTCCATAAGCACTTCCTGCTAAGCCACAGGCTATTCTTTCCAGGGAAGCATGTAACCTGACCATAGATGTTCCCCTCTCCTTCTGTTTTTCCAGATCCGTTTCTTCCATCTCATTGCAAGCTCTATAGTAGGTCTTCAGGAATGTTGTCACTAGTGTCCAGCAACCCTACCTCACCAGGCCCTAAGTATATCAACATAGCTGAAGTATAGGGAGACGATCATAAACTGGCTATATGAAGATAATGAGGTTCCTTAAAAATAAAATAAATTCTTTCAAAACAAACCAACGGTCAGCTTACATGCTTCGCTGGAAGGAACGGCCTGTGGCTTAGCAGGAAGGGCTTATGGAATTGGGGGCTGGGATAAAGCAATATGTCTTTGCATTGTTTGTGTTTTCATAGACTTTATTAATGAAAAATTTATGTCTTATTTAAGAACTAATATATTCACAATAGCAATTTTGAAATTTTATCTTATGCTTCAGGTATAGTTCTCAGGGCCTACTGTAATAGGGTTGCTAGGCTCCAGTAAAAGCATATTGTCCTGGCTGTTATTGATTGTGTTTTTACACTGGCATTTAGGCATCTGGGTATGGGATGATTTCAACTCTAGATAGTGACATCTGTTCTTGTGTTTATTGGGTGGTGTAGCTGCTTGTATCCTAATAATAATTGTGTCCCCAAAACTTTGCTCAAGAGGATCTTCATGTAGCTTCTGGGAACCTGCCCTCAATTAATTCTGATTGGTAAATAAAGATGATAGCAGACAACAGCTCGGGAGAGGAGAAAAAGGTAGGGTTTTTACATTTCACGGGATTGAGACTGTGATGAGGAGAAAGGAGGAGAGATGCCATGCCTGAGTCGAATACAGGACAGAGAGGCTGAGATGCCATGTAACGGGGCTGGCAGACAGCATCCCAAATGACTGCTCAGTTGGGTAAGGAGCAGCCAAAATGGACCATAGAAATTAGTAAGTAGTACCTTGTAATTATCGGTGGGAGGTAGATTCTAGCAACATGGAGGCCAGGCAGTTGTCCAGCTATTGTGCTGCTTAAGGTATGTTAAAATATAAAGGCTGTGTGTGTGTGTATGTGTGTGTGTGTGTCTGTCTGTCTTTCATTCAGGAACATAAACCATTGAGGCAGAAGCAACCCCATGCTGGGATTTATTAAAATATTAATTTTACAGGGTGGGTGTTCCATTCCTGAGTTTCGGTTGCCCCGTCTGGTTCTTAGATGAATGTGAGGGTGTTGGGTTGCCTAGTAGAGAAAGCTTCTGAGATTCTGTCATGTGTGGCCACTAGGGATCCTCAAAATGACAAACTTCTAGGTACTGGGAGCTGACTCTAAGAAATGAGATGTAACTAAATGGTGGGAGTTGACAGGGTCTACATGAGGGAGGAAATTTAGACATGCCACCAGGATCTGCTTAGACTC
Organism: Grammomys surdaster; assembly: GCF_004785775.1. Lineage (NCBI taxonomy): Eukaryota > Metazoa > Chordata > Mammalia > Rodentia > Muridae > Grammomys > Grammomys surdaster. The sequence continues at coordinate 394,220 of NW_021620869.1, forward strand.
CTTGGGATGGGGGAAGAGAAGAATAGACCATTTGTAGGATGTGGTCTGCTAAAAATCTGGGGATAATACTGAAGGGTAGGGATTGGAGGACTCAAGGTAAATATGCCTGCCTGATTCCATGGCTGGCATGGCCAGGGACTTTCCATAAATAGGTTTTGAAATTGTAATACGTTGCCATGGTGGCACCCACACAGAAATACACTTCAGTTATCCTATAGTTTGTGATTGACTTTGATTCATTACTAATATAGTTCATGAATTCCACCAGTTCTCCCCACTGATGGGTATAGGACATATGAAGAAAATAGACTTATTTAATGCTTTCAGTCTCTATGCATTGTGCTTATTTTTTCCTTTGTCTTCCTCTGGATAAATTCTTCAGTTTAATGTTGAGAACTAACAATCATGTCTTTTAATTTTGAGCTGCACAAAATATTCACCCTTTCTCTCTTACATTTTGTTATAATTTAAGCATTATGCAACTACCTTAAAAGGCCAGAAGATTTGCTTCCTGTTTATAAGAAAGTTTAATAGGACTTTTGGGAAATGACCGAAAAACTGTACAGTACAAATCTTACTTAAATGAAATTGCCAAAGAAGTATCTTACACAGATTAACTTATTTTAGAGCATACATTTTCAGTTAATGTTGTTGCAAGAAAATTGGAAAGAATAAAGTGTCATTAAAAGAGAAACTTGTTGAGTAGATTTCTTTGTTATTGATTAATTAAGAGATAGACTTCCTATTATCTTGCTGCTTAATTAGAGTAAATGCTGATTCTTGAACGTACCTCAAAGTAATATAAGAGACACACAATAGCAATACCTTCTGACAATATTTTGAAATTAAGACAAATAATGTTTTTTTCTGAATGATAATTGCTCTTATCCACTTTTATCTCACATTGGGTGGCTTTAAACATTAATTTTATCATGAGTTTAGAAGTTTAGTTTAGAAGGCACATTAGAAATAAAAAGCAAAGGTTATATAGCTATAAAACTAGTTAGAACTTAATTATTTTTTGAATCACTAGTAATTTAATTCATTTATATTTCCATATCACAAAAGAAAAGAAGAAATGACATCTAAATATGTATATTCAACATTAATCCAAGAATCTTTATGTAAATATAAAGAAATTTTCTATAGTAGAAAATCTAAGATGTACAACTCTAAATTTCCAAAGAACTATGCTGGATTTTTTCTTTTTTTCTTTCTTTTTCTTTCTTTCTTTCTTTCTTTTTTTTTTAGGAAAGATTTATTTTTAATTTTTGATATTTTATTTATTTACATTTCAGATGTCATTCTCTTTCCCCATCTCTCCCCCTTGAAGTCCCCTATCCCATCCCCCCTCCTCCTTTTTGCTTTTATACCATTTTAATTACATGCAAGTATTAAAGTCTGTTCTAGATTGAGGAACTTATACAATAGATGCAAATAGTCAAAGAACAAGCAGAACAATAAACAGAGTCCAGTGATCACTCCAGCGATCACTATTTCTAAGGGCTTATCAGGATGTCCAAAGTATCTGGGCCTACTTCCCTGTCCTAGCTCAAAGTCATTTTCATGTCTAAAGCCTACTTTTTTGTTCTAGCCTAAGATTTAGAATTTTGTCTGAAATTACGTCTTTGTTCTAGCCTTACAGGCGGGACTCTAAATCTTAGGCTATGCTGGATTTTTAAAGACATAAACATATTAATTAATGACAGACCACAAGATAAGTGCCTGAGGAATAATCTAATATAGAGTATAACAAAAATTTCCTTTTAAGGAACAGTGATAAATTGATATACACGATAAAGAAAATTTACTTTGTGTCAAGATTTTTTAACAGAAAATTTATAGCGTTAAGGACATGTTATCCTCCTTGTGTCAAAGACCAGCTTTGATAACAGGGTTAAACATAGGTGGAACATCCAGCTGTGAGGGTCAAAAGCTAGAAGCTTCTGGTTATTCATATCTGTTTTGCTATTCTGGGGTCACAGTTGAAGGCTTCTGGCAGTAAACTTTCCCTTACTATTCTGGGGCCAGAGCTGATAGCTTCTGGCAATTGACTCCTGCTGATAGCAGGAGGGAATTAGAAAAAGAAATTTAGTTACTTGGCAGTTCTCTGTGACCAGCAAAAACCTCAAACTCCCAACTCTTCAGAGGCTGGTGAGAAAGAAAAGGAAAAAGAGAATCATGAACACACAAACACACACACACACATACACACACACTCACACACACTGGATGAAGCAGAAAGGGGTTCCAACAAGCTTTATTTTTGATTTTAGCTTTTTATAGCTTTTCAGACAAAAGTTCTATAAGAAATAATTACCTCACAGATGATAAGTTCGAAGTCATTGTATTATCTGTGACTTATTCTATAAGTGCATTGTAAGTTCAATGCAATAGTTTTATATTTTTATGGCCTTGCTTTATCATGGTGCACACCTATAGCCTCATCCTTGGACCAGACTTAGAATAAATGTTCTTACTTGATCATAAATTTTCCTGAGCCTATTTCTCTTCCTAGTACAATTTACACGCTTATAATTTATAAAATTTTATTGTACTTCTTATTATAGAGTCTTGTTTTACTATTCTATGAGGAGACAGAAATGTCTATTCTTGACTCTAACTTTATTATATCTTTTTGTCAAAACAACTAAAGCATCTTCCTTAGACTTTCTATCAATTTTTCTAACTTCCTAAAATTATCTGAAACAAATCAGGAGTTCTACAAAATCACTAATTCATCTAAACAGCATTATTATATGAAAGTGCATCCTTATATTTATTCTGCAGGAAATCTGCCCAACAGAGTGGGTTAAAAATCCAGGAAACAACAGATTATGTCATATATATGAAGAACACAACAGTGACAGGGATATCAGCAGCAAAAAGCAATCCTGGGACAAAATCCCTGGAGTCTATACTCCTTCAGAACACAACTATTGCAGCCATAAAAAAACAGTGGACCATCTCCAGGAAGTTTGCTTGCTTGCCACAGCCTTCCCTGCATGGCTACTGTCATCATTGTAGCTAAAAATGACTTGGACCCAGTTAGTTCATTCTTTTACAGAATTCAGTAGTCTTTGTATGATGAAGATATTCAAAACCCTAAAGTCATGATTTAAAAACATTTCAATTTGAAATATGAAATATAATTGTAGTGCATGACAATATAACAGAGGTAGAGTTTACCGAATTTGAATATAAAGGAAAACTAAAAAAGAAAGACCAGCAGATTAGTTAGATGGTTTGAGTTGGGAGGGGTATATGCATTGTACTATGTTAGACAAAAAACCAATCATCTATAAATTTTTGATCACCAAATGGTAAGAAAACATAGTTACATTACCATGGGTCTTTAGAAACATTAATAACTTAGGAAAAAAAGTCCTATTAGAAAATCCTGCTTATTCCAACTTACCTATAATTTATTTCCTTTAGTACCTAGGAGAGTGTTAGGTTTATAGTTAAAAAGAAACAATTGATTTAGGTGATTTGTTTGACTTCCTGTCCAACATACTTCTGGAACAAAATATTGTGATCTGTCTTTAAAGCTATCTTTCAAGATAAAAAGATCATCAAAATAACAGTGAAGCATGAAGGTTATTCATTATTATTATTATTATTATTATATTTTATTATGTAACTATAATACATAATATTGATTGTATAATTACATATAATATATTAATATATTTATATATTGCATATTATATAATAGATATTATGTAATATAAATATTACAAATACATAAAAATATATTCATAAAAATATATCTTTTAAATACAAAATACACATTTATAAAATATATAAATATAATTATTTAATAATGTTAATTACTGTTATTATTATAAACTTTTAAAACCCCTTTCCTGAGTTAGAACTACTCACAATTCTCAGGGAGTGACAGTGTCAAGGCATTCTCAAACATGCATGATTGCCACACACTGCAATTTTCCCCATGCATTCTCTTACTCTCCAGGTACACTAATGTGCACCTACTTCGTTAATCATGGGTTGGCAAATTATCCTCGATGTCACATTGAAGACAGATAGGCAATGTCTAATTATTGTCTTCACTCAAATATTCCAATGACCTTCAGTTAGCCCAAGCTGCAAGCAACAGGATTCCAACATTGATAAGGCTTTCCTTCAGCTTCCTTAGTGTGAATTCAGTGTTGTTATTTTTCAAAGAACAAAACATCTCTAAGTATCAAAAATTGAAATTTTATGTCTAAGGAGTGTATCCATTTTATTGATAGCAACATAAAAGATTAATGATCCACCTTTTCTTTGGCAACAGCTGCAGGTTATATTTTACTAGAAGAATTCAATCAGACTAAAAATGATAGCCTTTGATCAATAACTATATGGGACCTGAGGTGTTATAGATCAAATATTTCAAATATATTTGTTGACAATGTTGCAAAACTGGATTACTTTATAATCACTCGAAGAGTTACTCATTTTGTAACAAATATCAGACAATGTGTAGTGTCTTTGGTTTTCTTAAAAATGTTAGCAAGTTACCTTTTACCAATCTCTAACACATCAGATGGTATTTGGAAACATATGTATACTTGAAGAAGAAACATGTAAATTTTTTTAAGGCTCATAAAATAATATTTAAGGAACTAGTCCTCTGGTATTTGAAATAGCATCTTAGGAGTCTTGAATTAATGCTGCTCTTAAAAGTTGAGTTGTGCTAGGAGAATAAATTGTTATTTGTGATTTTGATACATCTTATCTCAAAATAAATGAAACAAAACCACAAGAACCATTCAATGTATTAAAAAAATACTTTTATCTGAGATCATACATACATTAATGAAAATCCAATTAATGTAATAGTTTACTAGAGTTTAAGTAACATGCTTTGTATTAATATGGGATGACAATAAAACACAAAGAATCATATATACCTAGATGAATTTGTCACATTAGTGGCATGAGTGGTTCATTAATAAGAATAAAATACCATTCATATTTAGAATTTATGGTAAGGGTTATAAACAGACAGCCCTTATTGCTGTTCTCATCTCTATAGTCATTGTATTTTTAAAATTTATTTATTTCCTCCCTTTACATCTTAATATCTGCCCCCTTGCCCCCACTTCTTCACAAAAATCCTGTTCCCTCTATCCCTTCTCCTTTGAGAAGGAGAGACCACCTCTGGGAGTGTCACCTCCACCAGTACACACACACACACAAACACCAGTGCTAGCACATCAAGTCACATTAGGACTAGGCAGCAACCTCTCCTACTAAGGTCAGATAAGTTAGCCTAGTTAGGAGAACCAAATTCATGGACAAGCAGCAAATTCAAGGACAGCCCCTATTTTCTCTTGGTGGTGACCCACATGAAGATCAAGCTGTATACCTGCTACATATGTGTGGGGTCCTTGGTCCAGGCTGTACTCTCTTTGGTTGATGGTTCAGTCTCTGTGATGCCCTAAGTGTCCATGTTAATGAACCCTGTTGGCTCTGTTGGTCTTCTTTAGAATCCCTCTCCTTTTCTGGTACCTCAATATGTCCTCCAACTCCTCCATAAGATTCCCTGAGCTCCTGGGGCAGAGGGTGGGAAGCACCAGGAAGTCTATGGGAACAACTCTAGCTGAGACTCTTAGCAGTGAAGGATATGGAAGTGGCTACTGTCCACAGTCAGACAGGACCACCAGTGGAAGGATATGGACAACAACTCACCCATAAAACCTTTGATTCAAAATGTGTCCTGCTTACAAGATATACAGGGACAAAGATAGAGAAGAGACAGAGTGAATTGACAACCAATGACTGGCCCAAATTGAGATCTATCTCATGGGCAAGAACCAGTCCCTGACACTATTAATGATACTCTGTTATGTTTTCAGACAGGCGCCTAGACTGTCTTCCAAGAGACTCCACCCATCAGCCAATGGAAAGCAATGTAGAGACCCAACCATTAAGTGGAACTTGGAAAACCTTAGTGTTTTGAAGTATTGATTTTTTTATTAATCATTTTATTTGTTTACATTTCAAATGATATCCCCGTTCCTGGCTATCCCTCCACAAACCTCCATCCCCCCTCTTCCCTCTCCATTTTGCCTCTATGAGGGTACTCATCTACCCACTCACCCACTCATGCTTCACCAATCTATGTGGAATTTAAACATTCTCACTACAGTCTTCCTTCTAGTCTAATTTCTTATGATCTGTTGGGTGTATCATAGGTATTCTGTACTTTATGGCTGATATCCACCTATCAGTGAGTACATACCATGCATGTCCCTAGGGGTCTGGGTTTCCTCACTCAGATGTTATTTTCTAGTTCCATCCATTTGGCTTGTAAAGTCTGAAAAACACTTTTGTTATATTTATCAATGTATATTATCACAATGTCATTAAATCTATCAATTTTAATTACAGTTCTACTATATGAGTCTGAGAAATTTCTTAAAACATATCAACAATTAATAAGCTTTTCCCATTTATTGAAATCACAATATTGAAAAAAATACTAAATATTCTAAAAGGAGGCATTGGTTTTATTTGTATTTGGAACTGAAAAAAATACCATGTAGTTTCTAATAATGATGATAAATTTCTACATGCTCACTTAAAAATTGTTGCATATATGAAGAAGGTAATTTGCAAAATAATGTTTGAGATTTTACTCAAATAGGTGTATCTGTTTCTCTCTCTCTCTCTCTCTCTCTCTCTCTCTCTCTCTCTCTCTCTCTGTGTGTGTGTGTGTGTGTGTGTGTGTGTGTGTGTGTTTTATAAGTATAGCAAGTTGTGGTAGGGATAAAGACACATAACACAACTACTTAGCTCATTTTTCAAGCAGCTTGGAGACATGTTCTTATGCCATCCCTAGTGTTAAGCATTTAGTCCAAAAATTGGTTTTCCTACAACTAAATAGTTTCACCAGAGGTTAACTACTTGTTGAGCTTCAGCACTTGAATTAGAATACCATGAAAGCATGATGAGAACAGGCAGAGCTGGCACTTATACGCAGTCCCTGTGCTTTTGGAGAGGAAGAGAACGGGTGGATCTTAGTGCATTCACTCATTCGCCAGCCAGTCTAGCCAGCTGGGAGCTCTTGGTCCAGTGAGTGATTTTGCCCAAAAAGTAAGGTGGACAGTAACTGAAGAAGAAATTTTAACATCAAATCCTGGTTTCCATTCTTACACACATTGATTGTATCTGCAGAGATGTACACACTCATGTAATACCCATACTCCCCACACATACAGACATTCAGTTTTCCAATTAGTCTTCCCCTTGTAGGAGATGGTGTAAAATTTTCCTTTAGTCCAGGATTTACTGAAGTCTAGTTTCTACTGTCTTAATTTACCTCTAAGGGCGCTTCACAGGTAGGCAGATAATCAACCAAATAGGTGGACTCTTTTGGTGCTCCAAGCTCCTGCCTAGTTATGATCTTCATTCCAGACAGAATCATTTGAAGCCTGGACAGGCAGAGATGAGAGCAGAAGAAGCAGTGGATGAGTACTGGATGGGTGCATCAGTGGTTATTTTTTCAGCAGCAGCATTATCAGCTTAGCAGTAACAGCAGTTCTGATAAGGCAATTAAGAGTCCAGAGTGGTCAGAGTTGAAGTGCCTGGAAGCAGAAATAATGGGAAAACCATCCTGTGATCTTCCTTAGAGTTTTATAGTTTTGATTTGTAAATTTTGATTCTCACCCCTTTTTCTATTCCCTTGCATGGCAACTACAAGCTTTAGGAAAATGAATAAATGAAAGAAAAATGTCATTCTAGGGATCCTAGAAATCTTATCCATAATAGCACCTATTAAAGCTGGTTAATGTAGATCAAAAGCATATGGGTATTTTACACTTAAAATTATTCTTCTTAATTTATTATCAGAGCCTACATATACTGATACTAGTTTGTAATATAATTGATATATATATATATATATATATATATATATGTAAACTTATTGTAAATATGAAACTGATTGTAACATGATTTCTCATCCAAAATCACCATGATGAAATATTGTGTGTCTTTAAATATTGTGTGTCTTTATTTTTGCCTTCAGCACAACACAATGGAAAACATAAAGACAGAGAGAAAAGCTCAAACTACTCAGAAAACACAAAATGTGAAAAAAAAACACCAATGAAATGTTAATTGTTTTGTCATCAATAAGTGCCTTATATGTGAATAATATTCCTATTACTTTATCCAAATGAGTACTATCGCATACATTATTCATAAAAAACTCATTTTGAAAGAATTTTTTTAAATCTTTAAAAAGAGATAACTAAGTGAGAGAAGAAATGACAGTAGAAACTATACCAAGTTAAAATGTGTATACACAGCACTTTTTCATTTTAATTCGAAGAACATTATTCCAATTGCGTGCTGTACACTGTCTAACTCTATTTTCCCTTGTAGGAGATGATGTAAAATTTTCCCTTAGTTCAGAGTTAGCTGAAGACTAGAGTTTCTACTACCCTAATTTACCTCCGTAGACTGGAAGATGAAGGGCTCTTCACCTGTAGGCAGGTAATCGAACAAATAGGCAGAATCTTTTGGTGCTCCAAGCTTCTTTCTAGACTTCTACTAATATTACCCCAAGAGAGAGTATCATTTCATTAGTTTTGAGCACTTGTGTGTTCCTAATTTTTTTCCTCATAATCCAGGAAACTACCAGTATGTAAAAATATCCAACTCTATCCTTGTAGATACAGAAGCCCAATCGTAGACTAAGATTCTTATACACCACAATGGAGGAGTTAGGGGAAGGACTGAAGGGGCTGAAGGGGTTTGCAACCCCATTGGAAGAACAATATCAAACAACCAGTTCTCCCAGGGCTTCCAGGAACTAAACCACCAACCATAGAGTACACATGAAGGCACCCATGGCTCCAGCCACATATGTAGCAGAGGATGGCCTTGTTGGGCATCAATGGTAGGAGAAGCCCTTGGTGCTATGATGGCTTGATGCCCCAGAATAGAGGAATGCTAGGGCAGTGAGGTGGAAGTGGGTGTGTGGGTGGGGGAGCACCCTCATAGAAGCAGGTTGGGTATAGGGTTTTGCAGAGGGGAAAATGGGAAAGGAGATAACATTTTAAATATAAATAAATAAAATAACCAGTAAAATATTTAAAAAACAACAACAAAAACAATAAACAAACAAACCAAGGCTACACTATTCCAAGAGGACCATACCTCTAATAGTACCACTCCCTAAGAGCCTATGGGAGCAATTTTAATTACACCCACTAGAAGGGCTGTGGATATGTGGCAATGTTGCAGTTCCAGAACCTAATTACCATTATATTGGATGATCTTTACCCTAACAGCCATCCCTTGTCCTACCCTGTGTCAGATCTAATATCCTGTGACTGACAGATCAAAATGGACCTATTTTCTGTCACTAACAGAATAAACAAAGATCTCAATATTGATGACATTTTACCTTAATAAGACACTAGTTTCCTACCCATCAAATAGTTAAAAATATTGTCAGACAAAATCTAAGACCACAAGCAGAGTTATCTTATCCTTCCTACAATCTGCTTACCTCATGCACCCACCAATACATTTGAAAATCATCTTGATAATTACCTTTTTTTGTTCTGTGATGTTAAAAATCTTATGAAATTGCTACCTTATTGGAATGTGGTATTCCTGGAAAACTAAGTCTATGTTACTGACTCAGAATTACACATATTTGGATTGGAATTAGATTGCATCCCTTATCTTTTGCAATAGCAATAGTTTTTTGAAATGACATTTCACTTTCCAAATTCCACACACTTAGTCTGAGATACAGGATAAAAAGATCTCTACTGTTCTAAATTTTCTATCTAGCCTACCCCTTTATCCACTTTGGCATATAATTTAATTAATATGCCCTTTCAGTATCTATAATTCAACATCAAATTGATGCAAAACAAAAACAATCCAATTATATAATTGCAAAAGGGGCATTTTTCTAAAGAGAGTATTCACATGTCAACTATCTGAACAGTAAATAAATAAAATTACCCAATTAAAAAACATGAATCAAGGCCAAAATGAGATGTGATGATGCATTTGCCAGCGCAGTTAAACTAAAATACTGATTATAACAAGAATTTGGTGTCTGCTGATGACAGTTGACTTCTTCACATTATTGACTCATAACTACAACTTGTACTCTTTCCTAACTTGGCTTTTTCTACTTGTATACATATATATGTATTTGTACATGTATAGATATAAAGACCTAGATTGAGATTTTAATTATATTTATATTTGCCCTTTCTACCTCCAAACCGTCTTACATAATCCTCTTGCTGTCTTTCAAATTTTTGTTTATGCTTTTTAAATTATAATTACATAAGTATGTGTATAAGAATATTTATATGTTATGTAGATAATGTAAATATGATGCAAATAACTATATATGTGTATATATTAATATGTAATATCTATACATATATATTAAATAAATGTAATCACAGTCAGCTCGATCTGTATGCTATTAGTTGGTCATAAATTTCATAGGCTGACCATTTGATATTGAAAAACAATTTATATGTTCTTCTCTGGAGAAGACTATTTCTCCTACTCTCAATATTCCTTAGCTGCCTGTAGTTTTTGTGTAGTGTGAAGGCTTGTGAGCTTTGCTTGTCCATATTAGTATGTCCATTGTTGTCCTTGTTCAGGGAATGTTTAGACAGCCATATTGGTGAGACTTTATGGGTATAGCTTCTGCCATTCTTTAGTGACACAAGCCCACAGCAAACTCCTTATTCCTCTGGGATCTGACAAACTTCATGCCCCATTTTCAACTATGATCCCAGATTTTTAGGCTCAGGACTTGTGTAGATGTATCACACGGATCAGGACTCCACAACTCTTCATTGTGATTGATTTGGTGTTTTAGTAATGGTCTCCTACTTCTACATAGTGAAATTTCCTTAATGAAAGATGAGAGCTGTACTTACTTGTGGATATAATAAAATGATGGTTTAATAAAATTGCAGATGTAGATTTTTTCTCTAAGAGTCTTGAATCCATTATCTCTAGGAAGTTAACTCTGTTTTCAGTATACAGCATGATTTTCCTCATGTTGACCAAGACCTAATTAAGTCTGATTAGAGATATGTTGGTTACTGCCAAGTGTGCCACTAATGCACACGTAGGGTTATTCTGCAATGTTGGTTATTGCTGTAGTTCATGGGTGTTATAGCTTGAAAGGATTATTGACTGTTTCTATACTGTAAAAGCTTGTATATTAATTTTTGTTACCATGAATGCTAATCAATATTGCATAAGGTTTCAGGTCATATCCATGGTGTAGCCTCTGAGCCCTATGTCTGAAGGACTTGTTGTTTTCAGCGACAGGGATTTCCACTTCTACAGGGAAACCAAGGCTAAGGCCAATAACCTATAATATTTTGGGAGTCTCTTGGACAACTCTGCCTAAACAGTCAAAAGAGGAATTCTCAGGCCTGGTGTGGTGGTATTTGTTAGACAGTATATTAGTCCTGGGAGGAGCATTATCAGCCCTGGATTGAAATTTGTATTTAAGCTATATTTGTGTATTTTCACATGATAGGTACATAGTTAAGAGTGTGATTCACTATGACTTCTTTTCAGAATCTTTATTATTACTTTATTTTTTTCTATGCACTTACCTCTCTTCTTCATTAATTAAAGATTCTTCTATTTCCTATTTTCTACTTAAGTCACTGTGGTCTGCTTTTTACCTCTCTATTTCTCATCTTCCCTCAGTAATGGTCCTTTTCAACTTCTGCGGTTTCTACAGTTGTTCCAGTTAACACACACCAAAAACTTTAGGGGCATCAAAGGAAAGGGAATATCTAATGTTTCATTTTTGGATCTGGGTCATCACAAGTGATAATATTTTCTAATTCTATCCATTTACCTATAAATTTCATTGTTTCACTTTTATTCTTGCTTAGCAATATTTCAGAGTTCATATGCACTATACTGCTATTACCCATTGTCAGTTAAAAAACCATTTAGATGATTTCCATTTCCCAGTTATTTTGATAGAGCAGATATGTCCGTGTCCCACCAACAGTGAACAAAAGTTCTTACTCACATACATCCAGCATTTGTTGTTTGTTTTGATGATCTTTGACATTCTGATTGGGTAAGAGGAAAACTCAAGTCATGGGATTTAGTTACTACTTTATATCAAGGAAGACTTTATCCCAGAAATTGTAATTTTGTGTCCACAGATACTTAAGATATATAATAGGCCATTCTGTTTTGTTTGAAAGGTGTTTTTCTGGCATGGTATTCAACCTAGCACAGATGACATGTGGAAAGAGAATACTATGACTTTAATATGTTAGTACAAGTGAGGTTTCATTATTTTGCATTATTTCCTGATGTTGTGTGAACTTAGAAGAGAGAATGCCTTGTGAGAATATATATACATTATTCTCTTGTTTTGCCTTTTTAAAATTATCATCATTGTTAAAGTGTATCAGGAGTCATGTACCTAAACGGATAATGAATTGCTTGTGGTTTCACACTGTCTACACATCTTTTAGAACACTGAAAGAGTAAGAGATCCAGTAATTGCCTTCCTGGCTGCTCCTGAATTGAAATATCAGCCTGGAGTGTCATTTTGTATATAATGAAGCTAAAGTTAAAACCGAATAAATTGTAAGATCATATTGCATCTTAAGTAGTCAAAGCTCCTTTCTTCCATCAAAGTGATTTATGTTTATTTAACAGGTTTAGTTGAAAAGAGAGTGATAGAATGATTAAAGACTTTGGAAAGCACAGAAGCTTTTCCCTGGAGGAAAACGGAGCATATGCAATCTCTATATTTGCATAAACCTCTTACAAAATGGATGAAGTAGAATGTTGTTTAAGAAAAATTATTTTCACTGATAATTTACACACACACACATAATTCTATGTGGTAAATATTCCTTTTTTAATGACTTGGATATTCTGTTATTAAACTAAATACTAATATCTCTACTAAAGTATTTTACATTATTTAAATGTGAAGAGATAAAATTTTTAATTAGATTGAAGTCTTCTAGTGGTCATATTCTGTTTTCTGTCTGTCAAGTATTATTCTTTTAGAAATGACATTGCAGATCCTCTGCCCACCTCCTGTTTCACACAAAGTTTGTTGTCAAGGAGAATTTGGATTTCATTATTATTGACATTTCTTTTTATAGAAAACTTCAATTTGTGCAATAAAAATGTCATATGGAAAAATAAGTCTGCAGTAGACCAAAATGCAAAGAAAGAAAAGAAGAATCTCAACTCACAAAAGTTTTGTAAGAAAAAATGTTATTTTTTTTACTGGATATTTTATTTACAATTCATATGTTGTCCCCTTACCCCATCCTCCACCCACCCGGGAACCCCCCATCTCCTTACCCCTCCTCCTTCTTCTCCGTGGATGTAACCTCCACCTACCCCCCCACTCCCACTTCCCCACCCTCAAAATTCCCACCCCCTGGGGCGTCCAGCTTTATATTTTACATTTACAAATAGAAACATGACATTAATTATAAATTTAAACCATTTTTTGATATCAAAAATACCAGGCTTACAATGAAGTTTTTATGTGATATATTTCATAAAACATCACAGCAAATACTAGTATAGAACATCATACCCTGAATAGTATGATTTTAGTATTAAAATATCAAAATATATTTTAAGATTAAACTGCCTTACTTACATAATAGAAGTCACTAGAAATTCAACAATATTTACACTATAATGTCAACAGATCTAATATGTGAAATAGTGTATGATTTATTTTCCAAAACCAAATAAATTTTTTATGGCAAAGGTTATATGAATGAGAGGAACTATATCTGCATTTCATTATGGGTAATTATTGCGCCTAGTATGAAACTCACAATGCCAAACTCAGAATTTCAAAATTTCAAAATGTTATTCAATATTCCAATATGTCTCCACACTGAAACTGTTATTAATCAAGAATGCAATTTTGGAGAGAGCACATCTGCACATTGTGTTTTGCTTTGTAAAATACTTGTAATGCAACATTTGAAAGAAGCGGGGGAAGTTCAAAAAAATACATCCTGGAGGATTTCTGTCTGACAAATTTTAAGTTAGTTCGAGCTATGATGCTGGCTTCTAACGGAATCCATACATCTTGAAGACAAACTCCTTCCATCTGTCTACTAACTTCATGTACGCCGAGTTTGACTTCTACTTTGTTCAAATATCCAGCCCAAAGTACTCTGTTATCTACAGCCATTCCACATACCATATGAGAATAATTTTTCACATTTATAAGGCTTTCCTTATTGTTCCTTCATCATAGGGTGATTATTTACAGTTTCCTTTACTAGTCAGCCCTTTGGGACAAGCACATGAACAATTTTCATTTTTTTGCCAAGCACCTGGAACATGGTCTTGTTCCTCTGACAGCCTCATTTTGTTCTTTGAATTTGTATTTTTTTTCAAATGCTCCCCTTTTATTGAAAATATATTCTTTTCTCTTATTGTACATCCTCTACTCCTTCCAGTTCCTCTCTACCCATCTGTATCTCATTAGAAAAGAATAGGATTCTAAGAGATAACAATTTTTTGAGATTATGTAATTCTAATATATCTCTGTTTCCTTTCCTCCCTCCCTTCCATATATCACTCTAATTCACAATTTCTAACTCAAAATCATTTTTACTCATTGTTATTGTATGCATATATGTGTATATGTACATGTATATACATAACATATTTCAAAATTCAACCTGTTAATTCTGTATGACATCACTTGTATGTTCTGGGGGCTGATCATCTGACATTAAATAATTGGAAAAGTACTCCCTAGGAAAGACTATTCATCCTATGGTTTTAGCCTTGCGTAGTTTCCTGTAGTTCTTTCTACATCTAGGGTTTATGTCTTCTGTATTTTTCCCTGTTAATTTTAGCATGTTGTTGGTCAATGATTGTTGTTCAGCTGGACCATCCTGTTTGTGAAGTCAGGTTTGGGAAACATTCTGGATGTAGTTTCTGACATTATTAGAAGACACAATCTCACAGCAAAATCTCTGGTCTTCTGGTTCTCACAATATTTCCACCCTTCTTTCACGATGTTCCCTGAACTTTAGCTGTAGGAGGTGTCTTATAGATTTATCCATTGGAAAGGGGCTCACACAACTCTGAATTTTGATTAGTTGTGGTTTTCTGTAATGGTCTCGATCAGTTGCAAAGAGAAGTTTCCTTGATGACAGCTGAATGCTAAACTTATATATGGATACCTTTTGATGTGATGATTATATTCCCAAAGATGTTTCCTTAGCAAAAGGTTTGAACAACATGGACTATATTTCAAGAGTACAGGCAGTAAATGCCACAACCTCACACAAATGTCATATATGCTTAGATTCTATTATGAAGCCTTTGGGTGCCTGCTATTTTCAACACATCTAGTACATGAGGGAGACCTAAGGATAAAGGAAGAGATGAAAGAGTTACAGATGTACTTCAGTGATTGGCTGATTGCTTTCCTCTCATGGACAGATGCTGGGTTTGATCCCAAACACTACACAAACAACAAAAGGAGAAATGGAGAAAAGTGAAACAAAAAAATGGAAAAAGATAGAGAAAAATAAAAAAGAGAGGGAATTTGAGGGTCATGCAGGCCTCTGTGCAGTGAGTAAAAGTCCTTTGTTCCTGTGATAGTATGTCTGCTAGCTTACTAACACTTGTCAGACCATCCACATGTCTTACAATTAATTACTCACTAGATTTACTGTTAAGTTTATTCATTGAAGTAAAAATGTCAAAAAGCACAAGAACAACAAATCTCCCAATCTCTAATCCTAATAACCTATTTTTTCTACAAAATGATCTGTGTTACAGCTCAATGATATAATGTCTCTGAAGTAATATTTTTATGAATCCCTAACAAAGCAACTACAATTTAAGTATGTTTCATTTAAACTTAGAATATTTATTGGGTTTTCATGTCATCAGAAAAGGACTAAATACATCCTGACAGTATATTATTTCTACTAATACTTAACCTTTTCATTTATAATCAAACTGGCTCAATTTTTTGAGTCAGATATCTAGAATAATGAAAGGAGAGGGAAGATCTATTAGTTGTCATCATTTATATCTTATATGATTGTCTACACTATAACAAGCATATTGATTTATAATATACTATTAAAACAAAATTATTTTATTTAATTGAGGAAAATCAAAATAATTGTTTTCCAATACTGTATCATAAGGTAAATATAAGTGGCATCACATATAATACCTAATTGTATAATACCTAACATATTAAATAAATGCCATTGATATTTTATTAATTTTTAAATTAAGATTATATTTAGCATAACCAATAATTAGGTATTCTAAATCCTTTTGCTATAGAAACATCTTTAGTAATATACTTTGTAAATCTATATAAAAATGAGAAGACTACAGGATTCATTGTGGTTATTTAAAGAATATTATCTTTTCCCATATGAATGTTGTTCTATAATATCTACTAAATTTTTAAAAACAAGCTAGTTGCTAAATATTTATTATTAACTAACCTTCCATCCTTCTGTTCTAGACAATTATTTATAAGCTAAAGGAACATCTTTCAATTAGTAGTCACACAATTTTAATTGAATACTACACTGAAGGAAAAAAAAATAGAAACACAGTAAATTGTTTTGTTAAAGGAAAACAAGTATATCACTTTTCATGGAACTAGAAAACCAATGAAATTTACCTACTCAATTTATTTTTAATTTCACTCATATCTATATCTTGTGTGTGTATGTGTGTGTGTATGTATGTGTGTGTTTGTGTGCATGTATGCATGTGTAGGTGTATATCTGTTCAAGTGCATACAATGATGGTACTCTGAGTGCTGGTCAGAGGACAGTTTGCAAGATTTGCATCTGTTTTCTCTTCATATAATATAGTCCAGGTTCTAGGCTAGTCAGTAAATGCCTTTCCTAACTGAGTCATCTCCTTGGCTTTATATTTAGTTTTTAACTTATATTTGTTATTAGCAGGATAACTAAAGGCTTTAAGAACCTGCAAAAGTTCAATAATGATTTATGTGATCGAGAAAATATACTCAACTTTTAATCTCCTTAACATAAAAAACAAACATAAAAATAAGTTAAGTAGTTTCAAACATTTTTCTCTTTTCAAAAATCCAAAATGTGCATTTGTATTTTATCTATAATTCCATCCTTTCTTTAAAGGACAGTTTAATTTCAGCATACAGACTTAAGCCATGCTGATTTTAAGAGAGAAGGAAATATCCTCTAATGAAGAAGAGAATCATTAAGAGTCAGGTGAAACGGTTCAAAATATTTACTTCCTTCTCTTGCATATGCAGCAACTGTTAAATATTCAGTGCCCTATTTCAATGCCTCTCTTGGCTATTACTGCATGAATAAAGCATGTTGTCAGGGAGTTCCTGAAGCTGCTTGTGACCCTGAGCCAGCAGAAGAACTAACCAGTGAGATCGTTTGCATTGGATTCACTGCAGATACAAAATACAAAGGCAAATTTATTGCATATCAATAAATATAAATATTAATTTAATCAATATTAACTGAATAAGAAAATCACCTAAGGGCTTTTAAATGATCTGATCATTAACCCTGAGAATTAACATAATTAGATCAGGATATGGTCTAAATGTCAGGTGATGCAAAATCCCCACAGACATTCTACTCTACATACAAGGGAGAGGAACATTGAAGTCATATGTGATTTTCAGTAAATGTTTTAAGTAAATGTTTTAAGTCATACTTGATTTTCAGTAAATGTTTATAGTTGTGGTTATCAGTAGAATGTGTCTCGTTTTATATATCATTCAGTGTTCATGGATCTAAAATAGTTCTATGACAAAAAGCCCAAATAAATATGCAATAATGAATTCATTCAAATACATCTTATATACCAATGTTTTTAATATAACATTATAGGTGCTTGACACTTTAAGTATGGTTTTACATTAAAATAAATATAATAATGTTAAAAGAGTTCACTCTTGAGGTGTGATGATTGAAAGCTATTCACAATTCTTTCTTCAGAGAAAAATCAATTTTTGTTACACAAAGCAAGAAGAAAAACTATGAAAGAAAAAGAGAATACAAGAAAACAAAAGAAGAAGCAATGTTAAATTATATTGTTATGGACATGCAGAGGAGATTTTCGGTAGATTTATTTGATGCAATGTATCATTCTTCTAGCAAAGGCTAGTAAATGCATAATAAATTGATAATATTTCTTGTAATTTTGTTATTTTACTTGATAGCATCTTATAACACATGCAATTTTCAATATACTAAACAACATTCATTAAATAATACAGTTATTTTCTAGCAAACTATAGTTCATGTTAGAGTTTATAGTTGTAAACTATATTTAATATAGGTTATTATAAGTTTGCATAATTGTAAATGTGCACAATTCACTTTAACTTTTATTAGGGTACACTTGAATATTATTACAAATATATAGCTCTTTTTATTAAGGGGATTAGAAAATGGTCATTATTATTTTGCATGTATTCTCTGATATTTTTTCATACTCTGAATTGTAAAACTAAAGAAAAGCAAATATTTTAGAAGGAAAAAATAAGTATACTTAGTCATTACCAACTTATGAAAACCACCACATACACTGAAAATTAGATGGTCATTGTCTTCTTCCATGGCTATGATTAGAATTATGAAGTTAAGGGTACAAATCAATTAATCTGTGTGTATATATGTATTTTTCCTTAAAAATATATACCTTATGCAGAGATGACATATTAGAGATATTTAGACATATGAAGGTTTACATATGTAACTGACAGTATGAGTATGAAGTAAAGATCACAGTGATTAGAAAGTTCAGGAATCCAGTGACTGCACAGATTACTCAGAGTATATAAACTTCTCAGCTGATGTTTTATTATAAAACACATAATTAACAGAGTTAGTTTTTTGAATTGCTTCTGGAGTCAGTTTTAGATATAGAAAATATTGTGCGGGCTGGAGAGATGGATCAGTGGTTAAGAGCACTAACTGCTCTACCAGAGGTCCTGAGTTTGATTCCCAACAACCACATGGTGGCTCTCAACCATCTGTAATTGGGTCTGATGCCCTCTTCTGGTGTGTCTGAAAACAGCTACAGCATACTCATATAAAATAAATAAATAAAATCTTAAAAAAAGAAAGTATTGTGAACACATTTAATGGTTATAACTTTGTGCCCATCTCTCATCGTACTTAGTAGCTTTTCATCTATTTAGCTAGAGGTTGGCTTCTGTATATATACATTCATATTTTTTTATTCATTTGAAATAGGATTTAGGTTATGAATTACAAATCAAAAGTAAGGCATGGGAGAAAAGAAATCTCATAATGAAAAAATGATAATTGGAACCGATTAGGACTTGTATTCTCTTATAAAAAAATTTAAATAAAAGTGATGATGAAGAGAGAAAAGGAGAAAGATGTTGC
Source organism: Grammomys surdaster (assembly GCF_004785775.1). NCBI lineage: Eukaryota > Metazoa > Chordata > Mammalia > Rodentia > Muridae > Grammomys > Grammomys surdaster. Next base: position 413,674 of record NW_021620869.1, read on the forward strand.
AGTAAATCCCCAACTCCAATAAGCACAAAAATCACACAACTCAGTTGCAATATTTATAAGCTGAATGCCTAGATTGGGCAGACTTGCCACTACACCCCCCCTATTCCCCAGCTGTGAGATTCTTTGCTACTTGCAGCTTCTCCAGGCCACGTGGTTCTGCTTAATCTTCATTCCACTTCTTCCTCCATTTTCTTCTGCTCTTCCTTCTAAAATCTCTAGCCCCCTTTTCCTTTCCACTGCCCAATCGCAGGCTCTAGCTTTTATTTGACCAGTTAAAATGGTGAAAAAGTTCACATGAAATGGGAGAACATCACCTGATCCACTCCTCTTCAGGGCAGCCCCTCTTGAGGAAGCAGATTTAACATCCGAATATTAACAGCATCAGGGCAACACAGAAGAAAGAAAGGGAAGATAAAGAGGAGGAGAGGAAAGAAGAGGAGGAGAAAAAGGAGAAGGAGGAAGAGAGTAAGAAGGAGGAAGGAGAAGAAGAAGAGGAAGAAGAAGAAGTAGTTTTGGAGGAGGAGGAGAAACAAAAACAGAAGAGAAGAAAGTATTCAGAAGAGGAGAATAAATGTTTTAGTAGTTGGCATATGTTTAAAGACAAGATACTAAGTATCTGTCTTTGGACTTTAGAGAAGATAAAGCAATGAGGATAATGGAACACATGAATTCAATTTACAGAGGATGAAAACAGATTATCACATTAGGAAATGCAAATAAATGCTTTAATGGCTGTTTTCTTCTGAGCACTTATACAGCGGAACCAGGTAATATTGTAGTGTTATAAAAAAGTATAATTGTCAAAGTGAGACATTGTTCTCATGCAATCGAAATGTCAAATTCCTTACCTAACTCTATAATTAATGAAGAACAAGTAATGTGTCATGTCAAATGCAGAGAACATTCTGGATTAGGTATTTATAGATAAGATTAGAATAAAATGACTAAGTTATATAAAAAACTGGTAAATGTCCAACAAGTCTATGGAATATGACTTGAATTTCCTGATTAATAATTGAGTTTATGTGCATTTCTGTCTGACAAAAGTCAACAAATCTATCAAACATATGTGCAAATGTACATAAAGGCTAACCTTCACACACAGATACATAAAACAAAAATAAAAACACAGGAAAGTGAAGCTATTAATCTCTCATAGATCCTGTGAGTTTAAAGAGATATAAAGAAGGCTGAAGCTATCCACACAAACATGAGATAAATGAAGATACTTGGGAAAGCATGTGAAAAATAGCATTACAAGTAGGAGGAAATAATACACTGGTGAAGGAGTCAGGAAATATATACAAAATGAGTCTTAAGACAGTGAAAGCCTCTTTTTAGAAATGAGTGAAGAAGAAACACACAGAATGGAAGAGAATTGGCTTCCTATATATCTCACAGAGGACTAATATCCAGAATATACAACAAACCCAAAACTGAAAGGCAAGGAAATAACCCACTTAAAATGGGCTAAGGAGAAGTCTCAACAAAAGAGAAGAAAGTACACCTCAAAAACATTTTCATCATCCTTAGCAATTAGGGAAGTGCCAATCAAAACAATTTAGAGGTTTAATCTCACTCTGATCAGAATAGATAAGATCAACAAAGTTGTCAACGATACTAGTTTTGTCATGGAGAAGAAACTCCCGTTTACTGTCGTTGAGAAAACAAACTTATGCTACCACTCTAGGAAAAATATAGAGAATCTGTTAAAAACTAAAAACAAATTACAATATTATCCAGATATGTCTCTCTTTGGTATATTGCCCAAAGAATTTGACATTCATTCACTGTCACTACTTTGCTAGACCAAAACAGTTCTTTACTGCTATTTAAAAGTTGTAGTCTACCATGTCTGGAGCTCTGCAAAATGCAGACCTCCTCTTTCCATCTGGGATTCCTCTTCTCTGTCTTATCTGGGGACCCTGGCCTCCCACTCTATCAGAAAATGTCACATAATCATTCGAAAAATTAGAGGTTCTACTTCCTGGAATGTCTCTCTGTGAATATGAGGAACTTTAAGCCTCAGCCAATGAAACTTCACCCTAAGAAAAGCTCCTTCACAAGGAGGAGGGCAACCCCATAAGAAGACCTCTGGACCTCTGAGATCTCTCAGACGCTGAGCCCTGACCAACCAACCAGGCAGCATAGACTAGTTGATCAGAGGTCCCTTACACATATACAGCAGAGGACTGTCTGGTCTGGCCTTAGTGGGAGAAGATTCGCCTAACCCTCAAGAGACTTGAGACCCCAGTGAGTGAAGAGGCCTGGTAGAGGGTGTGAAGGCAGCATCCGTTTGAAGACATGAGGCAGAAGGAATGGGAAGAAGAACGGTGGGAGGGCAAACCAGGAGAGGGGCAACTACTGGACTGTTAAAAAAATAAAAGTAATTTTAAAAAAAGAAAGGAAGGAAGGAAGAAAGGGAGGAAAGAAAGGAAGGAAAGCAGGAAGGAAAAGGAAAGCTCCTTCCCATTATTCGAAGTTTATATGGTCCTCGTCACCCTAAATAAAGAACACAAGCTGTTTCATTGACTATCATCTAAAAGAACTGTTTTCTAAAGAGCTGTGATTCTGAAATCTTCAGAGGAGACCCCTTCCCCATACCCCAACCCCAACCCACACCCACACTCACACCTCCAACCTGCACCTCGTATTGGGTGTCAGCCACCCAAGGGGAGAAGTTGATTGCAGAACTCTATTCCACCCTCCCTGCATGATGTGTGGACACCCCAAGGGAAGAAGTGAAAAATGGAACCATACTGCATTCTAAATCGTTTCTTATACTGTAAATAGTGCAGCTACAATGAACATTAAATTTTTTGAGGGGACTAAGGGAATGGCTCAGTCAGTAAGAACCATGTACTGTTCTTACAAAGCATCCATATTTGATTCCTGTGATCCATTTTCAGCAGGACACATTTCAAGCTCCAGGGAATCTGAAACCTCTGGTCTCTGAGGGACGCCTGCATAGGGGTACACCTGCATGCACATAACTGCACACAACTATACACAATTCAAAGATTACAAGTTCTTGAAGATTATTGGCTGTTCACTTCAAATAATAGAAAAAAGTTTCTGGCATATCCTTAGAGAAAGTCCTGAAAGTATCTACCTTTTGGACAATAGTTACCAATTTAGGTCACTCAAATATTTTCTGAAGTTAACACTAGACCTCTCTTTCTACTTTTTATCCTTCAAGTAAGAGTTTTTAGTCTTAACATGGCAAGCCCATCAATACTCACAGTGGGTTAATACGACTTACCTCAATTATTTTGATCTTTGTAAAAATACATTCAAATGTTTGATTGCTTTATAAGTAGTTATATGTTGGCATCATGACAGAGAAAATTGAAACTACTGATAATTATTTTTATAGACATAGTATTTAATAAAAACGAGTGATTGATAAATAAGGAAATACAGTATTATTTTCAATCAAGTGCAAAAAGAGACGACAAAAACTGAAAAGCAACTAAAGGAAAACCACTTTGAACATTTTCTTATATTAAATAATTGGCAGTATAACTTTGGAAATGATCTACATTTTTTACCTAGGTTTTGATTTCTTCATGATAATCATGTGCTTCATATACCTTTTATTGCAAAATACACCTGTGTATCAGAAAGGTCAAAATTAAATACAGAAAGTGATTTTACACATTCTAAATGTTAGGTATTATGGTTTAGTTACATTGATTTTCAATGTTCTTTGAAATGGAATAATTGTATCAGCACCTCTTTCTCCATGGTGATTTATTCAATCTTCTTAAATACTAATAGACACAGTTTGTTTGAGTGAGATTTGAAATAGACAGGCTTGCACATAACTGTTCAACTGAGACCACGACATCACTTTGAGACATTTTTCTCCTTACTGAGTAGCCTTCCACCACTTTTGCTTTGCTGCCAATCACTTAGATCCCAGCATGCCTTTACTCATTTCTCTTACAATAGCATCTTCAGTTTCTCTACTGCTGTCTATCTTCAGTTTCTCTACTGCTGTCTATCTTCAGTTTCTCTACTGCTGTCTATCTTCAGTTTCTCTACTGCTGTCTATCTTCAGTTTCTCTACTGCTGTCTTCAGCTGCCTAAGAGTTCACTGGACATCGGCCAGTTTTATATCAAGTGCTATATCACATAAAATGAGAAAATTTCATAATTAGAAAGTAAAATAGCTATAATTTGGTCAATTTCAAGAGAAAATTTTTATTTATTTTTCATCTGGGTATTAATGACTCTCCCTGGGATCTCACGTGTAGCATTAGATTCTTTGCAGTTTTCTGTGTACTGTCCTAAGTACCTTCTCTCTTTGCATTAAGGCCCAGGAATTTTACCAGAATTAGGCATGAAGTCCACACATCCCTAAAAGTAGATTCATATTGCTGGAGCACAGTACCTTTCAACTTTAGAATGATATAGGCATTAAAATCCAGTGACATTTTTAAATGGAATAGAGGTCTTAAAAGAAGGAGAACAATTCAATGTACTAGAATTGAAATGGAATGATGTAGACCATTGCCACAGTGCTCATCATGTGACTTATATTGCTAATTAATGCTGTGATAATTCATTGGAGATGCACAGAGCAGTGGTCTAACATTCTCTTTTCTGTGGCATGTACCTATTTCGGATTTATAATACTACCATTTGAGAGAATAATTTATTTCAATGTTTTTGCACAAATTGGTAAAGATGTCAGTGACTAATGACTTAGATGAAATCTAAAAGGCTTAGTTTCTCCCCATAAATCATATCCCAGAGTCTTCCTTGATCCTCTGTAAAATACCTTATTTAAGAAGTTGCATGCATGTGCAAGTACTGTTACTAAAAGGTACATTAGTGATTCCAAGCACTTGCTACCAAACATCCCTTGTTTCTCTATTGTTTGCAAGATGTATATTAAATATTTAACATCAGGATATGTAAAATGTATTTATGCTGTAATTATGTTTCTCTTAAAATAACCTTTATCATGTAAGTGTACAAAACAGCTGTTAGTGCTCAGAGACAGAATTTTACCTAGAGATTAAAAACACAACTCTTAATATAATTAAATTGCTTAGTATTATTTTATCTAGAGAGCAACATTTTCTTATTATTCTAATTTAATAAGGAAATTATAACAAATGCATATTTTTCAAAGACCAAACTTATATCATGTAAAGTTTCTTACTGACAAAGACTGTGCATTTGTTCATTTACTCAACCGTCAGTCCAGTCATTCCCTCACCCACTGTTGAGTCATCTAAGACATATTTAGTAAGCACTAACAAAACCATAATGTATCTGGTCATGTAGGAGCAAAATATGTTCTGTCAATTTATTTTCATTTGATCAAACTGAACAAGCACCATCATCCCAACACAAACCACACATCATTTTAAGACACAAATATTTCTTGATGGCTCATTCTCATTATTAAAACCTACTTCAGTAATTTAAAATTTTCATCTTTTTGCAGGAATTTTGGCTGTCTTTTTTTCATGTTGATGAGTTTACTCAATGTTCCCTTTGTATCTGTTAAATTAGCTGCTCTTGTTTTTTAGTTACTAATTATTTTCATATAAAAATATATGTTATCTGTTACCTGGATTTAGTTGCTAATATGGCCTAATGATATCAAATAATTATACCATATTTTAATTTTTGTTTGCTTGCAGATTATTCTAATTCCTGAAGTCTGAGCAAGTGCTAATTGTAAACTGTTGTAGAAATTGAAACAGAGTTGTTGTTCTCGTGCTTCAGGATGGATTGGCAGGTAGAACTCTCCTCTATATGCAGTAAGGAAGGATATATATTCCTAGTCTCCACTAATAATAAGAATGGAATTAATGGCTATGAAAATGTCATAAAAGTTTTCTCTTGAACTATTAAAAGAACTAATTGATTAGGTAAAGTGTGCTTATAATGAATTATAATGAATTGTTTCTGCTTTTAGTTCTGAAACAATGTTTCTTTCTTCAAAGTGTCATCAGCATCTCTTAAATCTCAAACTAGGGCTGAGAGATGCTTTTGTCACTACTGGAGTTAGGAAATTGGAACAAAGAGGCAAATATCCATGCCCACATTTATTTTCTATCCTGCATTCTGGAATTACTAATGACAAAATCAATTCACTATTAAAGGAAATGAAATGAAAAACTTACAAAAAGTGATTTGAAAACCTTACAAAAAATCTCCAGAAAGAGAACCAAAATATAGTAGTGCACATGTTACTTAGAAGACTACATTTTCAATTTTCTATTTTTTTAATTTTTATTTTTTGAGACAGGGTCTTACTACGTAGCCTTGGCTATCTTGGTCACTTTATATACCAGACTGGGCTAGAACTCACAGACATATGCCTGCTTCTGACTCTTGAGTTCTGGAAATAAAGGTGTGTGTCATAACAGCTGGCTAAGACTGTATTTTTTTTAACAAGATTTACTATTGACAATTTTTTTCAATTTATATCCTAATCTGTGCTGCAAAATAGTAAAGATATGAAAAAATAAGATAGGAAAATATATAAATGAAATAATAATGGACTGAAAATTTATGGTTGTCAAAACCCATATTAGAATAGAGAAATAGCCTACAATATACTATAAAAATATTTATATTTACAAAGTATACATGTGACAATATATGATGTCACACATCACTAATTGGCAAGAATTCAAATACTTTAGATTAAAACATTAGCAAAGATTCTGGGTCTATTGGTATATGTCTAGAATTCTTGAAGTGTAAAGCAAGAGAATCAGGCGTTCAAAATCATGTTAGGCTACTTACTGAGTCTGAAGCCAGTTTGGGTTATGTGGGACTCTTCATTCATTCATTCATTCATTCATTCATTCATTCATTCATATAATGAATACATTCAAATGAAATATCAAAATGAAATATGTGTGTTTGTGCGTGAGAAAGAGAGAGAGAGAGAGAGAGAGAGAGAGAGAGAGAGAGAGAGAGAAATATCAACTGTGCTAGAGACCTAAAACATTATTAAAAATGTGATATACAAATGACGAAAAAATATTTCGGGAAAATGGTAATATGTCTCATTAATCACCAGAAAAATTAAAGCCCAAACTGAAACACAATCTAATTTCAGTAACTATGAGCACTACTAAAAGCATAAAGGGCTTTGAGAGATGACGATGGGGACATGGCTTAAGACCACTTGCTCCTCTTGCACAGGACCTGAGCTTGACTTTTAGAACTAATTGGTTGACTTACAACCATCTCTAGCTCCAGCTCAGGGGACCAATAACTTTACTTTTCAAGGGCACCTATATACACACACACATGCACACACACACACACATGCACACAGGCACACACACACACACAGAGACAGAGAGAGAGAGAGAGAGAGAGAGAGAGAGAGAGAGAGAGAGAGAGA
>NW_021620869.1:421067-441337 GCF_004785775.1 Grammomys surdaster
AGAGAGAGAGAGAGAGAGAGAGAGAGAGAGAGAGAGAGAGAGAGAGAGAGAGAGAGAGAAAAGTAAGACTAATATGTTGCCAACAATATTGAAAAAAAATGGGATTCTTGCACATGGCTTGTAAGTGTGAAATTAGTAACTCTTTTATAAAAAAATTAATGAAGATCCTCAAAAACTTACATTTATAATAGTAATCACATTATGAGGTATGGATCCTAATCAGTGAAGTCAGTGTGCTGAAATTGCTGTGCTCACTATTCACTGAAGCTCTGTTTAAGCCAAGTATAGAGACAAGAAGCTTTCATTAGCTGAGGAATGTATAAAAAGAATGTGCTCTAAATATTAGGCAGAATATAACATTTGGCCATAAGACCTGCATAGGAATGTAAGTGCTGTGAAATATGAATCGCACATTCATTGGTTGAAAAATGTTGTTCTCATAGAGAGGAACAGGACGTATGCTGTGAAAGTGTGAAGCACGAGAGAACACACACTGATAAAGTCTCAGTACGGCTGCCTCGATAAGGCCTGGCCTATGTTGCATCAATGGACATAACAATATGGTATAGAAAAAAAAATCAGGTGCCTTAAAATTTAGGCGAAAAGGAACTCCAGGCAACAAAGGAATTTTGAAAGTGGGAAAAATAATCTTCACCCAGGAAGAGCTCCCTGTTAAGTATGTCATACCAAATGGCCAGGCCTGAAAATATCTACTTATAAGTAACATGCATACTGAGAAGGTAATATTTAGAGATTAATATATATTAATATATTAATATTGTATATATTTATATATATAATATTTTGTGTAAATATTTGTGTAACACAACATTTATGTATATATTATATGTATAAAACAGCCATTAAAGAAAGAGGATCCTTGAAATTGAGAGAGATCAAGAGGGGTCACTTGGGAAGGATTAGGGAGAGGAAGCAAGATGTAATTGTATTTCAGTTTTAACTTATTGAAAAGGAAGTTTTAGATGGAACAGTGGGTTGTAACGTCTTGGGAGGGTAAAGGGCAAAGAGAATAAGAAAAGTCCTGAAACACTACTGAACAAGAGATCGTCAGCAGGAAAGGATGAAGGGCTGGCTGTCTATAAAGGCTAAAAGACATATTATATCACAAAGGAGTATTAAATGTTTGAGATAAAAGATATAGTTTACCTAAAGAAATACTATAGAATGCATATATATTTTATATCACTTCATTAATATTTGTAAATTATGTTATGATTTGTCAGTTGAAGATAAAGTTAACTTAAATTATAAAAGAAACTGAAATTCTTTGCCTTTGGTCTTCAAAACATGCCCATTAAGTATAAAACATAACTAAAGGATACTTTTAGTTCTGATTTCACCGTATAAGTACCCTCAATTCAAACATGAATATTAATAATATCTCTAACAATCAGATATTAGGTACATACTAGAAAAACATAAATGTCAAGTATGATTCATTATTCAAGAATATCATGCTAATTTGTCTTTGTTTTATGGAATTTTGAGACATTCTTAATACATAATACTGCATAAGAGTGTGTAAGTAATGACACTCATTTAAAATTCCATGATCGTTTTAACCTTTTCATATTTGTCTAGAAATATGTGTTAATTTTTTTCAGCACCTTTCAATGTTCTGTGATTCTCTTCTGTGACATAATGATTTAGTACAATCTGCCTATGGTTCTGGGGGACATTGGCAACATTCAGTTATTAGTTTCAGCACATATATCTTATATTTTAAAACTAATTATTCCAATTAAGTTTTTATTAGCATGTAGTATCAGTTATGATTATAGCATGACAACTTTATGTTTCATAGTACAACCTTACACAACTATTAGTCATATCATTAGATGTTTATTGTATTTATTTATGCATATATGATTGAAGCCACAGATACATTTAATTTAGAAACTGATAGATGTTAGAACTAACTCTCAATATCCTACAAAAGACAACAGCACTATTCGAGTTAAAACTGGACAAATTAATATAACTGGCCAAATATTTTTACATACATGTAGATATATTAAAATTAAACTATGTCATCATAAAGCATATTAATAAAATCAGTAAGATGTATACACACACATATATGCATACATGCATACAAGGATTAATTTATGTGGTGAAATTCAAACAAGTCAAACATAGCTTGTGTTAATAAGGAAATGGCCAATATGAAAATAAGGGTTATACTAAAGCAGAAAAGCATTGTTTTAAATCCATCTCTCTCTTCTTCTAATCTAACTAGGTATGCTTAACTTCTATTATTAGACAAACACTTAAGTTTTCTCAAAATATGAGCCAACAAAATATGATATAATCAAATATGTTTAGTAGAAAATGCTGAAATATTTTATGTCTGGAAAACTATTTAAATGCTGTCTTTTATGAAATAAGGTAACTAAATGTAATATTCACTTATCAAATTATCATCATTTCAGACTGTAACCATATGCATTCTTATTCCCTGTCTGTTAGTTTAGCAGAGTAAATGGAAAATCTCTGTGGAATGGTAGAATCCCAAGATGAAATGAGCACAAGGATGAAAATACATTATACAAATAAAAATGTGAATTTTGCATCCTTTTTTATGTGGAGTCAAAACTTGTCCTCTTTGTAATTATTTTCACCATACTAAATTTACTTCACTTTAGAATATATTCCTTTTTTTTTTTTAAATAGTCTATGCTTTTCACCGAGGTAAAGCCCAAACCTTCATGTATACTTGGTCAAGTTCTATTACATCTCTACTGACACTTTCCCAGTTCTATATGATTGTCTTCCTTCATGTTTTATATACACCTGACCATATTCTCATAAATAGTTGATCTCTTTGTATAGAGAGGAGGTATTGCTTTGTGACTCTTTAGGTAAATGCTAACTTTGAAATCTATGGTAGTGTAAAACCTATGGAAGTCTTTTTTATCTACAAGTATGAAATTCTCAAATAGTAAGAAAATATAAAATAAAAACAGTGTTACAACATTCAAAGATCAAACAAGGACATGAGAACTTCATTTATGACATTTCTTCAAGCTGGTCTCAAAGGCACATGAACCAGCTGACAAAAAAAAAGAGGGAGATAATACTGTAAATTTGTTAACAATTTTAATGACAGAATTCATTATTGAGACTGGAACCTGGATTTTAGAGGAGAATCTCTAATATCCACTTTACAAAACGAGCATAATCCATAATTACATTTTAAATATTTGCCTTTATTCCTACAGATAAATCTTTGACTTTCATCAAGGAAAGATTTTCTTGCAACATATGAATATCATTACAAAAATCCCCAAACCAATCAAAATGCAAAGTTGTGGATCCCAGTCCCAATAGAAACATCTCAATACGAAGCACAACTAAAGCTCAAGATTTATTACAGAAGAAAAGACAGAGAGTATAAGAGCCAAAGGATCAAGATATTGTTTTGTGAGATTATAACTCTGAGGAATGTCAAAAGCTATACACCAACACCAACATGACTGCTGAACATTAGCTGACCGAGAACAACAACAAACATGAATGAGAAAAACTCCATGAAGCGTTTCTCACACAAATAAATACAGGAAACTAAGAAAATCTGAAGGCAGGGAACATAGTCTCCCCTAGGGAAGAACACAGCAACAAGGTCTCCAAAATAAACGATCAACATTGGAAACATGATTACAAATAAGACTATATGCACTGAATAGGTTATATTTATAAATTTAGGAAGGTATATGCATGAACATATGTTTATGTACAGCAATTAATGAAAAGAAAGGCCATGAATTTAAAAGAGAGGATTAGGATATATGGGAAGGTGTAGTAAAGGAAAAAGAAGGGGAAGTTATGTATTTATATTATAATCTTGAAACAAAAAAAATGAATGAAATAAAATAAAAATATCTCCACTATTGTCTTTCGCTGACTCTGTAACTTCCTATGCAGGGTTGTTTCTTTGTCATTTTAAATATATTTTAAATGATGCAGTTTCTCTAAGATGATATATTTTACCATTAAATAAATCATTCCAGTTTAGAAACATCTAGCTGTTTGTGAGTCAAACTAGATCCAGGATGTGGATCCTTTTGTTATTTTGTAAATGTCTCTTTTGGTATACCATCTTCTTCTCTCAGATACTTGAACATGATGATTGACACAGGACACTTACCAGGAATGGCACCTGCTATACAAATATGGACATATCCCTGTGTGTGCTTGAATCCCAAGACTGTTGGACATACAGCTTTGCCAGAGATTGTTAGCTGATACCCTAGCCTCAAGTTTAGTGAAATAAACTGTCAAAGAAATAAGACAGAGTTGATAGAACAGGACTCTGGATGTCATCCTCCCCAACACACACACACACACAGACACACACACACACACTCATACACGTAGCATATACTCAGCCATACCACATCAATACGTGACCTAGCTTCACACATACACGAAAAGGTGAAGAAAGCTGTTCATGTTACATTTATTAAAATATTCAGTTTATTATTTTGGGAATTACTGGTGACCCCAATACTTTCCTAAGACCAGGAATAACACACAGATCCATATGTGACTTGGGTAGCTTGTACTGGATTATCTTAACTTGGGCTTCAGAGTATTTTTGTAATCATTCAGCCAATTTGAAACATTCAACTAAACAGAAAAAATTTTGTCATTGCTTCTGCATTTTACCTCTCCTAGCCTTCCTTAGACTTTTTGGCAGAAAACATGACTCTTTGTTTTATTTCAAAAACTTAAAAGGAATAAACATACTTTTGAAAAGAAATGCACCTCAAATCCAATTGAGTACATATCAGATTTTCTCAAGGGCATGGTAATGCATACTTGTTAACTTCAAGCAATTTTACAACCAAGTCACACAGAGCAATGACATGTTTAAAATAAGAATTAGACTACTAAGACAAGCTCTGTTAAAAATTAATTCCCTAGTGGCTCTCTACCAAGTCATTGTTTTAGCTAGAATGAACTTCAGAAGGGTTGTGAGCACTTCTTTCATGGTCTGGAAAGACAGTGCTATCAAACCAGAAAGCATTAATTTTAACTTTAGGTATTATTAATGAAAGAAAAAAACAAGAAAACCCTGCCAAAGAAACTGTAAAAGAACTCATTCTAAGACACTGTATCTTACTTTTTAAATTGTCTAGCATGCCTCTTACATTATTGGATCAGTTGATTAAGGGAAAGACTAGTGTTTGCTAAAATCCAATTCAAGCCTAGACTTTTATTGATGTAGTTAATCTTGATTCACTTGTTCTATTCCAAGATGTGTATAGTTTCTCCAAGTGCATATTTCTGAGAATAATTCTTCTAGAAATTTATCAGTCATGAAGAGACATACATAGTGTCTTATTTTGGGTTTTATTTATGTGAAGTGACACCATAACCATGGTAACTCTCACAAAATACATTTAATGGGCCTAGCTTGCAGCTTTAGAGGTTTACTTTACCATTGTGGTGAAGGGAATAGCTGTATGCAGACAGGTATGGTGCTAGAGAAGGAACTGAGAGATCTACATCTTAATTCAAAGACAGTAGAGAGACCGTGTACCACTGTGGCATATCTTGAGCATATATGACCTCATAGCTGCACTTCTAAAGTGACACACTTCCTCTAACAAAGCCACACTTCCTAATAGTACCATTGCCTATGGCCAAGCATTCAAAAACATAAATATATGGAGGTCAAAGCTATTTAAGTCACTGCATCTAATAATATACAATGTTGGGGAATCTCATAAGAAGATGTAGAATTATAAGTTAAAAAGTAATTCTTAAATCCTTTATCAATGGCAATTATTAATAATACTGTCCCACAGGATGGGTCTCAATTTGGGCCAGTCATGGTTGGCAATTCCTTCTGTCTCAGCTCCATCTCTGTCCTTTCACATCTTGTAGGCCGCACAGTTTTTGAACTGAATGTTTTGTGGGTGGGTTGCTGTCCTTATCTGTCCACTGGAAGTCCTGCCTGGCAACCAGAGGTGGCCACTTCAGGCTCCATATCTCCCACTGCTAGGAGTTTCATGTAGAGTCACCCCTATAGACTTTCTGTGGCCTCCCTGTTCCAGATCTTAAAGATGTCCCCCAGCCCATGGTTAATCTCCACTCTCTCTCTCCTGCTCTAAGACTGATACTCTTCCCCCTGACACTGCCTCTGTCCCCTCTCCATCTTCTCCCACTCAGTTCCCTCCTTCCATCTCTGACACTATTAAGGATACTTATGCTTCCATACAAGAGCTTAGTATAACTGTTCTCTGAGAGGTGCCACCCAGCAGCCAATGCAAACAAATGTTAGACGGAGCTCTGGAAGTCTTGTGGTAGAGTGGGGGAAGGGTTGAAGGACCTGAAAAAGATAAGTACTCCACAGAAAGACCAACACAGTCAAATAACCTGGACCGTTGTGTTACCCAGGGGGAGAGGATCCCTTCTCAGAGGAGAAGGTTAGGGTGGAATAGGGAAGGATCTGTGTGAGGAGATACTGGGTGGAGAGGGAGCTGATATTGGGATGTAAAGTTAATAAGTAAAAATATTAATAAAAAAATGGAAATCATCTCCACATAATTTGTAGTGACTTCTTTAAAAGTTCCACTACATATCACTTAACTGGAATATGGAAGTAAATCCAACATACTTTCACTTAAGCTTGGAAGACTTTACCTTGTACAGTGCTTAATATTTTTAAATTTTTGAATATGCATTAATTTCTAATCATCATAGCTAAGTGAGAAAGCTTAAAATATGTTACAAATATAAATCCTCATACATTTTATATTTCTATTATTCTTCATGCAATTTTTACTTGTGTACTGTGACCTCTTCCTAGAACTTTCCATAAATGTCAGCTATCAACTCTTATGCTAACGAGAGGCTATAATAAGACATGAGAGTGATTCTTGGCATAAGTTTTGTTTAGGTATAATTTTATTTCATTGTGTTTTAGAAAAACAGAAGAGTAGATCTGGAGACTCTCTTTGAAATTCTATTTCTGATGAAACTAGGCATGGGGTTCTGATAAAATCACACCAAGCCTCATGGTCTCATATGGGAGGTTTTTAGTGGGCATGCTTCAGTCCTACTTAGAAAGGAGACATAATAATCCTGGGGGGTCAAGGGAAAGGGACAGAGAGATAGGAGGAAGAAGGGACAAGGGGGCAGAAAAAAGGAGTGTAGGATCAGGTATGGGAGGAGACAGGAGAGAAGTACAGAGGGTCAGGAATTTGAAAGGAGGTATGTAACAGTAGGATATGGGGAATGCAAGATGTTCCCAGGACCCAACAAAGATGACATTAGCTGAAATACCCAACAAAGGGGAGAGAGAACCTGTAGAGACCATATCCAGGGGTTAGGTATAGCCCCTGGTTGAGGGATGGGACCTCCCATCCACCTCAAAATTATTAACCCAGAATTGCTCCTGTCTAAAGGAAATGAAGAACAAAGAGACTGAAAGAAAGGCCATCCAAAGACTACCCCACTTAGGGATCCATCCTATTTGTAAACACCAAATCAAGAAATTATTGCTGATGCGAAGAAGCACTTGGTGACAGGAGCCTGGTTAGCTGTACCCTGAGAGGCCCTACCAGCACCTGACTAATACAGATGCAGATACCCACAGCCAACCAACAGACTGAACACAGAGACCCTAATGGATGAGTTATGGAAAGACTGAAGGAGCTGAAGGGAATTTCAACCCCATAGGAAGAACAACAATATCAACCCACCAGACCCTCCAGAGCTCCCAGGGGCTAAGCCACCAACCAAAGAGGTTGGAGGGACCCAGGGCTCCAGTTGCATATATAGCAGAGGATAGTCTTAACTGCCATCAATGGGAGATGAGGCCCTTGGTCCTGTGAAGGCTCGATGCTCTAGCGTGGGGGAATGTTAGGGTGTTGATAGGTGGGTGAGAGCACCCCCACAGAAGCAAGGGGAATGGAGGATGGGATAGGGAATTTGAGGAGGGGAAACCAGGAAGGGGGACCACATTTGGAATGTAAATAAATAAAATAACAACAAAACAGAGATGTAGATGTAAAAGCTGCCTCTAGGGAGAAGGAGAAAGAAGACAGGAATGAAAACCATGAGTCTTGTATAGGGATCACATGTGAAAGCTGCGACCATAGGAATGTGTTGTCTCTAGGCAGCTAATGATGAAGCGTTTTGTTGTAACTGCACAGCCTGATGGCCCCATTGTCACCAGGCAGGGCTGTCTTCGGAGGTTGCCTGATTGCTAACAATTTCTAATCTTAATGCCATGTATCTTTTCAACATATGAATTGTAATTGGATTGTATGTCCTCGAACTGACAACAAAAAAGTAAATAGAAAGAAGTAAGATAGACTATCTGCTTTGTTGTTCCTTTTTCTGGTTAGGACTGGAGTCTCTGTGTCCCTGAGAATCATCATTCACATTTGTTCATCACGTTTTGTAACCAGCAGTGTTCTCTAGAGAGGAGAAATAATAACTAGCAGATTTCTCTTCATCTTTTCTAAGCAATGCTTTGAGGCCAGTGCCTCTCTTACCATTTGCTTTATTTTATGCTAGTGAAGAGATGCTTGACTATTCCCACATCATGAATTCGGAGCTCATTTCATTTGCTTTGCCACATAAGCCGAGCATGAAATTTGGTCAGAGTTCATTAGCCGTTGATGCCTCATTGAAGCACAACCATGGAGGAACATAAAAGAAAACCTTAAGTAAGGCACATGCAGAATGGATTTCAGTGTTGCCAGGAATTAGAAATCTAGGACAAAAAATAAACGTTTGTGAAGAAAGACAGAGAAACAGAGGAAAACCTTTTAAAAATCAAATCTGAACAAACAAATATTAAAAAAGCTCGCCTATCACAGAGAGGAAAAGTGTGAAAAGGGGAAATAGACACAGAAAGAGAGTAGCAATGACAAAAGAGTTATCCATAAGAACACAGAGTGAAGGCAGACTATGGATGTGAGCATAGCAACACCAACACCCACTGTGGCACTGGAAGCTGAGAGAGAGCTCCATGCATATATCTGGCATGAACCAGAGAGAGAATCAGAGTTCAGATATGCACACATTACTAAGCATGCGAGAAAATAAAACAAATAAAGTACTAGAGACTGCAATAAAGTACTAGAGACTGCTGATTATGACTACACCATCATAGGAAATAGATAGTATGAAACAAATTAAATCATCCACAACAGAAATTTCATGTAAATCTGTAAAACCTAAACATCTTTAAAAAGATTCTAGGTAATCTATTTTTTAGGATATCATTAGATTGAAAATTACTGCTTTGAGATTAAAGATTATTAAAGAAAACAAAAGTATGTTTCAACAAATAAAAAACTCTCATCTGTTTTACTCAAAATAAAATATCATCAAATATAGTGATGATGAAAGGACAGAAGGAAATGTATTCTTTCTGTGGAAATATAGTATATGTTCAATAGGTTGATTATTAAATATAAATTGTTTAAATCTTTTTAGATCAATGTGAAAAGTAAAAAAATAAAATAAAATCAGTTATGTTTTTTCTGATGCATTTTTAACTGTTTTTTAAATGAACCTTTTACTTTTAAATACTTATTTTTTAAAATACCATAAGAAGTAATGTTTTAATTATGGCATTTTGATACAAAGATGCCATGATACTTTATTCTTATCCAACCTTTTTATTTTCCAATGATTCAAAAATCATTTTGTTCTAGTGCAGCTTCTGAGTGACGTTGTAGTAATAATTAATCCCTATCTGAGATTTCTCCCCTGCCTTCAATCATCTAGTTCCTGGATAAAAGGCACACACAACCTTTACATTTATAATATGCCTAAACAAGCACAGGAGCTGGGCAGATATCTGTTCTCTATGCTATTATGTCTATTTCCCAACCAATAATCCCATTATATAACTTGCCATGTTTTGTCTGGACTGCTCTCAGCTACAATTAGTCAACCCACAGGCCATTATTTTATGACTCATTTACCCATGGTGGATTTTTCCTATCTCTTTTTTCCCTTGTGGTTCTCCTCTGACCCCAAGCCTGGGAACCCTAAGCCCTATCTGTGTCCCTTCTGCCCAGCAGAAGATATCTGTTGGCATCTTTATTCACCAATCAGAAATGACTTGGGGTCAAGGTCACATAGCAGTACTTGAGACTAGTGCATGCAGACTCTCTCACCTCTGGGCAACCAGATCTTGGGGCCCTCCACTTAGCAGTACAATATATAGCACAGTCTTTTGGCTAATATCCACTTATTACTGAGTTCACACCATGCATATCCTTTTGGTTCTGAGTTAATCTCACTCAGGATGATATTTTCTAGTTCCATCCATTTGTCTGCAAAACTCATGATGTGAAAGTGACACTTTTAGTACAGAAATACATACAAGTGTTGAGTGTCCTTTATGTGCATTGTATTCAAAGCACTTATTATTCTTTTCATGCATGGTAATCATACACATACAGACAGAAATGCAAACATACACACACTCACACTGGCACAGCTACAGAATAGAATTATAAGACAGCCTCTACTAAACCTCAGAATGTCCCAATCAACACAGCATTTAGAGACATACTGAGATGTTCAAACATTTATGGAAGACTAATACATACTGCTACAGATTACACCTGTAAATAAGTTATAAATAAAAGCACAGTTTGGATGGTGGAAAAGAACAGAGTTTAATACATTGTGATTGTATAAAGGGAGTGCAGTTAGTTGCTACAGTTTGGCAACAAAACTGATGGCTCCGGATAAAATGACATTTCCGTAAGCTGCTAGTGTGTGTCTTGATATTTTGGGTACCACTTGGTACCACTTGGTACCACTTGGTACCACTTGGTACCACTTGGTACCACTTGGTACCACTTGGTTACCATTCACCATACTTGATGATGTTTCCCTTTGATAAGCATAGATGAGATAGCTTTCTATTTGTTGAAACATTTTTCTTTTCTCTAATAATTTTTAGTTTGAAAAGAGTAATTTTCAAGCTGACAATGTCCGAGAAAATAGATAACTTGTCATTGTACTATTTCCCACTTTCTAATTCAGCAGATTTGTATTTATACATCTTATTACTAATATTTTCCATATAAGAAATTCTGCCTAACACTGTGCAATGTCTCAAAAATTTTAAAAATTCATTATATTGTGAAAATCCAATTTTCTCAGAAGTAATAACTAAAAAATTACTGATGAGTATTCCCAAATCCTTAGCTATTTGTAATTTCTTCAGGTTGTTCCAGCAACCTGTAGAGACTGAGCATTCTGGGTTTTTTTTTTTTTTTGAGATACCAAAAACAGCTGTTTGTATCTTTAAAAATGACCATCCTATTTTCCCCTCCTTTGAAATACATATTTTAGAAACTGCAGAGGCCTTCTCTTCCCAGATTACTACTCTTATGTTTCACCGATTACAAAAGCTTTAAACTTGGAGCTAAGCCGAGATGTATGAATCATCTCAGGCTTACAGAGAGAAGCTAGGAGAAGTAATTCAGCTATACTGATGAGAAACCATAAACATAACAGCAAGAATCATAAGTAGATGTTTTAAAATATCTATGACACGAATAATACTTCATCTCTTTGATTTTCCCCCAGTAAAGTTTCACACATGCACAGTTTCTCTTGTACTTCTCAACCTTCTTACACAGCTGTCATGCATAGATTTATATATGGGCTGACAGTTTGAATGGTTTGACAGGGATGGGTTTAAAGGGATGGGTTTACTCCAAAATGGAGTAAAACTCTGTGGCCAGGAGAAACTTTAAGTAGCAAATGCTCTTATAGCTGGGGAAGAAGTTAGTATAGTGCTAGATCTGTCCAATATAGACACATAGCTTATAATTATAATAACTGAGTTCTGTGTTTTTTAAACAGGCTTATTGGAGTTAGAAATATGAGCAACATGCTTATTTGCATTTCTTGCAATTATTTTTCAGTATGTTAAAAGTACAAAACAAAATGCCTATCATGCCTTTATTTAGTAGTACAAGCTTTAAAAATAAGAAAGCAACATATGATTTATATGGAAGAACATAGATGAATTATGAGTTCTGCTGAATTAGGAAGTGGGAAATAGTACAATGACAAGTTATCTACTTTCTGGGACATTGTCAGCTTCAAAATTACTCTTTTCAAATTGAAACTTATTAGAGAAATAAAAATATGTTTCAACAAATAGAGAACATGATCTATATGTCTCTCTTCTTCATGCCTCCCCACATGTCCCCATATACTTCCCATATTCTAAGAAGAATTATTGATGCTTACCTTATCCCTAACCTAGAATACTGCCAAGTTCTCTGTTTATGCTTAACAGACATTTGCTAACTCCCTTAATAAATATTTAATTATAATTTAAAATACATGAAGCAGAAATTGTTACTATTCAGTAACAAGAATGTCATTGGTTTAAGAAATTTTACAGAAAGTGATTCAGATATATATTTAAAAATAAGTACTATTTGCAAACGCCCTATTAGCAGAGACTTTGTACCACTGTGACCCTGCTGTCTGAATTACATATTACTCTATTATTGACACCTGTAAGTATTTAAAGACTAACTGAAAATTTATAAATATTATTGAAAGTTATAGAGAAAATAATATGAATCACACAAATAATTTCCAACAGTCTTTTTTGGAAAGAATTCTTCCATATTCAGATCTAAAATAGAACAAGACACATTCAGAACATGAAACCTGTGGTTTAGAGTATTCTCATCAATTTCATAAATGATCTTTAAAATACTGACAGCTGTACTTTTAATCAGTGAAGAGTGATATGTGAAAGACCTCTCAAAGGGTAATTGTCCTTCCGAAGAAGTCATGTGCTGCGCACCAATCTAAGACTGTAACATTTTCCACCATGTGACGTTTCCCATAATGACTGGCTGAAATTCCCATTTCACTCTGTTACTTCTTAGTAGACTCTACATTTCCTGAGGAAAATCATTTTCCTCATGACCCCATTTGAAAATACTGGAACATAAGAAGGGAAGTTTTGTGGGTTAAAAAAATGGAGGGAAGTAGAGTAATGTAGGGGAGTATAGAGTGATTGTGTGCAGATTTTGTGTTCAGCGTTTCTGTAATGCATATATAGCAGACACCTGAGGTTATCCTACGGTCTCCTCATATGCTTGTGCCCCCTACTCATGCATATATATAAAAAGAGAAGAAAGAAAAATACACATTCAATCCTACCTGCATGATACATGAATAGAAAACTTTTACAGACGACTACATGAGTTTCCTCAATGTAGACTGGATTATGAGATTAAAGTCATGGTGGGCGTAACATTTCTAATGTCACATGGTTTCTAACTCTGTGCCTTTTCCTTTTACAATACTCTAGTCATGTTCCCTTGTCAAGGCTGATGTTGTGTTCATGAATCTCTCTCTCTCTCTCTCTCTCTCTCTCTCTCTCTCTCTCTCTCTCTCTCCCCTCTGTGTGTGTGTGTGTGTGTGTGTGTACAAGAACTGGTATGTGCCTAAGAGGCAAGATATATATGACTTTATACTTTAATTCATTTTTCAACTAAAGTAGAAGCATAATGTGTAATTAAGCACAAATGAAACCTTATTGGCTCCCTTATTTATTTCAATTAAAATAATACCTTTAAAAGTCATTAATTTTAATTTATATTTGAAATATTATAACTGAATGTTAATTTATTCTCTCAGTAGCTTGAAGAATTTCTCTTTTTCATATTAGTAGTTTTGTATGCTAACTTAATGGAAAATCATAACTGATAATATTATTTACTTGCAGATTTAAATTATATCAAAATTCATATTTTTCTAAAACATGAAGAGTTTAATACTTTATTATTTCTACACTGAACTACTACATGAAATTTTAGCATCACTTAAATTGTAAAGAGCATTAAAGGAGCTATCTACAATATTATCAATTAATTAACCAAAAAGTATTCTATATTTGATCATTTACTTAGTTCCTCCTTTAGTTAAAAATTATTAACTCTTGGGTAGTCAACCAGTACAGTAGTCCAGTCATGTGCAGAAGATATTTGAGGTTATCCTCTGGTCTATGCATGCACACACACAGACACACAGGCACACAGACATACAGACACACAGACACACACACATACACACAGACACATACTTACACACCCATGCACGATGCATGAACTTATTTATAAACATAAAATCAGGAAAAGAGAAAGCCATACATTTAGTTGTACTTGAAAATATGACACAAATAATGTGCTTTTACAAATAATTAACTATATTTTCTCAAGGTAGTTTTTATTAAGTTGAAGTGAAGGTCACGTCAAAGTCACTTTCAGGTCTTTCCTTCTGGTATACACTGTTTCCCTCATCTAAGATCATGTAATCCTTGTCTTTTTGTTAGACTGTAGTCTTGGGAGTTAGGAGTTTGATGTGCCGAGAACAGTTGTTCATTCTTAAAAGAAATTAGTATTAATTTTACTTACATGTATTAAGTGATCACCCTCATATGCTAAAATACATTTTTGAAAATTTATTAATAAAAATATTAATACCATAGGAACAATAGCCTTAGCATACTGCACATTTTATTCCATTTATATGAACTTTCCCTCTTCACTGGGACCTGAGACAAAAACATATTAGCCTGCCCTTTGTTATTTACCTTCTAAATGAAATTGTCAAAGACTGGTTTCTAAATTACTGAGATATATAGACAACCAAATAACTTTACAAAAGAACACAGAAAAGTGTGTCAGGATATAATGGAGTCTAGAATGAGCTTTGTTTTTATTTACTTAAATATTATTAGGTTACTACCTGAGGTGATTCAAAGAAACATCTGAACGAATATGTATAAACTCAAAACCTTTATTGAGTCTCTTTCTCAAATTCATTGAAGATATTGTCAAACAGATTCCACTATAACCACAAAATCTGTTCAGCATTGCCTCTGGCTGCCATCTGTCTACTTATACAGGAAGCAGAGATCATTA
This sequence comes from Grammomys surdaster, assembly GCF_004785775.1. Classification (NCBI taxonomy): domain Eukaryota; kingdom Metazoa; phylum Chordata; class Mammalia; order Rodentia; family Muridae; genus Grammomys; species Grammomys surdaster. Next base: position 436,037 of record NW_021620869.1, read on the forward strand.
TATACGTGTGTATGTTTTTCTAAAGCATCAGACCTGACCTCCACTTCATCTGCAGGATGACAACACTCGCAGGCAACTCTATGGGGGCCACATTAATTCTGTTAAATAACATGTTACTATGTTCCAAACATTATTCATAATTTTCTGCATTTTAATATTTTATTACAGTAGTAAGTGGCAGTACATTGTGATCTAATTGGCTTAAGTATATTGCAGTCTCTTACATACTTAGAATGACACTGCCAAGCAGAAAACATAAGATTTATGTTATTGCACACCTATGCAAATATCTCATTCACCCTGCATAGTTCTTAGTCTCTTTTAATGATAGTCTTTCTTGACATGTCAATCTTTTTTAATTTGTAATTTTGTGAGTGTGTATATGTGTATGCATCCATGAGGGCAAGTGTGTTCACATGTGTGCCACAGGAGATAGCATATAGTTGGAGATCAGAGGATTAGCCTGGAATTGGTTACCTCTGTTCAGATGGGTTTAGACATGAAACTTTGGTCCTCTTATGAGGCAAATTCAAGGTGCCATCTCTCCAGGCAGGTTTGGTGTGCTTGTCTGAGGAAGGAATTAGACTTATCCATCCACTTCTTCTCCCATTTTTTTTTCCTAGCCCTACGCGGCATTCTCATCCTTATGTCGCATTCTAACCTCTAAAGGGAAAGAGAAGTGAGTGTGTTCCTAAGCAGAATTCCAGGATGAAAAGAACCTTGGCTATACCCAGAGCATTTGCAAGCTCGGCACTGTAGACCTTGGTAGATAGAGCATGGGACCGGGATTCAATGCTCCAAACTGCAGAACAAATAAATAAAACTTTGGGCTTTCTTCCAATAGTGTAATTGGAAGACTAGTTTTCACTCTAGTACATTAAGAAGAAACCATAGCTTTAAAGTATCTCTTTTACCATTTAGGAGAATCTTCCTTTCGCAAATAATTGAATAAGCAAATTTGCCCTAGGAAAGTCTGTACTCCCTCATTTTTTCACAGTTCCTGCTGAAAGATCATTTTCAATAATAATCAACTAATGGTGTTTAGAAGCTTGCCATGAGATGTCCCTTGTGTCATGTACTGCGCATGCACTATAACCTTTTACTCTGGCTGTATGTCAGTACTGTTAGCGATATGATTTTAGGAACATGCTTACATTGATGTGGAGTTTATGAAGAACAGGCTACACAAATGGAAATTGTCTTACTTCATTCAATATGCATGCAATGAACACTTGTAAAACAAAAATTCAGCAATAATCACCATGCTTATTTCAGGCAAATCTGAAATACAATCAGTTGCAACAGCAGGTATATTGTTCATAAAGGAAGGTTATACATGGGCTAGACTTGAGGCTAGACTTACTATCTTTCTATGTACAAACATATGAAGGCTCATTTTATACTGGCTAGATATATGAAATAAAAATAAAGAAAGGCAAAATGGCAATGTTATTCCCTACTTGCTAGCATAAAAGACCAACCAGGAGCCGACTCCAATGAAATCACATTGGGGTCTTGTTTTCACAAACTCAAGTTTGAACTTTCTCACAGCTGGCCCACAGGACAATTTAGTGAAGCTGCCCCGAAGTCTCACAAGGGCAAGGTTTTATAGGAAATGAGAGCGAGTGTGCGGGTGTCCATTCTGGCAAGCATCTAATTGAATGACTACTGTAAGCCGACAGGTGGGTGCTCTGAAGCAAGACCTGATATAAATTACAAACGGTCTGAAAGTACCTCTTAAACAATCAGATTATTCTTTGATTAACTGTTGCTAGGAAGTAGCTAGGAAGTAACTCCGGCCAAGGACAAGCCGTGGGGTCCTTCCTGGTACTTAGGTACTTAGGTACTTGGGTTCAGCTGTGGGTCAAGTTCTCAGGCTTTTTTTTTTTTAATTTTTATTTTAAGATGGAGGCCTGTCCAAAGATGAAATAGGTTTGACCTCTCAGTAGTACAGGTTAGAGAACATGATGAATCTTGCTCTAGCTATTTGGGAAGGCAAAAGAAAATCTAAAAAATGATATTAAATCTCAATATGAGAATAAATCAAATTAGAAAAAATGAATAGACAGACAGACAGACAGACAGACAGACAGACAGATAGAGTAGGTAGAGCGTTAGGTTCAAAGGTAACATGAGACTATATTGGTGGTAACCCATTGAATCTGGTTGTTGGACATATTTATATAAATTTCTGCAATTGAACGATATGTTAGAAAGCCATAGATCAATATGTAATTTAAAACTCTAATGAGTTCACAAGCAGCCAAATAGTTATTTTGTGTTATTATTGCAGTTCAATTCACCAAGCACATGAATCCCTTTTCCTCCACCAAAATGCAATTAGCATCCATGAAATTATACAATTTTCCATTTTCCTTTGCCCACCTATGATGATTGTGGCTAATGAACATCTAAATTATTCATTTGTAAGGAGAACAAGTGATTTTTCTTTTAAAAAGATGCTGTGTTCTTTAAAATAGCTGTTCTTCATTCTCCACTTAGTCCAGATCATTAGTGAGTTAAGTGTTTCTTAATGAAGAATGCTGCCTCACTGAGCTCTGCTTCATCTGAGAATTTGAGGAATAGTTTAAAATTCCTGAAGTCCAGAACTGCATCTGAGAGTAAGCTTGTGAGATGTCAGAATTCTTTATTTCTTCACCTTAAGTCATTTCCAGAAATATATTTTGACTTTTATAGAGATCATGTACTTGTGGACATATTTTAAACCATCAGATCTAGATACAAACAATCTTTGCATTTAGTATTTTATATAGTTGCTTTTGTCAGGAAAGACATAAACATTGATCACAAAATAATTTATAAAATAACCACTTGATGTATGAAAAAAACTTAGAGAAGTGGACAAAAACACCCTGCATCTTAATTTCCTGGCTATTTTTGCAAATGGAAGTCCCTAATCTAATAGCTTGAGTTAAGGAAGCAAATGGGCTAACACATGAGAAGTGTGAGTCTGGGTTCTTCTCGGTTTTGCACTTTATTGAATCTAATTCACTTCTCTTCGATGTTATCTTTACTTGTTCAAAGATGTTTCATCCGTTTTTCATTTATTTATTTATTGGTCTATTTTTTTATGTTGTTGGAGAGGTGTGTGAAGAGAAGTAAGTTAGTTTAAGGAACAAAAGATATGTTTCTGTTAAACTACACAGTGTATGACAGCCTTTTATCACACACCATGTCACGGTGAAAAGGAAACCCGTCTCCTAATAGTATAGAATGTTGACTTGGATGAAGTGTAACCCTGTCTTCATGGTAAGCGTGAATGAGTGTGTTTGAAAGCAATTCCAGACTACTGGTGATATTTTCCTGATACTCTAATTCAAATAACATAAAACTACAAGATACTCTCAATTCTATATACTTTACATGAATATTCAGAATTGGCATTGTGTTAATATTCTTTAATTTAAGGGCTGAAGACTTGGTTTACTTTACAAAATTATTTTAGTGGGCAAATAATTGCTCTTAAGTATTTGTGTGCCTGGCTCCATGGCTCTACAATCAGTGAGTGCAAACATACCAAATTAGAATTTGAAAGTGACAAAATCCAGTAACATTTACTCTTACTTCACTTGTGTTAGCTTGAGCTCATGGTGCAAACAGCACATCTCTAAGCCATAGAAACACCATCTCCTTTGATCTCTTCAGGTGCCAGCAATTGAATTAGAGCCCCAGGACCACCAGGACCAGATGTCTCTTTTCATCTCTGCTTTGTCCTCAACTTTACCTTATGGTTAAAATGTAATCATAAAATTCCAGAGTGACAAAGTTGTAGTTTTCTAAATATCCTAGCTATGCTACTCTGATGTGCTAAAAGAAAATCTCTCTTTTTAATTGTAATCAAAGATCCCTATGTGTCTAGTTAAGTGGGTATTCAATCAGCAAAGCTTTACCAAGAATGTCTCAGTTAACTAACATTATGCAAAACTTCAAGAAGTGAATATTTTAGATAAAAACTTCTACCTTATTAATAGAATAGACATAATTTCAATTATTATTCATATATGAAATGAAATTGCAAAAAACACATAGTCACAAGTCATTATAAACTGATGCATGCAAAAAAAATGACATAGCATATTGTATCAATGTTAAATAAAAATGTTTTTTTTTCCACTTTGGTTGCAGAGGTAATGGTCTTAAGCTTTCTATGCAAAAATTACTATAAGGGCTTCATTATCATAATAACAAGCTTCTTTACTTATATTTTATATTCACATTTATTCTCATTTGTTAACCAGATGAATTATTCAAGAAAATAAACATGAGATTAAAAAAATTACTCATGTCCATGGATTACTCAAACAGTCAAACAGTACCAGAAATCTTGCAGAGTTAAAGGTGTTAATCTATTCAAGGGATTTTGTGGACATAGATTCAATTTGGTGTTTCTGAGGAATGGAGCGTCAATAGGCTACTCAGATCAGATAAGAATTCTTGACACACACTGAGATAAAGGTGACAATCAGAGAAGCAAAGCAGTCAAACACCGCAGCTCCAATCAGATATCAAAGAAGTCCTCATTACCACTCAATTAAAGCAGCTGACTAGGAACTCAGGTGCTCTGCATATAGCCTTTAAGTTGAAAAAGCTGGAAAACTGTACTTTAGCGTTGTGGTATCTTATACACTGTAAAAGCTGGAGAAATTTTAATTTGAAACATTTTATGTAGATAACCTTTTATCGGAGGGGAACTCAACCTTCCAACAGATTTGATCTGAGAATGTAGAATAAATTTTTATTTTTTTGTAAGACTGATTAGTTCACTATTGAATACATTTAAAATTTTATCTACAGTCCACCAAATGAGCACAAATTTCTCAGCATGCTATGAATCTTCCATTAAAACAGTCAACATCATTTCAATCCTTCTCTCTGTATTCTACACTCATTTTGCCTTTTTGGCACAATATGACCCCTTTTACATTTTGTTTCAGGCCCTATATGTATTAGTGTAATTTCTACAACATTTCTGCTTTCTGATCCAAAAAATGGAGCAGGATATTTATTTTTAAAATGGTATTGAAGTCAGTTTTCTCAATGGTCACAGTTACCTTAGGTGTACATAGCTAAATTGTCTGGTCCTATGTCCATAGGGGCATACTACTTTACAGTATGCCAGCTTTAGGTTGGAATATTAGGATGTTTTACTGCCATTGGTATGACAAAAGAAAGAAAGAAAGAAAGAAAGAAAGAAAGAAAGAAAGAAAGAAAGAAAGAAAGAAAGGAAGGAAGGAAGGAAGGAAAGAGAGAGAAAGAAAGAAAGAAAGAAAGAAAGAAAGA
>NW_021620869.1:441437-528941 GCF_004785775.1 Grammomys surdaster
GGAGGAGGGAGGGAGGGAAGGAAGGAAGGAAGGAAGGAAGGAAGGAAGGAAGGAAGGAAGGAAGGAAGGAAGGAAGGAAAAAATGTATGGTACATTTATCCAGGTCCAGGCCTTTGCTGACATGAGTGTTTCTGCCTTTGGTATGCTATTCATGGATATTTACTTCATGGATAATCTTATAAAACAGTGTAATAGTACAGCCTCAAGAACTGATTTCTTTTCATGGTACTTGGTGAGAGAAACTGTACTTTATATACATGCCGGATATTCCATTAAGGAATGCTGCCAGTCTATTGAGACTGTCATACTATTATTTCCTCCATTAATTAATTTATTCATCCCCATCTCTGCCCCTCTTCCTAGTCATCCCCAGCAAAGTCTCTCCATGTATCCCCTCGCCTTCACCTCTGATATAGTAGGGGTCCCCACTGGGCAGTTCCTTTTCCTGGCACATCAAGTCTCTGCAGTTTTGGGGGACCCATGGAGACTGGGCTGCACATCTGCTACATATGTGACAGGAGCCTCAGTCTAGCCCCTGTATGTCTTTGGTTGGTTGCTCAATCTCTGAGAGTCTCCAAGGAGCCAGGTTATTTGACTCTGTGGAGTTCCTGTGGCATTCTTATCCCCTTCAGGGCCTTAAATCCTTCCCCCAACTTCTCCATAGGAGTCCTCAGCCTCCATCCAGTGTTTGGCTATCTCTGCATCTGCTCCAGTCAGTTGCTCAGTAGAGCCTCTCAGAGGACAGTTACGATAGTTTCCTGTCTGCAAGCATAACAGAGTATCACTAATAATGTTAGGGATTGATGCTTGCCTTTAGGATGGTTCAAAGTTGGGCTGGTCATTGGTTTGCCATTCCCTCAGTCTCTGTTCCAGCTTTGTCCCTGTATTTCTTTTAGACAGGACAAATTTTGGGTGAAAGGCTTTGTGCATGTGTTGGTGTCCTTATTTCACCACTGGGGGGGGTGGGGGGGAAGGGCCCTGAATGTCTATAGGAGGTGGCTTCTTCAGGTTCCATAGCCTCATTGCTATGCATATCAGCTAAGGTCACTCACAATTGACTCCTGAGGGCCTCCCCCATCTCATGTCTCTGGCATGTTCTAGAGATGCCCCCTAACCCCCTCATCCTCTGGTAGCTACAGATTTTCATTCATTCTCCTGGCCCTCTGGTCCTCTCGCCTGTCTATACTCACACCTGATCCTGCCCCCTTTCTATCCCTTCACCTACCCAATTCCCTACCCCCCTCTGCCTACTATGACTAGTTTATTTCCCCTTCTAATTGAGACTCAAGCATCTTCACTTGTACCTTTCTTCTTCTTTAGCTTCTTTGGGCCTATGGAGTATATCATGTGTATCCTGTACTTTATGGCTAATATCCACTTATAAGTGAGAACATACCATGCATTCTCCTTTGAGTCTCTATTACTTCACTCAGGATGATAGTTTTTAGTTCCATCCATTTCCCTGCAAAATTAATGCTGTTCTTGTTCTTAATATATGAATAGCATTCCATCGTGTATATGAACCATTTGAACCACACTTATTGTATCCATTCTTCTTTTGTGGGACATCTGGGTTGTTTTCAGCTTCTGGCTGTTATGAATGAAGCTATTATGAACACAGTGGAACATGTGTCCTTGTGGTATGGTGGAACATTTTTTGGATATATGCCCAGAGGTGGTATAGTTCTTCCTGAAGATCCAGGAAGAACTATTTCCAGTTTTCTGAGAAACTGTTAGATTTGTTTCCAGAATTGTTAAACAAGTTTGCACTCCCAAACTAGTGTTGGGGGCAGGGGAGTATTCTGTTTTCTCTACATCCTTGTCAGCATGTGCTGTCACTTGAGTTTTTTTCTTAGTCACTCTGATGGGTGTAAGACAGAAGTCATCTCAGAGTCATTTGGATTTGCATTTTCCTGATGACTAAGGACAATGAACATTACCTTAAGAGCTTCTCAGCCATTTGAGATTCCTCTGTTGAGAATTCCATCTTTAGCTCCGTACTACGTTTGTTTGTTTGTCTGTTTGTTTGTTTGTTTGTTTTTACATCCCAATCACTGCCTCCTCTATCCTCGTCTTTCCCTCATCAAGGCTCTCACCCCATTCCCCCTCTCTTCTCCTCTGAGAGATTAAGGCCCTCCCCTGGGTATCTGCAGGTTATAGGCTTTTCATCTGCCACCGGGGCCAGACAAGGCAACATTTTGTGGAAACTAGAGCTGTAACAACAGCTCTAGAGACAGCTTCTACCACAAGTTCAGTCAGCTACTGGGTGGAGCCCCTCAGAGGACAGTTATACTAAGCTCCTGACTGTAAGCATAACAGAGTATTATTAATAGTGTCAGAGATTGGTGCTTGCTCATATGTTATGTCTCAAGTTGAGCTGGTTATTGATGGCCATTTTCTCAGTCTCTCTCCCATCTATTTTAATTGGGTTATTTGGTTTGTTGGAGTCTAACTTCTTGAGATTTTTTTATATATATATTTGGATATTAGCCTTCTATTGGATAGGGTTAGTAAAGATCTTTTCCCAATTGGTAGGCTGCTGTTTGTCCTATTGACAGTGTCCTTTGTCTTACAAAAGCCGTTCAGTTTCTTGAGGCCCTATTTATCGATTGTTGATCTCAGCGCCTGAGCCACTGATGTTCTGTTCAGGAAGTTGTCTCCTATACCAATGCATTCAAGGCTATTTTATATTTCCCCTTCTATTAGATTTAGTGTATCCAGTTTTATGTTGAGGTCTTTGATTCACTTGGACTTGAGTTTTGTGCAGGGTGATATATATGGATCTATTTGTATTCCTTTACATGTAGACATATTGTTAGACCAGCACCATTTTTTCCTGATGTATGACTTTTGGCTTCTTTGTCAAAAATCACATGTCCATAGGCATATGGCTATTTTTCAGCATCTTTTCTTTTATTCCATTGATCAAGCTGTCACAACCTCATTCTCACCAATGGACAGATCATCAAAACAGAAACTAAACAGAGAAATAATGTAACTAATAGATGTTATGAACAAAATGGATCTCACAGATATCTACAGAATCTTTCACTGTGAAGCAAAAGCATACATCTTATTTTCAGCACCGTATGGAACATTCTCCAAAAATGGCCTCATAATCAGTAACAAAGCAAGCCTTCAAAGATACAGAAATATTGAAATAACCCCATGAATCTTATAAAATCACCATGGATTAAGGCTGATATTCAACAAAACCAGAAACAACAGAAAGCTAACAAACTCATGGACTCTGAGCAACTTTCTACTCAATGACCATTGGGTTAAAGAAGAAATAAAGAAATTAAAGACTACCATGAAAATGAAAGCACAACATACTAAGACTTATGGGACACAGCGAAAGAAGTGCTAAGAGGAGAATTCATAGCACTAAGTGCCTTCATAAAGAAATTTGACAGATCTCATACTAGCAAAATAACAGCACACCTAAAAACTTTTAGAATAAAAAGAAGCAAAGACAAGAGGAGCAAAGGGGAGAAAATAGTCAAACCCAAGGATGAAATCAAACAACTAGAAACAATGTAAAGAATGAAAACAAACAAACAAACAAACAAAAACCAAGAGCTGGTTCTTTGAGAAAGTCAACTAGAAAAAACAAAAACAAAAACAAAAAACTTTAGCCAAACTAAAAGCAGGAAAGACAGTATTCAAATGAAAACAAACAAACAAAAATACAGAAATGAAAAGGGAGACATAACAAAAACTGAGGAAATTCAAAGAATTATTAGGTCTTACTTCATGAGCCTGTACTCCACAGAATTGGAAAATCTTAATGAAATGGATAATTTTCTAGACAAATAGCATGTATCAAAGATAAATCCAAATCAGATAAACTATCTAAATAGTCTTATAACTTTTAAGAAATAGAAGCAATCATTACCACTTCCCAACCCCAAACCACCAAGGGCCAGATGGTTTTAGCACAGAATTCTACAAGAATTTCAAAGAAGAACTAATACTAATACTTCTCAAACTATTCCACAAAATAAGAACAGAAGGAACACTGCCAAATTCATTCTATGAGGCCTCAGTCACTTTGACACCTAAACTGCACAAAGACTTAACAAAGAAAGAGAGTTTCTGACCAATTTCTCTTATGAACATTGATGCAAAAATACTCAATAAAATTCTCACAAACCCAATTCAAGAACACTTTCAAAAACATCATTCACAATGATCAAGTAGGCTTCCTCACAGAGAGGAAGGAATGGTACAATATATGAAAATCTATCAACATATTCCATCATATAAACAAACTGAAAGAAAAAAAATCACATAATCTTCTCAAGAGACACTGAAAAAGCCTCTGAAAAAATCCAACACCTCTTCATGTTAAAGGTCCTAGAGCAATCAAGGTACATACTTAAACATAATAAAATCAATATACAGGAAGCCAAAAGCCAATGCGAAATTAAATGGAGAGAAACTTAAAGCAATACCACTAAAATCATCGATAAGACAAGGCTGCCCCGCCTCTCCTTATCTGTTCAATATAGTGCTTGAAGCCCTAGCTAGAGCAATAAGACAATTAAAGATCAAGGGGATACAAATTCAAAACAAAGTTGTCGAAATATTGTTATTAGTGGATGATATGTTAATATACATAAACAACCCCCCTCCCCCAAATTCTACTACAGAAATCCTACAGCTGATAAAACTCCTTTAGCAAAGTGGCTGGATACAAAATTAACTCAAAGAAATCAGTGGCCTTTTTCATACAAATGATAAGTGGGCTGAGAAAAAAAATAATTAACTAGGGAAATAACACCCTTCACAATAGCCACAAATAATATAAAATATCTCGATGTAACTCTAACCATGCAAGTGAAGGACCTATAGGTCAAAACTTCAAGTTCCTGAAGAAAGAAATTGAGGAACATATCAGAAGATGGAAAGGTTTCCTATACTCATGCATAGGTAGGATTAACGTAGTGAAAATGGCTATCTTACCAAAAGCAATCTACAGATTCAATGCATTACTCTTCAAAATTCCAACGCAATTCTTTTACAGACTTTGATAGAACAATTATCAACTACATATGAAAAAGCAGAAAACTCAGGACACCTCAAATAATCCTGAACAATAAACAAACTTCTGGAGGAATTGCCATCCTTAAACTCAAGCTGTACTATAGAAAATATCATACTTTTAATAACTAAAGAATTATTATAAAGTGTGTGTGTGTGTGTGTGTGTGTGTGTGTGTGCAGGTCCCCATGTAGTCCATTGACACCAGAGCACAAAGCCTGAAGTTAAAAGCACTTGTAAACTGCCTGATATGAGTTCCTTGAACCAAATTCAATCATCTAGAAAAGCAGAGCCGGCCCTTTACTGCTGAGCCATTTCTCTATCCCCAGTCTGGCAACATTATACCCTTGTACAGATTCTCAAACACATAGGACTTCTGATGAATCTTTAATCAAGTTCCTGGTTCATACCAGCATGTTTTGCAGTATCATGATGTTGCCATTTCTCTTTCCCACATTGCTGTGTGAACTCATTGCCTTAGCACAAATACATGGGAGTAATATCAGTCACAAGTGAAGGTATGTGATTAGACATATGTATTAAATACTTACAAACCATAAGAGAAGTAATCAATACAGAGAACTACATAGCTATGTGCCGATAGAAGGTCTATGAGCTTAACTTCCTATTTATTGTCTTATTTAACTGAGATTTGAGAATGCCTCCCATAACAATGAAGAACCAATATAACTAGGGCATAAGATTTGGGATCTACAGACAGTTACATAAACTCATCATACGGGAGGCAAGTGAAGATTCTATGGTAGAATGAATTATTTAACATCCAAAGAAAATGAATTAATTCATAAGCAAAGCCTGAAAAATAATTTAAATATTTAAGTATGTTAACTGATTGCCTGGGGGGTTTATTTGTTTCCTAAATCTGAAAAATTATGGCAAAGATCACATGAGAGTAATTGTTCTTCTTACAGGTGTCTTACCAAAATTTTACCTCAGCCCGTAGTCTTATAGATATCTTTATCCCAGCTTAATAGATGCAAAAATAATCTTTAAGATATTTTTAAACTCTTAATAAAAAGCACGAGCATTTATAGATTTCTAAGCTCTTCATTCTGTAAAGTAGCATTTATTATGTTAAAATTTTATTCTGAAAATAAACAGTAAAAACATACTATAGCTTTGAACTGATTTTAATTGAAAAGGTTAAATTCAATAAAAACCATAATTCTAACATTATATGACTGAGAAAAATTAATGTGTTATTTAAATAGATGAAGTAGATTGCTTGACAAGTATTCAAGTTACATGGAGGGAAAATGATACCATTTCACATTGTGAACAGTTGTTGGTATAATATGTACTCTTTCCCCTTAATAATTACGTGTTCCTTCTTGTCTCTTCTACACAAATCCAAATAATTAAAGTATATTAGCTGCCTTGTGGGAAGGACATTTGGTTTTAATTAACATTAGACAATAAGGCAGGCAATTTTGTTTCTATTACTATTCACTATTTGCTGTATACAAGACTTGCAGTCTCCACACAGAAAGGGCACTATGAAAGGCAAAGAAAGGCTCTGAAGCTGATTGACCCTACATCTCATGAAGTATTTAAAATAATTTTTTGATGAAAAATTTTCATCCTTTTTTGGACAATTCTAACAATATGTGGCACTCTAATGTGAAAAAGATCGTAAAGTAGGAGTGTTTTACAGTCATCATTTCAAAACTAAGCTAGATAACCTTTTCAGTGTGTATCTGGCAGGATTAGAAATCGAAAAGTCAATGGCATATATTGATGTGAACTTAGACGATAAAGGACTAAGAATGGTAGCTATGAATGACTTAATTCATTTTGGTGAAGTGAACATTCAGATTTTAATTTTCTAAACTAATCACATTCATTTGTTATAGGGTGGAATTTCACTTAGATTGCCTGTGTAGTAAAATTGGATAACCTCTTTCAATATCTGTATCAGTTTGTTTTTCTACCTAACAAACCACTCCAATTTCACTAGCTAATAACAGCAAGCATTTCATCAGCTGAGAGTATGGTGATATGATAGTAGGCTGACTCTACCGAAAAGATGTCCTTGTACTTTTTGCATTCCACTCTTCATCATGTCAGCCAGAAACTGCTCACCTGGTAAACTGTCTTTCTGTCTTTTTGTCTCTGTCTCTGTCTGTCTCTGTCTCTCTCTTGTTTTCTCTCTCTCTCTCTCTCTCTCTCTCTCTCTCTCTCTCTCTCTCTCTCACACACACACACACACATACATACACACACATACATACACACACTACCATCACCACCATCACCACCACTATACTGGCTGGTTTTGTATGTCAACTTGACACAAACTGGAATTATCACATAGAAAGGAGTCTTCCCTGAGTAAATGCCTCCATGAGATCCAGCTATAAGGCATTGTCTCAATTAGTGATCAAGGATGGGAGGGTCCACTGTGGGTGGTACCATCCCTGGGCTGGTAGACCTGGGTTCTATAAGAAAAGAAGCTGAGCAAGCCAGGGGAAGCAATTTAGTAAGCAGCACCCTCCATGGTTTCGATATCAGCTCCTGCCTCCAGGTTCCTACTCTGTGTGAATTCCAGTCCTGACTTCCTTTGGTGATAAACAGTGATGTGGAAGTGTAAGCTGAATAAACCTTTCCTCCCCCAACTTGCTTCTTGGTCATGATGTTTTGTGAAGGAATACAAACCCTAAGACAATCACCAAAAAAGAGACAGAAATTAGAAGGAGGAAGCAGAGGAGGAGAAAAGGAGAAGAAGGAAGGAGTTGGAGACAATTAATAATAATAATGAAGAAGAGAAATAGGAGAAGGAGGAGGAGAGACGAGGAGGAGGGGGAAGAGAAGGAGGAAGAGGAGGAGGAGGAGGAGGAGGAGGAGGAGGAGGAGGAAGAAGAAGAAGAAGAAGAAGAAGAAGAAGAAGAAGAAGAAGAAGAAGAAGAAGAAGAAGAAGAAGACAGAAAAGACATCAGATGAAAAAATGAGTATAGACTCACAGTTTGTGTATCAGCACATCCTAAAATCTATGGTTCAATAAAGTCACCAAAACAATGATGTTCAAAAAGAAAGTCAATGTAACCACAACCAGTTGGAATTCAAGTTCAGTCCATGTTATAAAGACGTGAATGTGAGGAGTGAAAGAGCATGGTCCGGCTTCTCAATTTACTTCACCGTGTCAGAAAACAATGAATTCTTGTTATATTTTCTTTCAAATTACTTTTTAATTGTACTCATTTGATACTATCAGTGATGATAAAGTAAAAATATGAGAAACAATATTTATTTGTATTACAAAATGCCCTTTACATACTATTTTATTAACATATATTAATTAACAATCTGATACATGTTGCTGATACGTGTTTCTCATGCTAGTGGAGTATACTTCACACAGTAGAAATTTCTTTGAAGCAAACAATACCAGAACAGAACAAAGGTTTAGTTCTTTGGAACTTCTAGCCTTCAAGCAACACAGTTAGCTCTTTCACTGCCTTTACACTTGACTGAAATTAAACTTTTTTGTGTGTCTCAGCTCAGCTAACTTGATACTGCATCAGCTCTCTTTGGGTTTTGGCCCCAGTCATGGAGGGGACTAACTGTCATCTCTTTGGGTCTTTAGCTTCCTAATCATCCTGTAGAATTTGAAACTTGATAGTCTTCAAAATCATGTGAAACATTACCAACCTGAGTAGTCATAGACCTTGTAAATAGGTAGCCTTGGCAGATAATACCAACTTTGATAAGAACAAGTGAATCATAGACAGAGTCATAGTGACCTTTCCCCTGAACCTTCACCCAGCCGATACCCTGTTCTGAAAGATATCTGTACTCCCCCTGAACACCAACGCTCTGGTGTCATCCCTTTCCCCACATCCTGCCTTTTTATGTTTATAACCCCTGTGTGAATAAGTAAAAATTATGATTTGACTTAAAAAATAAATAAAAATATAAAAAAATAACTGTCATGATACATATTTATATTAAGCATATATAAACAAAATTCATATGCAAATATGTAAGTGTATATATGTGAATAATTAAAGAGAAATAATTAACAGAAAAGTGGATGGAGATCTGTTAGAACTACAGTTGATATTCAAATACAATTAGCAACCTGTTTCTTGAATTCTAACATGTCATGAAGTCTATTCCAAGTTTCAAACTTTAATGAGTTTCTTGTTGAAAGCAAAATTTGATGTGTGTGAGAGTATTTAAATATTCACAGCATGAAAAATTGCCACTATATTAGATATTTCAATTAAAGTAAAATGCATTTTCTAGGATAAATTGCTAACAATGAGTACAGATGCATTTGATTAAAGCAATGCCCCATGAACTCTATTGTCAGATTTATTATATTTTAATGCATACAAGATGAATGAAAATAAAAACTAAAAATTACCTTTACCTTTCAAATATAAAAAGAAAAACTATGTTCTTTTTCTGATCTCCTCTTTGTGCTTCACTATTAGCCTTTGTTTGCTTCTCTGTCTGTTTATGCGATTGGGGATCATACTTGTATATATTCCCAAGTGGCCTAGAATTCACAGAGCAGCTGATGATGACAGGCAACATCTGATGATCCTGGTTCTATCTTTACTTTCAAGTTCTCTGGTTACAAGGCTGTGTTATAATCCTTCCTAGTTTATAGTGTATTAAGCCTAAGTCTATGTGAATGCTAGGCAGCCATTTCACAAATGGAACACACCTATCCTCTTTCTAAAATGTAATTAATTTAAAAATACCATGATGATATGAATATGATTTAAAGGAGAAGGCATGAAGCTCAGGAAGATAACAAAATTAGCAATAACCCTTCACTTGTTTTACACAGCAAATGTCATGTAGATAACCAACTAATTGATTTACTGTTCCAGGAAGTATAAATGTCTATTTACCATATTTTCTTGTGAATTCTAATACCAATCAATTGCAAACAGAAAGAATTTTAAAAACATGAACATTTCCTTTCATATAACACAATTACTGAGTAACTTAGCTTATTATTTAAATATAATTGAAAATAAATTTGTCATTACAAGTATTCTTTTTATAGAAGTTACAAATTTGGATATTATTAAGTCCAATTTTCTTTGATTTCACAAATGTTTTAAATAATGTTTCAACTTATAAATGTTAAGATTTACTGAAATTTTATTTACTCAAATAACAATCCAATTATTTTTGATGTAATATTCATAAAAATTTTTATAAATTAAATATATAAAACCATAAAACAGTTGCCAAATAGAACCACAGTTTAAACAAAAAAGTAAAATTACTAATTTTCCTAGATTATTTTAAAACATACACATGCACACACATACTCATGCACACACTGAAGCACACACACATTGCACAATGGTAGGTAAAATACTATGAAAGTTTGTCTAATGCATGTATAATTTGCTTGGTTGAAGGCTTACTTTTTACCAGTCTTTTTTAATATGAGGTAAAATTTTATGTTATGATAATATAAAATGAACTATCACATGAACAAGTGTCAAATACAATGTTATTAGCCCTTCATAGTTATTGAATTCTACATTTTTTCATTCACCGGAGGAAGTGGCCACAAGTCACATCTTTCATGTGTGGACAGTGTTGAGTAGTAGAGGATATAAAACAAGAAATTTTAATTTAGTTGAAGCCAGAAGAATGATTTTACTTGTATCTTTAATACTTAGTATTTTGAGCATTAGAGAGTTTAAATATTCTATTGGCTCTTTCCATAAGACAAAGAACTTAAGGGGGTTATCTGAACTCATGTTCTCAAAGGATATATCTCATGATTTCACAGATAATTGATTGCTTCCATTGAAACTAAGGCAAATCAGAACAGAGAGGTGTTCCTTTGAAGTGTAAATTGTGGGTTGTATTGATACCTTTCTTCAGATAATTTTAAAATTGTAACAATAGGTGAAATCTTTCATTTTATTCATATCACTTTACTATTTTTTAATCTGAGTGACAATATTCAAAATTAAACAAAATAAAATAAAAAGACACATAAATCTTTGAAGTAAAACAGAAACAGAGGATGGTGTGAAGAATTCAGTCTTTATATTCCTATATATTACATGAATTCATACTCAGATGAATAGATAGCATTCTTGGGATGTCATCTAAGGGGCATAAAGTATATCATGACAATATACAAGGAACAATAAAGGATAGCTATGTGTCTCATACACCCATTGCATAGTCTTTAGTGTTTTATGTCTTCTGATATGAGAATTGACACACTGAGAACCATTTTGACAACCTCCAAATCATCATTAGAGTGTTCAATTATTATCTTACTTAGAGTTATCATTTCCACCACTTATACAGTTTCTAGAAATTTCTTCAAATTATAATTATGACAAACTAAGTAATGAATATATCGGAAGACTGCAACTTAATGGATCAGTGAATATAGATCACAAAATATACCTTTGAAGTCATCACCATGAAAGTACTTATAAAAATTATAAATCTGTGTCCTTATACATCTGTTAGAAAAATGAATAGCTTCAGACAAGCATGTTCTATAAAACTTTGACCCATCTGAAAAAAATCATTTTACTCTTTGATCCCATATTATCTTCAATTTATTTGACCTTCTTCCATGCTAGTAAGAATAAATTCATTGTCTCTTCATGTTCTTGTAGGTCTGTATAAGTAAATGTAGGAATTTCTATTGCATCTTCTCAATATTCTTTTGTTTAGTTACTTCTCAATATTCTTTTGTTTCTTGGATATGAGATCTATGCCAATACTCTTTATTTCAAGTATTAACTTCTTTCATGACAGGAATCATGACTGATCAGTTGAATATGGTTTAAAGTGACTCCACAAAGAATGGCTGTCTCATGATAGAAGTGTAACTTATTTTTGTTGAATTTACTATAAGCCCTGATATTTCTTTCACAAAAATTTCATGTATAAAATAGTAGTGTTTTGAATCAATCATATGACTTTATTTCTTTTTAAAGGAAAATGGTGTCAAAATGCTGAGTATATATATTTAATTTTTCTTGACTTATGAGTCCTCTTGTCTATAAAGGATGCTTACTTTCACATAAGATTTGTTAGTTGTTTTATATTGATAGAGCCAAATTCCTGGTGAAATACAACTTAAGGGAACAGGTTTATTTTGGCTTGAGCTTTCAGAGTGCTTGCACTCTATCATGGTTGGGAATGCATGACAGAGGACTTAGAACCGTGCTACATTCTAGCACGGGCCACATACATTCTACATAGCTTGATTGACTAAAGATCAGAGAGAAAAGATCAGAAGATCAGCATTCATAATTTTCAAAATCCTATTCTTAAGTCACCTCCTTCTATATATCATGATACATGTAAAAATAAAGCCTCATAGTTTTCAAAATAGCCGCACACTGTGAGCTATAATCAATTAAGTATTCAAAAATACATGTAGGGGAACATTTTAGATCTATACCATAATATTCTGCATGAATCCAGTGAGGTAGAAGCCCATATAACATTGCAAGATACGTTCATCTCAATATCAACATTTCCCATAGTTTTAATATTTCCCAAACTGGAAACCCCATGAGCTTACAAAGACTAAACAGAGTACTATTCCTTGGTAAAATCAAAATGCAGATTACATGCTTCCATGGCACAAAATAAACATTTATATTATAATATGGAAGGGTAGTAAGGAACCAGGAAAGATTGAGAGCAAATTAAAACCAGTATAATGGAAGACAAACACTGAACCTGTTTCCCTTATAACATTTGGAACATGTGGTGACATATGGATTTTAACATGCTTAGTAAACCCTGGTCATATACACTTCCCATTTGCAGAACATGAGGCCCCTCTCTTGAGCTTATATAAGTACCTGTATTCTTCATTGATGGAAATTGTATATTCTACTGAAACAGCAGCTTCAATTTTAAGATCTGTGCATAGCCTTCTTTGGGGGTGTTTCTTGGGGGATTTAACCTTACTAAGAAAGACCTGGCTTGAGCTTCCATGACTCCATAATTCTTCTATCCTGCATTTCTGAAAAATTATCCCAACATGAATCATTTCAGTTTCCATTGACAGCTAGAGAAGGTGTTCGGCACCCTTCTAACATAGCTGTATTTGTCTCTTGAGTGTTTGGTGGATAAACCTGAACAATGTTAGTGGAAACTTTCAAATTGGTTTGCGTATTCAGATGTTGGAGTCCTCAATTGGGGATGAGTCTTATCTTCAAAGCATCTTTCATATGGTCCAAATGCAAAGAACCTAGTGTCTCTTTAATGCTATTAATCTCTCTTACACTTATGGCTTTTGTTTGCAGCGCTTGCTTTTACAGTTTCATTAATCATGCCCATGCTCTCTGTCTCATCTAAGCACACAATTTCAACTCACTCTACTTTACTCTTTGTTCTCAAAAACACTGTAAACTTAGCTTAAAGGAAAGAAAAATAATTATGACAGAATCTGTATATTATGTTGTCTCAAAAATTGTTTTCTAAATAAATAAGTCCATAACTTTCCTGTTCAACTTTGTGACAGTTTTGAGGACAGGGGCAAAGCATACTCATATTTTTTTTTTGTCAGAATGTAATAAAAATGAGTTCCAGTTCATTTTCTGAAGGAGCTAGTCATTTATGAAATTTTATTGACACACTCTCCACTATGCTTCTACTGGCATTCAATGCTTCTCATTTTCCATTAGAATGGGCCACCAGACTCTTTTTTTCAAATTCTAAAATTTCTCTAACCCGTATCTCTTAGTTTTTCCACATTCCTTCCACAAAGAATAACCAATATCATATAAATTATATGATTGAGTTTAAGGGCATCCACAAATCCAGCTATGATACAAACTGCTTTCTTGTCATCACAACCAATTTCCTAATAGAAACAGGTAAGGGAACTAATATTTTGTTTACCATGTTTGGGCAGGCATGGTGACTTTTATGGTGGTGAGATCATGTGGCCATGTTCTGACACCAGGCTGATTAGTGAAATAAGACAGCACTAAAGGACTGGTGTGCATACAACTTGAAAAGGTCTTTAAAATGACCTACTTCTATCAGCCAGGCCCTACCTCCTAAAGGCTCCATATCCAGTGTGACCAGCTGGAGACTGAGTATTCAATATGAGTGAAACTTTTAGGAACATATCAGATTTTAACTGTAATTATCTTGTTGATATTATTTTTTCTTATTACCACCACCAATTTGGTTGTCTCACCTCTTCTTGTAGCCAGAAGTGGCCAAATTCTTCGTTCCCAAATGTGATGTTAATTGAGATTGCTGGGGCTCATTCAATAAATTATTTTATAAAAGAAGACAACTATCTTTTTTATTTTGCTTTATGCTACTTTAATTGAACAACATTTATATATAAAGCTATAAGTTTACACCATTTCTCACCATAACACCCATGATTCTTCTAAGTCATACTAATTAATTAGTTAATCTTGAATAAATTAATTAAAAGAGCAAATTAAGGGTAGGAAAGGAATTTTAAAATTTTTATTAATCATTCCATTCGTTTACATTAAATGAAATCTTGGTTACCCCCTCTACCAACACCCCATCCCATGATATCCCACTTCCCTGTTACCCCTCTGCCACCCCACCCCTATCCCACATCTGCCCTCCCCCTCACTTTTGCCTATATGAGAGTTCTCACCCACACAACCACACTCTCCTGCCCCACCTCTCCAGCACTCCCCTACTCTAGGACATCAAACCTTCCAAGAACAAGGGCCTCCCATCCCTTTGCTGTCAGGCAAGGCCATTCTCTGCTACATATGTATCTGGAGCCAAAGATCTCTTTAGATACACTCCTTGGTTGGTGGTCTATTCTTTGGGAGAACTGGGTAGTCAGTCCAGCCTATGTTGTTCTTCCAATGGGGTTGCAGTCGCCCTCCGCTCCTCCAGTCCTTCTGCCAGCTCTCCCACCAGGTTCTCTGTGTTCAGGCTGATGGCTGGCTCTAAGCATCCACCACTGCTTTGGTCAGGTGCTGATTGGACCTCCCCAGGAACTGCCATACTTTGTTCCTGTCTGCAAGTGCCTCTTGACCATGGCAACAGTTTTGAGTTTGGTGTCTGCAGACATGGTGTATCCTCAGGTGGAGCCGTTCCACAGTTGGCTCTTTCTTCAGTCTTTGTTCCATTTTTTTTGTCCCTGTTCTTCCTTTGAACAGAAATATTTCTGGGTTAAAACAACTTTGAGATGGATGGATGGCTCCCAAAATGGCAACCCACAGATTGTGAAGTGATATTTACCAACCCTACATCTGATAGAGGGCTAATATCCAATATATACAAAGAATTCAAGAAGGCAGACTCCAGAGAACCAAATAACCCTATTAAAATGTTACCTAAATAGAGAATTTTCGACCCAGGAATCTCGAATGGCTGAGAATCACTTAAAGAACTGTTCAACATCCTTAGTCATCAGGGAAATGCAAATCAAATTGACCCTGAGATTCCACCTCACACCAGTCAGAATGGCTAAGATCAAAAATGAAGGTGACAGCAGATATTGGCAAGGATGTGGAGAAAGGGGAAGACTCCTCCATTGTTGGTGGGATTGCAAGCTGGTACAACCACTCTGGAAATCAATCTGGCGGTTCTTCAGAAAATTGGACGTATTACCTGAGTACCCTGCTATACCACTCCTGGGCATATACCCAAAAGATGCTCCAACATATAACAAAGACACATGATCCACTATGTTCATAGCAGCCTTATTTATAATAGCCATGAGCTGGAAAGAACCCAGATGTCCTTCAACAACAACAACAACAACCAACAAAACAGATACAGAAAATGTGGCATATTTACACAATGGAGTATTATGCAGCAATTAAAAACAATGACTTCATGAAATTCACAGGCAAATGGATAGAACTAGAAAGTATCATTCTGAGTGAGGTAATCAGACACAAAAGAACTCATGTGGTATATACTCACTAATAAGTGGATATTAACCCAAAAGCTCACATTGCATATGATAACAACCTACAGACCATATGGAGTATAGAAGGAAAGATCAGGGGGTGGATGCTTCAGTTCTGCACTAATGGCAGAACAGGTCGATTGTGGAGAGATAGAAGGAGAGGGGGACAAGGATGGGAGAAAGGAAGAAGAGGGAATAAGAGTGTCAGTATCAGAAAGGAGACTTGAGAGGTACAGAGGGCCAGAGAATAGAATAAAAATAGGAAGCAAATGGGATTAGGAACTGGGGATAACCACTAGTGGGTCCCAGACACCAGAGAAATGTGAGGCTCCCAGGCCCCAATGGGATTGACTTTAGCTGTAATGCACAGAGAAGGGGGAGATAGAACCTATGGAGACCACCTCCAGTAGATAGCTATGGCCCCTGATAAAGGGAAATTTTAATTTAAACTATTCTCCTAATCAAAAAAATATGTAGGAAAAGAATTGTCATAATTTTCAGGAAAAAAGCAGCATTGACAAGAGCTCAGTAGATACAGATACTTACTGCTAAGCTTGATTATGTGAATTCAAGAAGGAGAGAACCAACTCATGCAAGGTTTCCTCTAAATTCTACATGGGTACCTTGCTTATATCCCATAATCAATGAGGCTGCAGGACTATTAACCATCACTACAAAGAAGCTGCTCTGTCCACCTAACACCAGGGGGTGGGGCAGCCTAAACATAATCACAGCTACTAAGAAAATATGTCATTGGGTTGATAGAGTGGCCTAGTGACTGGGTACTTGCATAGCACAGGAGGCCCTTGGTGCAATCTAAGAAAGCACACTTCTAATTATATTGTATTGATTAAGCAAAGATGGTGTGATTAACAAAATGTTCTCAGTTATATTTTATGATACTTGACAACTCCACAAGTAAATTTACTTTCATACATTTGAGAACATTAATAATAATAATAATAATAATAATAATAATAATAATGATGTTACAAAAACAGCACACAATGCATGTTTAAATTAATAAATGATCCAGCATTTGTAATTAATTTTTAAGATAATAAATATTGATGATTTTAAAAGAAAATAAAGTGTAACTGATATTATAAAATTAAATGTATAAAATATTACAAACAGTGGAGAAATCATTCCAAAAGCAGCTAGGGATTGATGTTATTACAGACTGTTTGTAAAATTTCAGACTTTAACTATGAAAGAGAGAAGACTGTAGATACATGCCTCTACCTGAAACATGGATCATGAGAAATCTTAGGACATTCAAGAGAGATACTGTGCTATCTTTTATAAGATCCCAGATCAAAAACTGATCACTGTCCCTTTCATGTCAATTCCACTCTTAAAAGTATATAAGATTCTAGCAGCCTGATGAGTATAGTACAGACCTATAAACACATATTCATATGGAAAATATGAAAATCAATCTTTATTCTCAGAGTAACCCATTCCAAAGATAGAACAAAACTATTAACACTTGATAATACCATGACTAATTTACATAATTCTGAATGAATTTTCTGTTTTAAAATATTTGAAGGGCATAGTCTTGGAATACAAGATTAGCCCAGAAAGAAATACACACACACACACAAAGACACACACACACACACATATATACAGAGACATACATGTATATACAGAGACATACATGTATATACAGAGACATACATTATACATACATATATATATATGAGAGAGAGATACAGGCAGAGAGAGAGAGAAAGGGGGGAGGGAGGGAGGGAGGGAGAGAAGGAGGGAGAAAGAGAGAGAAGGAGGGAGGAAGAGAGAGAAGGAGGGGGAGAGGAAGAGAAATTTGGCTTGTTCAGTATGCATTGTGTTACTTGTATTTATGCTTTCAGGGTTGAACATTTAGTGTCTGCTAGGGAACATTATTTATTTTTGCTCTTAGAATTTCTTGTTTACCTGTAGTTCTTTGTATTGAATTGAGGCCTCTTAGCCTTTCCTTTATTCACTATGGGAGTCTTTTGGTGCTATCCTTGTTCAGTTCTTGTTTAGGCAGTCAGGTTGATGAAAGCTTTTGGGTGTCACTTCTGACAGTCTTAAGAGACAATTTCACAACAACTCCCTATCCCTCTGGTCATTATAACCTTTCCATTTCCCCTTTCACAATGACTCCAGGCCTTAGATGTGAGAGTTACATTGATAGAGGCATTTTATCCCTTGTGGTTCCCTTTTAAAATGACTCTACTTTGTGTCAAGTTGGTATAATACTATCCAACAAAAATCTCGGTTATTTTTGAATGCTAATGACAAGTGTCATATCATTCCTCCACTATCTAACATCTACTACCTTGTCTAAAGTCTTCAAATGTTAGTATTGTACTCTTGTGTTGTTATCTAGCATAGTACATGTGCAAGGACTGTATACTCTCTCACAGTACAGTTTACCATTGTATCCTACCGGGCGACTCAAATACTTGTACATGTTTTGAAAATTCCTACTTTTAACAGTTGTCAATATTTCTTTTAACATTTAATTTTTATTTTTTTCTAATCTACAACATTGCATTGTTTTTCAGTTTTTGTGTCTTTTTTGGACCAAACTTTGCTAATAGTCTATGTTGTGTCCCCCAGTATTTACTGATAGATTTTTTACATGCATGTATAGTCAGTCAGTAGAGAGGAAACAACAGCAATTTACTTTACATTTTACCCATTTAATAATCTTGAAAGAATATTTACTGTGAAAATCTTTTACTGTATCAGAGCAGATCAGTGTCAGAAAAAAACCATGGAAATGACAAATGATCTGACCTCTGCTTTGCTTAGAAGTCGCCCAGGACTGACAAAACTGTTTCCTTTCTATCCAAGCCTTGTTCCTATTTTACTGACCTGACAAAAATTCCTTGGATCAGCCCACTTAAAAATTTAGTCTGAGGATCAACTCTTGTCATCTGAAAGTACCACCTGTACTCCCCAATTAATGACTCAAACTCTATAATTTACATGCACCACAGGCTCTTCAAAAGCTTGGTTCTACACTTCTATAATCTAAATCGAAATAAAGACTGTTGAAATTTCAGTACTTAGACTACAGTGTAGACACTCATCACATTGTCTCTGACTTTTTAAATTTGTATTCTTTTTGCAACATACTTTTATTTGATATTAATAGAAATAAACATTTTTGCTGAATTGTGATGTAACATAGTTGAAGTAATTTTTTAAAAAGTTTATTTATTTCTTGTATGTGAGTACACTGTCGCTGTCTTCAGACACGAAGAAGAGGGCATTGGATCCTCATTACAGATGGCTGTGAGCCACCATGTGGTTGCTGGGAATAGAACTCGGAACCTCTGGAAGAGCAGTCAGTGCTCCTAACCACTGAACCATCTCTCCAGCCCCTAGTTGAATCAATTTTGATTTAACTATTATATTGTTTTACCAAAGGAGTGTTAAAATTCGATGTCAGTGTAGAAGTTCATGATCTGTGCTGCCACTGGCTGCTATGGGAAAGCAAGAGTCTTTTGCAATGTTACTGAGGACTGCACACTCATACTTGAGACTGAGAAACATAGAAGACTTCTGTGGCAACATTCCTGTCTTTGCCCACAGAGAAGAGAAACAGTCCAGACATGAAGTTATTAAAGACAGTCCTTAAAAATTGTGATAAAGGTGCTAAAGTATAGCTCTTTCAGAGTTGATGGCTTCTGGTGATGTGGAGTAGAACTCATATTTTTAAGGGGCTGGCCATTGGGAGTTTGACCATAGTCCAATGAGTATATGGGCAAAGCAAATTGGACTTGGTGTGTTTTGGGGAAAAAAGGAAGGTCAGAAGGTTGACGTGGAAGGAATGGGATGTGAGTGTAATCAGGATGCATTGTATAAAATTTCTGAATAAACAATAACAATACTGTTTGGGAGTTAAAAAAAAGAGCCAGACAGAATGGAAAACACCAGAAAATCAAGGCCCTGTGGGTCAATTTAACAAGGTGCTTATGAGCTCACAGAGACTGAAGCAGCAATCATATTATATTACATATTATATATTATATATGTAATATGTGTATTATGTTATATAGTATAGCTATTAGCTTAGCATTTTTATGGCAAGCCTGACAATGAAAAAAATGGGTCTTTGACTCATTTACCTGCTCTTAGGATTCCTTTTCTCCTGTTGGGTTGCTATGTCCAACTGTGATATGATAATTTTTACCTTTACCTTATTATATATTATTTTGTCAAGTTTGATTGTTATCCCTTCAATCTCTCTTCTTTTCTAATGAAAGAGAAAAGGGTAGTGAATCTGAAGTGGAGTAGAAGTAGGGAAGAACTAGGAGAGGTAGAAGCAGTGAAAACTATTATCAGAGTACATTTTATGAGTAAATCGTCTATCTTCAACAAGAGAAAAAATTAGATGTCTACATTTACAACAATGTAACAATGATATTAAATTCTTTGTATATAGTATCAAGAGTCTTCATTAAAAACAAAGATATTTTATATTAATATCTACTTTTCTACTTTAAATTGCTACTTTAAAAAAAACCTTCTGACACTCATCATGATAAATGCATATGGAAAAGCAACCTTCTGACTCTGTTTTCAAATGTACTAATGCATCACTCATATTTTGAATCCCACTCATCATAATATCAAATTGCTGGCTCTAATTTCACTTGGTGTTATTTATTCTTACAATGGACTTACAAATGGGAGATGCTCTTCTGCAATTTTCAATAAACGTCCCTCAGCTTCCTGAGTAAAAGATTCCAAGCCGCATAAAATGCTACTTGTTTTTTTTTTAAATCATTTTTAGCAATGTGAAGTGAAAAAGCTGCTTGATTACATTCATTTGTTTATGCTTATAGTAAATACAAACCTAAAGAAAAAATCTTTACTTTTAAGATATGATTTTATTTTGTGGTCTTAGTCATAAGAAAATTAAAATTGTGTTTATCGTTCCTAAAAAAAATCTCAATTATGCACTCAAGTTGAGACAGAAAAGGAGAGGGGCGTGGAAGAAAAGACTAATCAACATTAAGCCTCTTGAACTATGTATGTATATTTGTATACATACCTTTCAGGAAATATTGACGATGGTGCCAATCATGTGGTTTCTGACAGGCTACATTTGGAAAGCAGTAGCCACCCTGGGAATTTATAAAGGAAGACGACTTTATCTTTGGTAGAGGGACTTTTTTGTGCTCAATTGGTTTAAGAGCACTCAAACATTCGATTAACTTGCTGGGTTCAGGGGCTTTACTTTTTCATTGTGAACCCCTTGAGAAAGTCAATAGCATTTGAAAAGAGATACTGCAAGAAAGTTAAATTACAAACAGATTGAAAAGAAAAGCTAAAGCAAACAGAAGGCTTATGTGCCCAATTGAGGACAATGTCCTATTTAGCATAAATGGAAGATCAATTTTGGGGGTGCTTAAACATATTTTTTTGACAAAGTAAATGATCTGTTGTGGGATACAGTGCCACACAACTTGTTCTGGCCTTGAGAGATTCCACAAAGATAAGAGACAGTGGAAACGTAGGCAGATTTCCTGTCTGACTTTCAAGTTAAAACATGGACATGAATATATTTGTACATTAGTCTTCCTGTGGATAATAGTCACAGTGATGCAGCACGAGTGCTACTGGTAAGAATATAATCACACTATGAGAAGCCTTTGTGTCTCAACTGTTTGCAATAATGTAGGTCATATAAAGACACATTTAAAATAACCTTCCTGTCAAAATTCATCAACTTTGTCTATTTTTATATCATGCTTTCAAGTTCATAGAATAATACAGAAATTCTTAATTTCACATATGATAAGATATATATGTATACATATATACATATGCATATGCATATACATATATATATGACATTCACACATTGTGGGAATAAGCCATATGTTATATCTTAATATAAATAAAATTACAAAATCTATCAGCATGTATTTGTTGATGTTTGTATAGTTGTAATCTTTGTCCTGTAACCACTAGGAAATTATTATTGAACTTTCTTGTCTTCCTTTCTTGAATATTACTTCATCTGTATTTATTTCTTTGAATCTTCCTTCTGAAATATCTATAAAACTTCTCAAGACAAAAGAATAAATTTTAGTTAACTCTTAACTAGAAAATGTTATTCTTCTGCTAGATACTAAATAGATGGTTATATTTTGCAAGAAATGTTGAGAAGCCTTTATTCAAAACGTTAGGGAGCGGAACTTTTGAAGGAATTTTAATGGGTAGTGGCTAATAGATTTGAATACAATAATGAGCCATCTTGATCTCCAAACATGAAACTCACTTAATCATGTAAATACCCTTCCAAGTTATCAGAAAAGTATCATACAACAATTTAAAATAGTTTTCATAGGAAACAAAAGTTTCTTATTTTAGAATCCATTCGTTGTGCCAGATCACTGCCCAAGTTTCAAATTTTGCAGTATTTGAATTTCATGCAACTTGAAGATGGCTAACTTAAATATGTCATAATTAGCATGATTAATCCATACAATTTTGAATAGAACTATTTTTAAGCAGTCCTGTCAAACTCATAGAAGGAATTTTATTCTTAAGTCTATTTTAGATCAAACAGTAAATGACAATTTCTGTTTAGCACTTTTAAAAAACTGCTGGAGTGCTGCTGCACTGTTCATTTCATCACCTCTATTAAAATTATTATTTAATTGTTCCCATTTGCTGTGAAAATTTTCTAAGCTTTAGAATGGAAATTCTGGAATCCACTATTTTCAGATCATTAGAAAGAAGCTCACCACAACAAAGGGATGCTTTTCTAGAGGCAGGAATATCAGGCCCAGGTACTCACTCCATCACTGTGAAATCTTACAGCCATCCTAGCCATGACCTCTGTTACTCTCACCATCCACCTTCTTTGTAACCCTAGAACCTTCACCCCAGAGAAAATGATAACCAGGCATTCAGTGATTTGTCACCTGTACGGGAAGTATGTACACTTCTTTCCACTGGCTGAATCTGTTAAGTGGGCTGTGTTTTTTCTTTCCACTTTATGTTGGTGACCTATGGATGTGGCACTCAAGAAAGCATTTTTTAATAACAAAACATCTTACATTGACTAAACAAAAATGTTAGGTCTGATTTCTTTTCCCTGAGGTATCATGGTACAACCTAGGACCTATGATCGCTACAATTATGAGGTTTTGATGAAGCTAACAGTATATATCAAGCCTGGCTTCCCAACTTATCCCTGTTTAGTCTGAGTCTGAAGGGTATGTTTGCTGTCTAAACTTCCTAAACTTTTAAAATTATGGAATGATCCATGTAATGGCTTAAATATGCTCAACCCAGGGAGGGTCATGATTTGAAGGTATGGCCTTGCTGGAGTAGATGTGTCACTGTGGCTGTAGGCTATAAGAATCTCAGCCTACCTGCCTGGAAGTCAATATTCTGCTAACAGCCTTTGAGTGAAGATGTAGAACACTCAGCTCCTCCTGCACCATGCCTGCCATGCTCCCACTTTGATGATAATGGACTGACCCTCTGAACCTGCAAGCCAGCCCCAATTAAATGTTGCCCATAAAAGAGCTGACTTGATCATAGTGTCTGTTCACAGAATTAAAGCCCTAACTAAGAAAATCCATATATATATATATATATATATATATATATATATATATATGCCTTTGCTTTTCATATATATATATATATATATTTCTTAATTCTTTACTGATATCTAAAAGCCATTTAACATACACCCGAATGAATAGGTGTGTTTATATATTCAGGAATATATATATATATATATATATATATATATATTCTTATGTATATATAATTCACACACATACAAGTATATATATACACACACACACATATATATATACACATCTTTGACTTACATCAGAATTCATGCATTATAATTGGTTACTGCCTATTGTGCATCTAACACCTTTGATCCCCATCATACAAGACAAAGCTTCCCATCACCTAATTAAAACCATTTTCCCTCTTTTCCTTATTTCAAATCTCTGTGAAAGAAAACCTCAATTCTCATTAATTACTTTTTTTTATTTCATGAAGAAATCTGCCCAAAGGAACACAGCTAATAAACCATAGTTGTTTTCAATTAAAATTTATGGTAACTAACCTAAGCTCTCTAATACACAGACTTTTTTGTTTACTCTCACATCATAAATGCCCGGGGAATATTTAGAAAATAGGGAAAGCACAATAAATATTTGTTGGATAAATGAATATGTGCAAGATTATTCATGAGTACAGCACAGAAAGACTGATTATATTTTCATGGACTCCTTCCCTTCCTGTTTCTCAAATTATCTTTCTCAAACCACTGGCGATACCCCATCCTCACTCAGCTAATGAGTTTCCTCATCCTTTCTTGAAGAAAAATAGAACAACTCTAGAAGAAGCAGCTCACACTGCAAAAGACACTTCTGAGCCTCCATGTTTATAAATTGAGCATTTCTTCTTTAAAAAGTGTCTAAACTCTTGACTTACTTCCTGTAACCCACTGTTTGCCTACCAAGTTTCAAGATTTCTCTGGATAACCTATGAAACCTATTTTTATCCTTTTTTCTTTTCTTTTTTTTTATTTTTTCACTTTACATCCTACTCACTGCCCCCTGCTGGTCACCCTTGCCACAATCCCTCCCTCATACTCTCACCCCCTCTCTTCCTAGGGGGTGGGGTCCCACTGGGTTTGCCCCTACCCTGACACATCAAGTCTCTGCAGGACAAGACACACCCTCTCACACTGTGGCCAGACTAGGCAGCTCAGCTAGATGAATATAGCCCATGAACAGAAAACAGAAAATTCGTAACAGTTGTTCAGGACCCACATGAAGACCAAGCTGCAGGTCTGCCTCTACACATGTGTGTGGAGGCCTAGGTCCAGCCTGTGCACACTCTCTGGTTAGTGGTTCAGTCTCTGGAATCCACAAGGGATTGACTCTCTTGGTCTTCCTGTTGAGTTCTTTTGCCCTTCAGCCCTCAGTCCTTCACCCAACTCTTCCGTAAGAGTCCCCAAGCTTCACCCATTATTTTGCTGTGGGTGTCTGCATTCCTCTGAGTCAGCTGTTGGGTGGAGCCTCTCAGAGTACAGACATGTTAGACTCCTGTCTGTGAGCATAACAGCGTAACATTAGTAGTGCCAGAGACTTGTTCTCTCCCATGAGTTGGGTCTCTAGATGGGCCTGTTATTACTTGAGTATTCCCTCTGTCTCTGCTCTATACCCCTTGGGTCGAAAGTTTTGTGGATAGAGTGGAGTCCCTACTACTCCACTGAGGTTCCTGCTTGGCTACAGGAGGTGGTCTCTTCATTTTCCATATCCCTATGCTGTGGTCACCCCCATTGATTTTTGGGCAGCTCGCTGTAGCATCCTGGAGATGCCCCCTACCTCCCCACCCCTATTAGTTGTAGATTTCCATTCACTTTAATGGCCATCTGGCTCTCTCCCCTGTCCCTCCCCACACCGGCAACTGTGCCCCTATGATCTACTCCCATCTCTCTCCCACACAGCTCTCTTCCTCCATCTGTCTCTTATGACTATTTCATTCCCCTTTCTAAGTGAGATTCAAGCGATTGTGGCTTCCTTCGTGTTTACCTTCTTTGGGTCTGTGGAGCAGATCATGGACATCCTGTGCTTTATGGCTAATATCCACTTTTAAGTGAGTACATACTATGTATGTCCTTTTGGAACTGGGTTGCCTTACTCAGGATGACACTCTCAAGTTCCAGAAATCAATATTGTGTTTTTTAAAAAAATTGGGAACAGTTCTACCTCAAGACTCAGCTACACCACTTTTGGGCATATACCTAAATGATGTTCTACCATTATAAAAAGATACTTGTTAAATTATGTTCATAGAAGCTTCATTTGTAATAGCTAGAAACTGGAAACAACCTAGATGTTCCTTGACTGAAGAACTGATAAAGAAAATGTGGTACATCTACACAATGAAATACTGGAGTTATTTATTTAATAATCAGTTATTAAAAACAAAGACATGAATTTTTCAGGCAAATGGATGGAACTTGAGAATGTCATTCTGAGTGAGGAATTTTACCTTTTTAATCAAGTAATGCATTCAGCAATGTTAGGGATAACCTTCCTTTACTTAAGAAATATCAACTGTAGGACTAGTGGCATGGTGAGTAAAAGCACTTATTGTTGCCACAGAAGTATAAGGGTCTCTCTCTCTGTCTCTCTCTCTGTCTCTGTCTCTCTCTCTCTGTCTCTCTCTCTCTCTCTCTCTCTCCCCTTCACACACACATACACACACACACACACACACACACACACACACACACACACACACCAAACTGAACATAGCTGCATTTGCCTATAACTGCATGGTTGGGTATGAAAAAAGGAGAATCATTGTTGTTATTTTATTTTGGTGGCCAGCCTATTTCCAGTTTCAAGAGATAAAGACATGGTATAATAGAAAAGGAGACTTTTGTTGAAAAAAAAATTGTGGGGTTTGGGAAATACCTCCGGAAGTAAGGACACTTGCTAAACAAGCATGAGGAACTTAGTTCTAATTCTCAGTAGCTATTTAAAAAGCTGGAATTCCTATGAGCTACATCAATATTTAACATAGCACAATAACCCTAAGCATGAAATAGTGGCACTCATAACTTGGTGGTAACCAACAGCTTCTTATTGGACTTAAGACCCTCTCAAGATGAACAAGATCTGAACCACTTTGGAAAAGCATGACTAGGAATACCAGGGAACCTGACAGGGATAGACAATGGAAGAGGACATGAGAAGTCTGGGTTCAGACTGAAGTAATTGGAAAAGTCACTGTAGGAGCCTATGTGTGGTTACATGTAGGGTGGGTCCCAGCAGAAGCTTAGGGTTTAGCTGACATGCATCCAAGGGTATCAGGGAGGCTGGGGAACTTGTTCTCAGGCTCATGCTAGATCTAGAGAATAGTAGGAAAGGTGTGTCTGTCTGTCTGTCTGTCTGTCTGTCTGTCTCTCTCTCTCTCTCTCTCTCTGTGTGTGTGTGTGTGTGTGGTGTGTGTGTGTGTGTGTGGTGTGTGTGTGTGTGTGTGTGGTGTGTGTGGTGTGTGTGTGTGTGTGTGTGTGTTTGTGTGTGTAGTGTCTATGTGTTCATTTATTGGAATCTGTTAAAATTCTAAATTTTAATAGCTGGATATACTTAAAACAGCAACTTTGGTATGTCTGTCAGTATGTTTTAAAAATTATTTCCTAAGAAATATAGGAACGGCCTTAGAAGGTTTCTGGGTTTTCCATAGAATATATAATAACATTAGTTTTTCAGAAGGGTAGTATATAAATCATTCCAAGATCATTGACCCTAGGTCTGAGCATACACAAAGAGGGCAAGGCACTTAGAGAAGCAGGTATCTGAAGACTGTAGCATGGTGCAATGTGTGGCTGGGCAAAAATAGAAATTAGTTCAGAAAGGAGAGGGATTATGAACATCCAATGAGGGAAAGTGTGCATTGTAAGGAATGACTTTAATCTGGGTTCAGTTTAGGACTTATTTGTTATTGCAATGATGTATGTAAACATTTCTTTTTACTTATTTATAAAACTGACCCAACTCCAATAAAATAGATAGGCCACTTAAAAATGACAATAAAGTGTTACTGTGGAAACCACATGCACATACCTACATGTGAAAGTGTACTTGCAGATGTGCACATGCACACACACACACACACACACACACACACACACACCAAACTTCATACCCAAAAAAACAAATAAATGAGAAATTTTGAGACCTTCACTCTGATAAACAATGTGTTTCAGCATGTTCAAATCTGCAAAAGTAGTATTCATTAATTTAAAAAGCTTCAAACAGAACTACCACAGCCATAAACTGAATTTGTCTTTAAAATGAAATTATTTCCAAGCATAACTATTTCTCTGTGATCCATTTCTATTCTGGTAGAGTTTAAGGTATTTTAGACTTTAAAATTAATATAATTCTGGACATTAATTGACCATCAGTCTGCTTGGTCATGAGGAAAACTAACACATTACAATTTATTAATAGCAGTCACAGCAAGACAGAGAAGACTAAAGAGAATATTAAATGATTCTGAGAATATTCATTATAATTATATTCAAAGAAAATTAAATTTCCAGGAGTTAAATTGTTTAGAGCTCTGAGTAGTCTTGTTTTCCTTTACTGTCTCTGATATCATGGTGGTGAAGAAGTGTTTATTCTTGACTTTTGTTGTACATACATTTGAAAGCAATACAATTCAGCTCCTGTGTTTTCATACCCAAAATACTCTTCACTCTTCAGCATCTCACATGCATTAAACAGTTGATTATGTGTATTTTCAAAGCTTAAAAATACATATTAGCTACATAAATGTCCTGAGAGTTTTAATTTATTGCTTTTGATAAATTCGTACATGATTGTCTTTTATATTATTTATACCCCTTCTTGTATCTCCATATATATCCATAAGTGTGTGTATTTTCATATATGTGTATAGGGCTAATTACTTAGGGTTGGATAATTCATCAGTGGGCTTGTCCCTGGAAAATAGTGAGTTTCCCTGGCTTATCAGCTATTTACTACTTGTAGCACTCTAGGTGTGGACCTTCTGTGTTTTTTCCTATCCACCCTGGTATGTCAATTGTTATTGTTATTGCCACTGCATTGGCTTTATTTAGGCAACTGTATTGTTACACTTTCATGTGTGTGTCTTCACTGTGCTATAGAGATCACACTATCTCATGAACAATGCAACGATCCCCTGGCTCTTATGATCTTTCCACTCCCTCTTTTGCAATATTTCCTGAGCTACAGACGTAAGTGTCAAGTTGTAGATATATCAATCGGTGCTGGACATCCTGCAGTCTGCAGTCCGTTATTCTATGCAATTATATCAGGTGTTTCTTTCTGTAATAGCCCTTGTCTTCTACAAACAATCAAACAAATAAAGCTGCTTTGATGATGGCTGGGAGCTACACCCCTATGTGGGCCTAAGGCTGTATATTCAGAATACAGTTAGAAATTATACCAGCTTTGTAAAGTGGCAGCAGTAGGTTTTCTTTAGTGTACAGTATGCCCCATTCCTGGGTAGCTGACTAGGCTTACAGCACAAGGCATAAGTCCCTTCCTATTTGTTTGGCATTATGTCTGAATAGCTAACTATTGGTTAACTCCAATTAGTAGGTTCTACTCCTGGGGATAGATATCTTGCCAAGCTTATTGCTGTTGTGGTTTGCAGACTTCCATCTGGATAGGACTATCAATTGTTTTTTCCCCTTTTAAATTTGGCATAGCCATTTTAAACATTTTGAGTCCTTGTCATTGGAAAGGAGGCTTCCAGATCCTTTCCAGTTCAATTTTTCCAAGTCCCATGTTTAAACTGTGTGTTGTTATTGATAATAAGGATTAGCCATCAAGATCAGGAAAGCAGCCAAGGGCAAGGACAATAACCTATATTGTTTGGGGAGTCCCTTGAATTCTCATATGCAACTTTAAGAGAAAATTTTCATACCTGGCACTGGGGATTTTGATGGTAGTCTACGTCAATTATTGTGAAACATTATAATCCTGTGAGGTGGAACTTCATATCTGTGTTTTTAAATAAACATGTGCGCACACACACACAGTGTATTTTTAAGTTAACATAATGAACTATTTCCCTATGTACTGTTATTTATGGCTCCTCCTTCCTTTTCCCTCTATATTGCCTTCTTTTCTCACTTTCTAGTTTAAAATCTCCACCCACTTTTTTCAATATTGGAGTAAATAGAATCAAAAATAAATAAGTATAGAAAGTGTTATATTTTGAGTTATATTTCTTAAAAAGATAAAACTGAAATCATAATCAACACTTGAGAAGTACTTTGGTGATTAGAGTTAGAAATTTTCCCCATAGGCTCATGTATTTGAACACTTGTTTCTTGGTTAGTGGTACTTCTTGGTGAGTTTTGAGAGGTCATAGCTTCATCCAACTTCTAAATTACTCTTTGTAGTTCAGCTTGTGCTTGGAGATATAATCTTAGCTTCTCATTCTGGCTGCCTGCTAACATTCCTTACTACCCTTCAGACTATCTGTCTGGAACTGTAAACCCAAATAAACTCTTCCTTCTATAAGTTGCCTTGGACAGACTGTTTATCATAGGAATAGGAAAATAATTTACATAAACTTACTTGACAATGGAGTCATGGAAGATACTAGTTAAATTGGAATTACATATAGTAGTAGGATAGTTAATAACCCTACAGTATGTTGTCAGGTTTCTAGGCTCCTGAAATGGAGGACAATATATTTCTCTATCTTTAAGTAACCCAGATTTTAGTATTTGTTTGGGTCTCCTAGAAAATCAGATGTAATAGTTAGGACACAATTGTAACAACTACAAGAAAGTGTTGAATTGAATTTAGAATTAGACTTAGAGTAGAGGTTGGCATCATTTTGAAAAGCCTGAAGAGAAAACTCTATGTTATTCTAAGCAGTCTACTACTTTTAATTAGGAATAGAAAATGTGATTTTACTGTGTATCAGACAGAAATTAACAACAAAACAGAGGCCATGGATATGAGAGAAGGGAGGGGCTTATGGAAGGGTGTGGAGGGAGGAAAAGGAATGTGAAAATTATATAATTTTATTACAAATACCAAAAGGAAAAGAAAAAATTGAGAAGGGGATATTACACAGTGTATTAGTGGAATGTTGGTCATTGTTTCACATGGATAGAAAAATGTCTAAGCAACGAACATGGATTCCAAAAAAATGGTGGGTGTGCACCATGGTTTTTTCTTGCTAAACATAGTAACATATAAAAGATTAGCTGAACTGAAGACTCAGTATATCTTAGTCTGGGTTTTATTCCTATACAAAACATCATGACCAGGATGCAAGTTGGGGAGGAAAGGGTTTATTCAGCTTATACTTCCACATTGTTCTTCATCACCACAGGAAGTCAGGACAGGAACTCACACAGGGTAGGAACCTGAAGTCAGGAGCTGATACAGAGGCCATGGAGGGGTGTTGCTTGATGGATTGCTTTCCCTGGCTTTCTCAACTTCCTTTCTTAAAGAATCCAGGACTACCAACCCAGAGATGGCACCACCCACAATGGGCCCTTCCACCCTTGATGATTAATTGAGAAAATGCCTTATAGCTGGATCTCATGGAGGCATTTCCTCAAGGGAGGCTCTGTGATAACTCCAGCTTGTGTCAAGTTGACACACAAAACCAGCCAGTACACAGTCCATAATCAAAAACAAAAAGAACTAACCCTAGCTGATGTAGATAATTCTGTGTGCACTGAAACATTTATAATCTGCAACAAGACAATACTGTGTAGAACATTTTAGACATGGGACTTAAGAGCCAATCAGCCACTCTGCCAAAGACAGAGGTACTGACATAATTACTTAGGAAAGATCTTTGAAGAACCCTCTTGCTTGCTGGCTTGGTTTCTACACATTGCAAGGGAGGTTGACAATGACTTTGAGAATAAAAAGTCAGTAGGTCATGCTGCTAATGTGGACGGAAGGAAACAGAGTTAAGGAAAAAGGAAGAGCTAGTAGCCCCAAGGATAAGTTACCAACTCTGAGACTTGGCTGCCAGAACATCCTGTCTGAGGCTGAAGTGAAGGTGGATTTTTAAGAGCCTGGAGAAAATTGAGTCCATCACAAATAATGTTATGGCTGTTTCTAGTTTGCTGCAAGCCAGTGTTGCTATTCTTCACTCCTTATTTCTCCTTTTTGGAATATAAATGTCTGTCTTATGCTAAGTTTTTTTTTCCTTTAAAAAAAAATCAACAGATGGAAAGTAATTTTGCCTCAGGATGAACATATGTTAAACCTCAACCATACCTTATTTAGATTACATGGATTTAACATTGGGAATTGTAGTTGGAATGAGTCAAGATTTCTGGAAATATTGAAATGAGATAGGTTTAGTTTGCATGTGAGAAGAATGTGAACTTTGTGGGCTTGGTACTACTACTTGTGCACTCATCTTACGTTATTTTAGAGTCCTAACCCTTAATATCTTAAAAATGACACATTAAAGGTAAGATCATTGCAGGTATACACAGATGTAATGAAGGGGCAGCCATTAACGTATATAATTATTGTTTGTATCAGAAGATGACCACATGGAGGTAGTCACACAGGGAAAGCATCAGTATCCTGTGAAGACAAAGGCAGAGTGATGGAGGTGGGGTGTCTCGCAATGGCAAATAAAGAAACCTCAGTAACTGTCCACAGCCACCAAAAGTTCAAGAGTCAAAGAAAGAATGATCAATAAGTTTCAGTAGATACCTGGCCCTCTCAATTGCTTAATTTTAGACATCTGGGTTCTAAAATTATACGATAACACATTTTGGGTTTCAGTCATCTACGTTTTAATTGATAGGGACAGTGGCCCAGATCTCCTCATAAGCTACCCCTACCTCCATAGATGGTGGAAACACACTCTTTTCCCTCTTTCTATTTGTGGCTTTTAAAGCTGTGATTCACAGCTTTACCACAGAAATTAATTCCAGGATGAATCAGCATAAAGCAGAGTTGTTTACTAAAGACAACATTTTAACAGAATAAAAGAGGTAAATAGAAACGGAAGTTCAAAGGGTAAGTAAGGTATACCCACTTCTGCCGCATGTAGGTATGGGTATCTCATGTAAGTCACAATTACTTTGGGGGCTTTTGTTACCTTTCTAAAGATTGCTAAGGAACCTCACCTCTTTTGTTATCATTGTTCAAAGAATGTAGATCTCACTAAGATTAAAAGTTAAAGAATTTTCCTCTGTAAATCAATTCAAAGGATGGAATTATGAGAGATGTTTAGATGTAGGAATACAATTTCAGCCCAACATAAGGAATTAATTTATATTCCTTGTCAAGATTTCTTTGGAAAGTACATATAGTTTATCTGCACAATTTGGTTTTGATCCATGGCATCTAAAGTTTTTAGGCTCTCTTATGAGGACAGGCAAACAGAATTGGTAGCAAAAGCCAGTTCCCCTTCCCCCTCATACTTCCCATTTTTTTGTGTCACCAAATCATTCCTATCTTTCATATGCAAGAAGCATGATACATAGCAGTTGACATGCAGTTGTTGTAGCAGGAGCAATAGGAATGGATGGGAAATAAGACAACAAAAGACATAATGTCTAGTCTAGAGAACGCACACATGACCATTTTTCCACCATCATGGTGGTTTGGGTACCATTTTCCAGTTTTTGAAGAAAAAAATTAATCAGATTTTCTTTTTTTATATTATCCATAGAAAAACAGCCACCATCATGGCAAATAAAACTGATTTCAGTGAATGTCATCTGGTCACTTCTTTGTAACCTCCAAACCTGGTGGGTAAGTAGGAGGAAATAAGCTCTAAGTCATGAGCTACTTTTCTTATGAAGTTCAGCTCTACTAAACTTCCCAATATCTGGGATGCAACACAAATCATCTGCCAATTGAATCTTCAACAAGAACGATTTACTAATCTGGGAAAGTGGGAGATACGATTCCTCTGGACTGACATTTTGCTCCCTGATTGAATTATTCAAGCAATACTGTCAGTTTTAACTGCCTTGATTACTAAATTACTTCAACTTCACCATTGAACATTCCCACTCAGCTGGTAGAAACAAGATGTATGAAACAGTCCCAATTTTATGATAGTGGGAGAAGATAGGCCGCTTTAGTGGACTCTTAGTCATCCTTGACAAACAATGAACCTTGTTCTCCTCTGAGAAATACATTTTAATCAAGATTCAACTACATTAAGTACATTCATCAAATTGTAGTTAGCCTTATATGATGTTTTAACCAGAGATAACCCAATTTCTATACTGTGTTTGTTTTTCACAACTCTATGCACAAGAACTTCTGAAATTGATATTGAGATTATCATTTATGGATAAAATAGTCCTGACTACATGGTTGTACATAGCTTCCTACTAAACATTAATTGCGATCCAGTGTGTGCTCATACACAACAATGGTAGCAGGTGATTTCATTTTTAAAAGTACTTTGCCTTGTTTGAAACTACAAGAAGGCAATTTCCTTAATTTCATACAAACTGATTTGGAATGTGATTTTCATCCCCAGAAAAAAGTTTCTAAACACTAAAATGATTAATATTCAAACTAGTTGCAAAAACAAATGCTAAATATTAATTTAATTTTCTTATTCTCAACTGTGAAGGGAAAAATCCTTTTATAACTGCAGCATTTCATTTGGTTTGGTTTAAAATCCATTATTCTAATAAACTAAGCTTTATTCATGTGAATACTGATTTAGGCTTTACTCTAAAAAAAAATAAAATGCATATAAGTAAGGAAAAACAAGAATTTATAACACCAGAATAGGAAAATATAGACAAACAAAATATATAAACAAACTCCAGGAAAGTATCTATTATTCTGCGTTTGAACACTACTCTGCAAATGAAAACATATTTATGACCCTTGTAAAACAAAGAACAACGCTTGTAGAAAGTACTTATTTGCAATGTGTTAGTATGTACTGGGGACAGTTTATGGATTTCTCTCTGACTATACCAGTTCCCCTCTATCTGGCTTGCTAGAAGCTGTTGGTCATTAACAGGCTACCAACTTTTCTTCTAAAACCTAAAACAGGATTCAGTCTAAACATATTTCAAATACTCATATCCATACTCTAGAATGGAGAACAATGTGTACAGACTTCCTGTTAGTGTCTAACTCTTAGAAGTATTAAACGTATTTTTAACATATTTTCTTTTTTATTTAAAAATATTTACAGATATGACATCCTCCTAAAAATTAATGTTTATAGATGCTATGGTGTCATTTATATATTTATATTAGAACAACAAGAATAATAGTGCACCATTCTAAAAAAATGTGGCATTTACTCTATTTTCATGGTGATTCTTAACTCATCCCAGAGCTCAGCTGTCCCTATAAAACATCCAAAAGTACTTCCTGAGTCTTACTGTTGTAATCAGTACTATCTATCACAGGTGAGCAGTAAGAGGTCACACTAGCTCTGCTCAACTTCCCAATCATAAGGAACTTACAACCAAAACCATTTTATACTATGGGTGCTCAAATTACTTTGTTCCATCAACTTTAAATTTATTACTTGGAGATTCAAACACTCCATAAAAAGAAGCATTGACCCATATCCATAGCCTTTCTCTTGACCTTAGTGTTCAAGTGTATCTCTTTTCACATGTAAAACCATGTTTGAGTAGTCTACCTGACAAATAGTTTTAAAAGTTACAGAAAGTTAGGACAGTCAGTTAACACATCCTCTTTTGTCTACCACCTTCCTTGTATTAACATGAGCTTCAGTACGATTTGAGAAGCCTATGGTATTGGGATGCCCATAATTTTGAAAAACAGTTAAGCAATGGGCTGTGGCTGCAGATAGGAAGATGTCATATTTATACCTTGTGGCTTTAAAATGCTTAACATGCATGAAAATGCTTCTGTGCCCTAAGAGAGTGGTTAATATATTTTATACGCTAGCCTTTACTCTCAAAATTGTTGCCTTTAAAAATTAAGAAATGAAATAATTTGAAATAAAAATTATGCCTTGATATAAAAAGAATATTTATATAGAATAAAACCTATAAAGATCATAAAAAGTTTAATATTAACTTTACTATAAGGTTATTAAAATAAATTTAACCAATTAAGTATCAGTAGACATACATTCCCACTGAATTGCATCATAGCTCTGGCAGAGAAAATGGTGATAATTCTACATATAATAATTAGTAGCTTAAAAATGCATCATAAAACATGTCCATAGTTTTAGTTGTTAGTTGGAAGTTACCTCCAGGACAAAATGACCAACAGTAACAAGATACAATTAACAATGGGTAGGATATTCAAATTCCTGAAATACTGTGTACAGATCAAGGTGGTGATTGACTGGTAGACAATGGTGGTAGTTATGGGCCAGAACCCTAAAAATATATGTAAATCACAGTGTGTGATAGTATTTTTTATTAGCTAGATCATACTCAAATAGTTTCAAGTCTGCCTCAGCTGGAGAGCACACTGAGAATTTTCCTTTTTCTAGTTTAACTTGTCAGCAACTTCAACATCTACCCTGATCAGACTGATCACACCTCTTTCCTGGAAGAACGCAGATAGAAGCTTAAGAGAAGAGACACAGCACAGTGAAATATAAGTTCCAGGTCTCGCAGGATCCTGGCTGTCCTTATTTGGCCCAGTCTTCTCTTTCCTAAAGAGTATAGTTTTGCACCCTTGTTTTCTCTAATCAAATCTAGACAACTTCCTCTTTTACTATGTATAGTTCAAATTTTCCTCTTTGGGGAACATAAAAACTGAGTTTTCTACTAGGTCAAGACAAGAGAAAATTATAGACTTCAACATAATATAATTAAAATGACATGTTGCTAAATACTCTTACACTTAGGTTTTGCATATACTTTCTGTGAAAGTTGTAAATTGCCTCTAGTGCTTTATTTCGAAGTGTCTTCATCTGAAATGGAACATTTCTTGTGACTCATAGCTATATGGCATTCCCACGAAGAGTACAATGGTACATGAATAACCTGTTTGTTGTTGTTTGGTTGGTTGGTTGGTTTTGTTTTGTTTTCCTGAAAGAAAAGTACCTAAGCAGCAGTTTTCAACCTGTGGGTCACAACACCTTGGGAGGTAACATATCAGACATTTTGCATATTAGAGTTTATGTCATGATTCATAATTGTAGCAAAATTGTGATTATGATGTTGCAACAAAATAGTTTTATGGTTGGGAGTCACCACAACATTCAGGACTGTATGAAAGGGTCGAGCAGAAGGTTCTTAACTAGAAGGTTAAGAACTATTGCTCCAAAGTTTTATAATTGACTTTCCTATTTGTGCAGATTTACCTTTTGTAGTTTCTCGAGTGTATTTTACAAAAAAAACAAGCCAAAATAGTATACTTCTTCTACAGAGAGTCTGTGTGTTTACAGATCTGCTGTCTAATTCCATATACATTAAATAGTGACTTTGATTAATCTGTAAGCCTTCAAACAGGTAATGCAATATTGATGGTTTTTAATAACATATGTGCAGAGAAGCTATTAATTGTCCTTTTTTAAAGAGTATATTATTAAACTATAATTTGCAAGGCTGCTTCAAAATAAATACACTTAGCACTGTAATTGTTCCTAGCACAATGAA
The DNA here is from genome assembly GCF_004785775.1 of Grammomys surdaster. Classification (NCBI taxonomy): domain Eukaryota; kingdom Metazoa; phylum Chordata; class Mammalia; order Rodentia; family Muridae; genus Grammomys; species Grammomys surdaster. The sequence continues at coordinate 478,535 of NW_021620869.1, forward strand.
TTATTTTCTAAAAATCCTTTACATTTATACAGTAATTCATTTATTACTCACCTATTGTAATACTTGTGACATTATTCAGACTGTTAGTGATTTATAGGGGAGAAGAAGAAGTAACAGGCAGGCACAAAAGATGAAAAAGTGCTATACAGGAAAAGGTAAATTATATTCAGAAGGTAGTTAATGACAATTTAAAAATGTAAAGCTATGAACTGACAAAGCAACTGTGCTGTTTATCATTACCAAATCCTTTGTGTGCAACAAACACATGCTTGTTTGTGTGTCTGTCAGCATCTCTAAAGTTTAAAGGCGTAAGCCATGAAACAGGATGTTAGAAGCTCTTTTGTTCACTGAGGCCAAAACAGAGGTTAACATCAGCACAAATATTTGATACCATAGATGTCATTCTGCCAGACCTCTTTATATTGGGATATCTGCTTTCTGTAAGCTTTAACAAGTAAGCTGATACACATTAATCGCTGAATGAATATATGCCTAACCTAACTTTTTCCCCTTTAATGTTCAAGACACAGAGATAAGACATTTACATAAATCTACAGTAGTCACTTTGGACTGTAGTCAAAACACAACTACCCAAGACCGATCACTCCAAGGTGAGGATGATTATGAAGTTGAAGCTGTGCCAGAGGATACAAGAGTAGCAGCCAGATACACAGATTTGAAGGCCATTGAGAGTGGACAGCTTCCCATTGTTACCCTAGTAATTTATCACCTGTATCCATGCTAACATTAATTTTCAAAGAAAGAAATCACCTCTATTATCTTTTTATAAATTATAATACTATCTAAAATGAAGGGGAATCATTATAATTGTCCATTCTTCAAATATAAAATATTACATGAAAGAGAAGAGACTAGGGGACATCAGGATTTTGTCGAAGCATATCAAGGGAAGGTTGTTTACTCTTATAAATTCATGACTATTTTATGATATAAAACAAAAAATAATTGATTATATAATCAGTTTTATGATTTCTGATCAAAAAAATGAGATCTGAGTCATACTTCTGACCCTGGTTAGCAAGAATGCATTCTGAAGTACTCAAACATTGATCAGATCCTAACATTATATTATCTCTTCCTATCAGTCCAAGATTATGGAAATGTTTGAAAGGATAAAGGTATTTTAGAGTCTAAGGAAGACAATCGAGGTACTGTGCCTCTATAAATCTGTCCCTAGATCCATAGAGACAGAAGGTCTCCAGAGCAAGCTAACTGGCTCGTTGTATTGGTGATCTTGGGATTCAACTAAAAGATCTGCTAAAGACAAATAAAATAAAAATCATAGTGATCTAAGAAGACTCCCTACATTAGCTTTGGAATTGCACAGACACACATATGCATCCTTTACACACACATGCATATGCACACGCACAAGTCTGCACACACACACACACACACACACACACACTACAAACTAGCCTGACAATACCTAAAGGTATGTTGAGGATGGATTCAATAATTAACCCATGAATGACATATGTGCTTGTGGAATTCAAATGGACCTTTCTTTTATGAATTGGTTCCAAAGCCTGGCTGCTAAGTTTGCTCGCTTTCTAGAACAACCTTTTCTTTATCCAGCTCCTTTCTTCGTGCAGGCGCCAACCAAAACGCTTGCCTTTCTTATAGCATCACCTTTTGACATGCTTACTCTTTCTTGTCTCGGCTCCTTCCCACCACTTACGCTCTTCCCTTCCCTTTCCTTCCCTATCAGATGGTCATTGGACCCAAAGGAAATAGCTGGAGCTTTGCCATGAGTACTGTACTGAAAAACTACAGAGGGTCCTGCCCTGGTGCCAATACGTGGGGAGCCAGTCCCCACGATAGACAAGTGCCATGATCCTGATGAACAACCATCTATGGCGGATTTATGATGAGTGTGTGGATTATATATCATGACCAAGAGTGCATACTCACTCGGATATACATTTTGAACTCATATCTAATATTAAGGCCTCTATGTAGACTTTAGGAGGAGGGTTCTCAAGGAACTCATTTTTCCCCAGTTTGCTCACACTGAATAAATCTCTTTCCTCAGTTTGACACAAGTTCATTTCACGTTAAGTGGCTTATTGAGGGTGGGTGACCAAGGCAAGCTTTTAGAACTCAGGATGCAAGCTTCAAAATCTTTACTAACACATGAAATACCCCTGATCCTGCTGCTCACAGCCTTCCAGCTGATATTAACCTCTAACCCCAAAAGTATAATTTTATCTTTTGCATATGTTTCTTCTCCCAGCTGCTGCCAATAACTACAACTGCATGATCTTTTACACTCTTTCTCTCTCTCAAATTGTAATAAAATTTTCCTCAAGTTTCCTTTTTTGCAATTCTCTTATCTGTAAGATTAAGATAAAATGCATGCAAAAATACAAACAAAACAAAACTCACACATAAACAAACAAAACCCAACCAACCAAACAAACAAAGATACAAAACCACTGTGTTCCTTGGTAAAATCGATCATCTTGTACAAACTAGATTGACATCCTCAAGGGATGACACTGATAAGTGCTCCTTTCAGCACATTGCAGAATCAGAATAGAGTAACCAATGGGAAGGACTGCCTTGCTGAATTATACAGACCTCACATCCCTGAGAGAATGCTCATTCTGTTTACTCTGAAAATCTCTACTAGTGCCTTAGATGTTGTTAGCTTGCTGCTAGAAATATAGACAAACTTTTCAGTGCCTTTCCACAATATTAAAACTCACTGATTAAAAATAAGCCCACAAGTTACTGCCGTTTCCTTTTACAGCAATTTTCATATACTCTTGCTTTCCATAGGAAACCACATGTCCATTAAACTCTTAGTTCACACATTATACATCTCCCAATAAATATATTTATTTATATGTATATGGAGGCTACAGAAACGCTGTAACAATTTAAAGAGGCAGGATAATTCAAGACATTTTAAAAGGTCCAGATAAGGCAGAACTGAAAAATAATGGAAATATAAAGAGCTCTGTAGAGTGAGATAGCAAACCAGTTAGGGGCTCTGGAAAGGTCCTGTAGCTACTACTGTTGTAGTCTCAATAAGCATTCAGAGTGGAACCATGGGGCTGAGTTCAGCAGCAGAGATAATAGAGTAGTAATAGTTGCAGAGAAAATAGCAGTTAGACGGGAGTGTGACAGGTCTATATTACTAAATAAGACAATCATCAGACGGTAATCTGTGTAGACTATACCAAAACTATAACCCAGATGAGCTAAAGCCCTTGGGACAGTCATTGTTTTATGGCCCCTTGGTGCACACATGAAGCATCATCTGAGAAGTCAGTAGATGTCGTCATAATCCAAGGTGTCTACCACTTTATGGCACAGAGGTCAAGGTGTTTAACCCTTTTCCTTTGGTTTGTCAGATAAACTCTTGGCTATGATTTTTCTGCCGTCATTTTAATACACCTATGTGCCTCTAAATTCCTGGTTAATGCTTATAAATGTATAGGCTAGCACCCGTTGTAATTTTAGTATATCAATTTTTTATCTTTTATAAATAGTAAGCACATATCAAATAATTGTTTTAAAATAAATTTACTTATGATTTACTATTATTAAATGTTTGTATAAATACATATTTTATTTTTATTAAGTTATTTATTGACTCTACATCCAAATCACAGCTTCTCTTCCTTCTTCTCTTCCCAGTTCCTTTCTTTTAACTCTTCTCTATTGCTTCACCCTTCCTCCCCCTACGTCTCATAAAAGGGGAGGCCTCCTATGACGTACTCCTATATGATAGCCATCCTTGACATATTAAGCTGCAGTAAGACTACGTTTGTCTGTCTGTCTTCTATTGAGACTAAACAAGGTACTAAGTTAGAGAAAAGGGCTCCAAAATAAGGATAGAACCCTTTTGAATCTCAAGGAGTAGTTTATCAGTCTCTGCTGAATAGGTGGTACCAGACAAGTACTGCCTCTCATATGTCCACCAGATACAAAAGTCGTCTAACTCTCTGGAAACTGACTCAAGGCTGCTTATGAAATAGAAATCCTTAGGCAGGATGTAATCTAAAAAATTACTATTGACAAAACACAGACTAACTTAGGGTAGCAGCAACGCCCAATCTCAACATGGACTTGGCATTACTGAGCCTTGCCTCTTCCCAATGACACCACCTTGAAAAAAATGTCACCTTTAGCTTTTAACCATTTCTCATTTCTTTAATTGTCATAAGTCATGTGAGTGACCAGGCCTATCTTCTAAGGACTGCCAGTGACCACACTTTTCCACTAAAAATTAATTAGAGCCTTTGTGATAAAGTAAGTCACCAATGAGTTTGTATAAATGATGTTTTTAGACTGTCTACATGTACTAACATTATGCACACAAAGTGGCATTTTCTGATTTACTCTCTCCAAAATGTATTAGTTCTAAAGGCAGATGCTGTGACACAGCTTTTCATCATAGGAGTGGCACATGAACTACAGGCAACATTGGCTATATTTACAATATAAAATAAACAAAACAGTACAGTGATAGTTATATCTATGACAATTATACCTACTATAATAATTTGAGTAAAAATGTTTTTCTGTAGGCTAGGATAATTGAATACTTGGTACACAGTGGATATCACTGTTTGGAGAGATTTATCAAGTGAGACCTTGTTGGAAAATTTATGTCACTGTATGTGGTTATTGAGAATGAAGAAACCTTGCCTGCTTCCAATTTGTTTTTTCTACTTCATACTTGGAGTTCTATGTGTGAGCTTTCAATATTCTGTTCTTGATGTTAATCCTATTATTTGCTACTATGACTCACTGACGTTACGAACTCTTAATATCTCTGGAACCATAAACTGAAATAAATTCTTTATTCCTTAAGATATTTTTAGTCATGATTTTTTTATTACAGAAACTGGAAAGAAATTAATATACAATATGGCACTAAAATGGGATATTGCTCTGAAGAATCTATGTTTTTGTTATTGTTTTCATTAATATTACTTTTGATAATTTTGTCAGACTTTGGGGTTTTGACTGTGCTGGATTGAATATGCTATTAGAAGTTACGGCCTTCTAATAAGTTAACAGCATTGGAGGGGGTGCATTGGTCTGCCTTACACTGCATAGCTGAGCTCCATTTGTTGGGAGTTTGAAGACTGGAGATGATTGGATGCAAATGCTGAGGCAAGACATACAGGACACGTGATGTTTGGAGAGTATAAAAAGGACTCAATGGACAATGACCGAGGATGAGCTTGCCTTGCATATAGAGCTAACTTCACAAGGCTTCTGAGTCTCAAGTCTTCACTGATCTTTGCTTCCCAGAGAGAGGCACAGCCTAGAACTTCTGGTGTCCATCCAGGTGCCTCTTGCTGACTCGAACTGAGGCTGAGGTCTGGCTGACTCTGCTAGGTAGTTCCATCACTGCTGATTCATATTTGCTATCGTGACTTTACCAAACTGGACTGCTAGCATATCTGTAATACGTTTGTGAGTGGTTCGAGCTGCGGCTACTAACCTGTGAACAGAACTGCCAGTTTCCAGACAACATAGATAGGAGTTGCTCCAAAGAACGTTTCTAAATAGGTCTACTTACCCGTTTCCTTTCTTTCCCACTACCTCTGATGGGTGGTAGGCTAAAAAGAAGGCTAAAGCATTTAAGAAACATCATTAAAATAAGTTTTGAAAAATTATTTACAGTAGTGTGAAGTACAGATGTATAGAAATTTTATAGACCCCAGCACTATTTGCCATATTCTTAGATCTACATATAGTGGTGCTTCTAAGACTTCTCTACTATAACATCTGTTTTGAAAAAGTATATACTACTGCAAGACATCTCTATTAAGTAGAAATATCAAAAGTAAATTTTTAATAATGTTAAGTGGAGAAGTAAACACACAATTTTGGATTGTTAGTTTCTGATCTGTAATATTCAGTCACTATCCACTTTCTGAAGATTATGAACAGGCACATGTGTGTTCTTAAAATTTATTTTTTCTGCACACAGAATATCCAAGTATATGAAAAGACAAAGGTAAATGAAAGAGTACTGTGTGCTGTTTACAAAATAGGCAAACATACAACAACCGTTACACAGACCTGAGATGAAAGAGGCTTGCAGTAATGCAAAGGAGCTGATCTAGAATTAAATACAAGCAATAGGGAGACAAATTTACCATTCCTGTGAAGAAAAACCTGCATATTCCAAGAGTGAAGAAGTTAACCACTGTACACCTCTATCATGTCACCTCCAACCTTGCTCTCAATTACAATAATATCAATTGTATGATATCAGTTTTCAGTAATACAATAAATACATTGCTTTAATTGATCTAGCTAACTCCAACTTAGAGTCGTCTCTACTTATATACATATTTGACCATTTTAATTTGATTTTAGAAAAGATGGAAATCAGAAAATGAGTGATAGCATGATTTTCAATTAAAATTGATTTTGAAAAACATAGAGAAATACACTGGCAAAGAAATTTGTCACCTAACCTATCTTGGATAATAAAGATTTCCTGAAAATGTGTGCTTTATTGAAGCTACCTATATTCCAATATATGGTCATGCATTCATGAATATATGAAGTACTAAATAAAGTGGTGGATATTAAATTAGAAAGAGAGGAAAGAACAAATGAAGTTGGAAAGAAAACTAAGAAGCATAAAAGGGTATGCTAGATATGAACACACTATATAAATCTATAAATAGTAAATGAAATATTTTAAAAGAGAAAGAACAATTTAAGCATAGGCAAGACAAGAAAAAACAATGTTTGAAATGGAATTATCAAGACCTTGTAAGAATATAGTTCATTGGTGAGTTTCATGTAAAGTTACTACATGTAATAGAATAATATTAAATATGTAGTTCAGTATAATAATCAAAAGTTTCAAGTACATAAGTGTAAATGTTCTCATCAACTTTCAAAATAATTAAATTTACCTTCCTATGAAAATCCTCTTTGTAACACAAATTCCATGCAGATATTGATAACTTGGAAAGAAATACATGTGTAGGGTAGAATAACACATAATACTAGCTAAATTTTTATCTACTTGTCCATGAATATACACCAAATAATAAGCAAAACTATATTTATTCCTGATAAACACAATTCTCCCAGTAAAGAGCAATATACCATGTCTTTTTACATTACATTTCTAGGTAAATTTCACATGCCACATTCAAGTGTAGTTTTTATAGTTTGTTACATCACATGTTCTAGTCTCAATAAGAAAACACGAAACACAATAAACGGATAAAGCAATCAAAACAGAATGAACACTTTAAAAATCCAACATAATAGAGCTTTTGGAGTAGAAAATTAGAATAATATGCTAAGGTATCTGCTTTAAAAAAACATGCAACATGAAAGAATACCTGTATAACATTAGCCAATGATAGAAACAATGAGAAAAATATCAAAACTATATACTATATATAGATAAGCATAATAACTTAAAAGAAGTTGTCTGATAAGTACAGCCTAGAAACAAAGAACAAAGAGATCCTTAAAAGGTAACAGAGCATATAGGAAGTAATAGACAAAGCACTTCATTATCAGTATACTAAAAATACAAGGTCAAGTAGAACAGAGGATATGTTATAAACTAGTAAAGAATGTTGTGTATTGCCTAGAAAGAAGATAAGATGAATTAACTTTCAGAAAAGCTTATTCAACTTTCAGCCATCATTGGACAGCATAACAGGAGAAGATAAAGAAACTTCAGTTCAAGGCAAAAACTATTTATTCTTGGATCCTATGTTTTCAGGAATATGTAGTTTTGTACTGCTTAATAAATCCTATGTTCCAGGAATTCATAAAGGTAAGAGACTAGTCATGACTGATTTTCGGCCGAGACCTGACCTTCCAACTGTAAGAGGAAGAGTCCAAGCAGATGCACTGTTGTCTTTGGAGACCAAGAGGCTTCATGGCCTCTGACCTGATTTTCAAGGTATAGAGAAAGTGGCAATTAGGATATATGTGATTTACTAAAAGAACAATATTTGAAAGAATAAGTCTGAATCTTCATGATATGGTGGTAATCCCATAATTGAAGCTCTCTGGAACTGAAGCAGGACGACCACATATATCAGGTATTTGGACTACATATAGACTCCAAGGTGAACACACCCAAATAAAGCAGCACAACCCACAATGAAACACATAAAAAATATTGGTAAATGTCCAATTTTAATGGGAAATGTTATAAACTACAGGCCGAGGAAGGTCACAGATTGCCTACCAGGATCAAAACACATTTAAATCTATTAGACTTCTACTGGAGAAATCAATGGCAAAGGAAGAAGAACTTATAAAAACCATAACATAGAGGAACAGGCATAATTACATTGGTTTTGTTTGTATTTTGACAAAGAAAACTATTAAGCTTAGTTTATGAGAAAAAAATAGATGATAGGTTCTATTTCCTAGGAGGCCATGTTATTTCTTTAAGAGATGAAAACCTCTGCCATTTGAGAAATAGTATGCTTGTCTTGTCATGCACCAGCTGGTCTAGTTACTGTAGAGATGGAAAGTCTGGCTCAACTCTTATAATGGCTTCTTTAATCTCCTTATAATATATGCTATAGACTCCGTCTATCAAGATGGAACCATAAATACTTATAAAAATATAAAAATAACTACAAGTTTCTCTTTGTATTAGGGAACTCTTGAGTACAGCCAAAGCTGTTTAGCACATGCCACCTGACACTTCCAAATTAAGAATTGGGGCTGCCACCTGGAGATCCATCCCATACACAATCACCAAAGTAGACACTATTGTGGATGCCAAGAAGTGTATGCTGACAGGATCCTGATATACCTGTCTCCTGAGAGGTTCTGCCAGAGCCTGACAAATACAGAGGCAGATGCTTGCAGTCAACCATTAGATTGAACATGGGGTACCCAATGGAGAAGTTAGAGAAAGGACTGAAGAACCTGAAGGAGTTTGCAAACCTATAAAAGAACAACAATATTAACCAACCAGACCCCCCCTCAGAGCTCCCAAGGACTAAAACACCAACCAAGGGGTATACATGGAGGGACCTATGTCTCCAGCCACATAAGTAGCAGAGGATGGTCTTGCTGAGCATCAGTGGAAGGAAACGCCCTTGGTTCTGTGAAGGCTCAATGCCCCCAAGTGTAGGGGAGTGCTAGGGCAGGGTGGCCAGAGTAGGTGGGTGGTTGGGTGTTTCTGAGGGAAGGGAACTGTGAAAGGGATAAAATTTAAAATGTAAATAAAGAAAATGAATGTCTAATAAAAAAGCCTGGAAATTTCATCTAAGGACCCTCCCTTTGAGTCCTAAGAATCTCTCACCTCCCAGGTATCTGATGCATTCTGGAGAGTCCACCTCAACCTCCTACCTCCCTAGGTTGCCTGATTCCATTCATTCTGCTAGCCCTCAGGGCTTCAGTCCTTTTCTATCACCAAATATCAGAACAGGTTTCCCTCTCCCCATCACTCCTGTCCACTTTCCCTCCCACAACCCTCCCTCCCTCTCTAGTGTGATTGAGGTGTCCTGACTTGGGCCCTTCAGCTTGGTGCCCTTTTTTATTTCTGTGGACTGTATCTTGAGTATTTTGTATTTTTTCTCTTTTTTGGGCTAATATCTACTTATTAGTGAGTACATACCATGCATGACTTTTGGGTGTGCCCTACAATAGGGAGAGGGAACTTATAGAGCACACCTCCAGCAGGAAGACAGGGCACCAAGTGAGGGAGGGGGTTGCCATCCCACAGGCAAAACTCTGACCCAGAATAATTCCTGAGTGGAAGAACTGCAGGGATGGAAATGGAGAGAAGCCTGAGGAAAAGAAGGTCCAGTGACAGACCCAAAGTGAGATCCAGCTCAAGAGGTGCCAAGGCCTGACACTTTTACTAAGGCTATGGTGCACTCTCAAAAAAGGACATATCATGACTACCCCCAAGAAGACCCAACAATCAGCTGAAAGAGTCAGATGCAGATATTTGCACCCAACCAATGGACAAAAGCTGCTGACCCCTGTGGTTCAATTAGGGAAAGGGTGAAAGAAGCTGAGGAGGATGGTGACCCTGTAGGAGGACCAGCAGTCTCAATTAACCTGGACCCCTGAGATCTGGAAAACACTGGATCACCAACCAGGCAGCATATGAGACCCCCAACACATATACAGCAGAGGACTGCTTGAACTCTTTTCAGTCAGAGATGATGCAACTAACCCTCAGTAGACTGGAAGCCCCAGGGAGTTTAGAGGTCAGGTGGGGTTGGGGGTGAGGGGTGGAGACAGCCTCGTGGAGACAGGGTTGGAGGTATGGGGTGTGGAACAGTCAGAGGGTGGACAGGGTGGGGTGATAAAATCTTGAGTGTAAAAAAATAAATAAATAAATAAAAATAAATAAACATGATAAAAACCTGAAAAAATAAAGTAAAATAAAACCAAATGAAAAAGAATTTTGTCTGGCTTTGATCTTTTACAGGACTCACGTCTGTGCAGCTCTTTCAAGGAGACATTTGAGAAAGCATTTTTCATAATAAATGCCAGACATCTAGAAATAATTTCAGATGCTAAGGACGTAAGTTTAAATCCAGCGCTTTATCCAAGCAGGAAGCTTAAACAGCAGCGTATGCTATTTCAGATAACAGTTTCCAATCAGTAGTGTTATAGATGCGATGTTAAGAGTAAACCATTGTGGAAGCAATTCAATTTACTGGTTCGCTTCATTTGGCGATACTGGCGAGCTCAGCTGTAATTGCCGAGGAAAGATTAAAAGAGGAATATGATGTGACTCAGTGGAAATCAAATAAAGCTACTCTGCAAATCGCTGGGAAAGAGAGATGTAATTCTGATTGCTCGTGCTTCTTTACCACTTGTTGATCTTGTCTGCTTTTCAACTATTTTGACCCACTTAATGGTTTAGAGCTATGTTAATTGACAGAATATAACAGTAAAACATGAAAATTAATTCATTTTATGTTCCTAGATACTGTATTTCTGAATAGGGTGATGATCATACATTTCCAAAGGTAATGCTTAGGTTCATTGCGTCCTGTAATGAAGATCGAAAGTGCCTTGGTTGGCACTAAGGAAACATGATGAAACCCCTGAAAAAAAATTGATTGATGGAAGCCAATATTTACTATCTGGCTAGTTAAATAGATAGTTTAGGCTGATATGTTTATATATATATATATATATATATGTATATGTATATATATATACATATATATATATATATATATATTAGTTAAATGTGCACATGTCAAGCTGACCAAAATATATATTGTACCACCAGCATCTGATATGTGTGCTACACTTAAAGAAGCAAACGTGGATTATGATATAGCTTTACATTATTTTTAACTGTCAAGAATTTTTAATATAAAGTCTTGTAAAACAGTAACACTCGCCAGTAGTTTTACTATTTTAGTGGGTTTTAAACTATTAAATTTGCCAGAAGAATGTTCTCATTTCTCTTTTAGAATTATTACATGGAAGACACATAAGCATAGTTATACATATTTATGTTTGTACATATTTTAATTGTTCACATTCTATAGATATACTCTAAATAATTTTAATTGAATTATTCATATTTATGAATTTTACACTCATAATGATTGAAAAAAAGCTAATAACCATACTTTAATCATTCCACTAAAAATTACTTGCTGATATAATGAATAGTGACATTAAATATTGAATTCTGAATGGATAGCTAAGATGATGAATTTCTAGAATGAAATGCCAGGCATTTTCCATTTTTGCTTACTATTTATAGCTAGACGACAAATTATAAGACATATATTACAATAACTTCTAGTCTATGCTGTCTTGCTTTTTTTCAATATTTTGTTTTACTACAGAGTGTTACATATCTATAAAACAATGGACTAATATGGTGGGAAAAATTAACATGGGGATTGATACACACTACCTAAATACATGCCAAGGGTAGGAGTAGTGTCTAATATACAATTAAGTTTGATTTATTTTTTAAAGGTGGCAAATTTACTGGTTCGCATTTCTTGTATTCATAAGCTGGAAATTATTTTCAGCCTCACTAATTTGGGTAAAAGATTATGTTAAATGAAATATCATAGGGGTAAATGTTCAGAAAATACTTGAAAGCCTGTTATCGTTTAAAACTATAGAATCTATATTACAAATTGTTCATTAAAATAGACAGGTGTTTGGATAAATGTGGTGAACTAGAAACTGAAGCTCCATGACTCAGTATGAAAAAGGATAGAGAAAAACTAAAGGAGAAAAGGAAAAAGGCTGTTGGAATTCAGAGTAAAAAGATACCTAAAACATACAGTTGAATAAATAATAGATGAGCCAAGTGAAAAAGTTGAGCCAAGCAGAACAGAGTTCCAGGCAAGCAAAGAGGAACAGATCAGAGGCTGCAGACAGGTGACTGAGATGGTTCTATGAAGAGAGGGTATGAGGAATGCCATTGAGAAAGTCCACTGTCTACAGAGGCCACAAATCCAGCAGTAGGTCCTTGTGACATGGTAACTTCTTTGGGTGATTGGCTCATCAATGGAAAAGACTCTTATTTTGGCTATAGGGTAAGAGGGTAGTGAAAAGTGTCATCATGAGAGGGGTTCTCGAGTAGAAAAATGAGCTACAATGGATCTTGAGAACAGGAACAACCAAGAGACAACTGTGGAGTGCGGGAGGGCTGGGCCTTGACAAGCTGGTAAGTACAGAGTGCCAGAGACTATGGAAATTATAAAAATAACTCTCTATTTTGATATTTAGGAGTAGATCTCATCAACTAAGAATCAATCAGGAGTTGCACTATCCAGACCTAAGGTTAGTGTGGTGGTTTGAATATGCTTGACCCATGGGAAGTGGCAGTATTAGTAGGTGTGGCCCTGTTAGAAGTGCTTCAGTGTGGGGATAGGCTTTGAGGTCCTATATTAGGCTCAGCCCAGTGTGACTGGGTCTCCTTCTGGTTACCGTAGGATCACAAAGCAGAACTCTTTGCTCTTCGGTCCCAAGGCTGCCTGGACACTGCCATGCTTCCCACCTTGATAATACTAAACTGAACCACTACAACTGTAAGCCAGCCCAATTAAATGGTTTCATTTATAAGAGTTAATCTTGGTCATGGTGTCTTTTCACAGGAATGTAACCCTAACTAACCCTAGAGGATCAATCTTTTGAGCCACATTTCTTCTAGTATGTAACTGTTCTAGATCAAGAGAATCCTGAAATATAACCCCATCGATAATACTTATGAAATCTAGAAGTTACAAAGCTATTTCCTATATCTACTCAGATCGCAGGGCTCTGCTTGCTGCTTGTAATACATACTCCAGCTAGACGATTAGGTAGGTATTCTTGGGAGTATGACCTGGAAAATCTCCAAATTATGAGAAAAATACCTGTATAGCCCACTCTTTGTAAACATAAGTGTGACCAGATAGACCACTGAAATGCAAATAGGGAAGATAAAAGTTAAGTAAAACAGAGCTACAAATTCAAACAAATGATCCCCATATACAAACTGTCAGAACCCATGTACTGATGACCTAGAAGGGCACACATTTTTATCTGTATTGTTTTCCTTCCAGGCACTTTTCTTTTATTTTCCTTTCTTTTCTTTTTTTTTTTAAATTTTTGGACTGCTGTCAGTATTTTTACTATGTTTTATTGAAAGAGTAAAGTTTTGGAAGAGCATTGCATTCATTGGACCAACAAATCATTAGAGGTTTTCAGTGCCTGATACTGGGGGTTTTGTTAGATAATGCCTAAACTCTTTAGGAAAACATCATGATTCCTTGTAGTGTAATTCCTTTAAGCATATATATGTATATGTATATGTATGTGTATGTGTATGTGTATGTGTATATACATATATATACATAAATATTCCATTATCTATATACATATATGAAAATTTTTAAAATAATATGTTGCCTATGTCATTTTCAAATATCATTGGTTATATTTATCCCTTCTTTTTTTTAATATTTACAAAGTATGCACACTTCCTAGTAGCCCATGGAACATTCTGAAAACAAAAAGTATTGTAAGCCCAAAAGAAAGTCTTAGAAAATAAAAAGGAATCAAAATAACATCTTTTATCTTATCACATGATGATGGAATAATGCTAAACTATCACTTCAGGAAAAGCTGCATAAGTACTTATAGACTTAACCAGATATAGTTTTTAAAAATATTTATTTTAATATTTGCAATTACTATTTAGGTATATCATTTTCCCTTCCCCTTTTTTCTCTCCAACCACAGATATATAGTCTTTCTCTTTTTCAAATTCTTGACCTCTTATTTTTATTAATTGTTTTTCCATGTATTTAATTAGGGAAAGAGCAATCTGTGGTCAGGTGGCACAAAAGAGAATAGTGAGATGCGACTCTTGATAAAATAGTATAAGCTGAATGCAAGGTAAATATAAGTAAAAATATTTTACTGATATTCGTCACAGTGAATGCTACTTAAAGAAAATAATTTTAAATTTCTATCAAGAATATATTAAATGAATAAATTATGAGAAACAATTGATGACAATTTTGATATGTGTTGTGATTATATGTCAATGATTTGTTCACATTTTGAGTGTGATCACATCATTTTTACTAACAAATTATGACTAGACATTACCTACTGCCTACTCATTTCTTAACCTTTTACCTACACATTGCTTGCATATGTGCTAATTTTGCCCCTTTTCCCCAAATTTTCTCTGTTTCAGGGAAGCAAGTCTTAGAACTGCAGCTACAAGCATAATGCTCGGAATGGCAAGCTTCATCCTCAAATTAAACATTCAGAAGTAATTGCTTCTTTCAAGTCATGAGCTATTACAGCAGCTTAATAGTGATAATCTAGATGGAAAGTACATTTTTACTATTCTACTAATCTTGTAGGAAATTCAGTAACTATTTGTAGTGCAGTATTATTTTGTAAAGGAATAGATGATTTTTATACATCTAATTGGATATTTGGCTCTTTCCTGATAACCTTTAATTTAATTAAATTATTATTTAAAATCTACATCGAGAAGTTAATCAAAATCTTTGTGATCCACTGAAAATAACACAGAGAAAACTTTATCTTGAAATGAATGGTTATTGACCTTTAAAATGGAAATTACTAGTCTGAGCAAACTAAATATGACAGAAAATCAACATGTGAAATTCTAAATGCTAGTTAAAGTTCTGAATTGCAAGACAGAATATTTTATGACATACAAAGTTATACTTAGTGCTTCCTCATACATTTAAAATAAAACAAATTCACTCAAACTTACACTTAAGTGCTATACATAGAATGCATAAAAACAATTTCAATTTCACAAAATGACTAAAAAGAAGACAAAATTTCATAGAAGTGGAATCATGTAGACAAATGCCTATACTATCTCCTAAAGGAAGTCTATCATATTAATTTCTAGAGCAATTAAATCAAATATGCTATAAAAACAAATCTTTCAAAATAAAAATTTACTTTTTGCCATTTCCTGTGGCTAAAGCTCTTATCACAGTGTGTGCAGAGATTTATTGGAAAGCATTCTCATTTGAACATCCCATTTTACTGGTTGGTGCCATCTGTACTTGGCATTTCTTGACTTAAGACTATATCACATTTTTTTGTAACAATATACTGCTGTCTTTGCATCTCTTCCTCCTGAGATCTATCTTCCTGTAAGGATGACAGTTGTTGGATGTCCAAATACTTCTGGAAACAGTGTGTCCAAGTTGTATCTTAACGGCCTCATTTTCAAATAATGTCGTACACATAGGTACAGAGAGTCAGAACTTTAACTTATCTTTAAGCGATTTAAGTGAAACAAACCCATTCACAACACACATTATAGACTTGATGTATACATTAGTTCACTATTTATACTGATTCCATCTACTAATACATTAGTAACACTCACAAGGCACAGTATTTGACACCTAGAGAATTTTAGCATCCATTATAAGGCAGTATAACATTTTATGAAAATGATAATTTGCCATTTAAAATCATTTTCTGGCAAGTGCAGTGTGTCACACCTGCAACTCTGGCTATTGGAACATTTGGACAAATGCCACCTAGTCTGGGATCTCTAGACTGAGATTTTAGCCAGCCGCAGATATTTCACTATACAAACTAAAACATAGGTTAAAACTAAATTATCAGTAACAAAAATGTATCTATGTTAGTTTTATTAAAATCTTTTCAGCAATAAGAAAAAAATAATACATTTTGGCTTCAGAAGTACCTTATCAAAAGGTCAGAGAGTAAGTGTGTTTTGAACGGCTGAGTAATGAACACAAGAACTATATTATATGAAGGCCCATGCTTTCTTAAGCAATCTGGAAGAAGAAATTCAGACTTTGAAGACAGTTCCCAGAGGAAGTGACAACACTACAGAAATATCCTCAGTTATACACAGAGAAACCTATTCTCCAGGTAACAGATCTTTATTAGAAAGCAGAACTTGTAAATGTCTATTGAGAACCACTCAGAAGGATGTAAGCCATGTGAATCGGAAACCCTACGAGAACATCTTTATTGATAGAAGAAGGGAGAGTAGAAGTGTGAGCAGGTAAACAAGTGATTATCTTGTTATTAACAGTGGACGTCTTTCTTACACCAATGAGTAATTTGTTAGTCAATATTCTCAAAGTTATGGGAGTCATGCAGAAAGGTAGAGGGGCATGTTCATGCTATGTGGCCAAAATGCATTTTCGAGAGGCTGGAGAAATGGCTCAAAGGTTTAGAGCATAATATCTTTCTGCAGAGGATATAGTTTGGTTCTCAGCACCCAATAAATTTCCACTACCCATATCAGGCAGCACAGGTAATTACACTCCAAGGTGCTCCAACCCCCTATTCTGGCATCTATATGCACATAGTAACCATAGATACATACACAGGTAAGCACATACAATTAAAATAAAATAAGTAAAATCTTGAAATCAGCATATCTTTTGGCAATTTAATTTAATTTTGTGTAACACTAATTGATAACTGAGAAATGAAAATCCCTTTGCAACACTGGTAGCTTGGTGTGACCAAACTAGTCTGTGCTATAGCCAAACTTTAAGACTCTTCCAGAAACTCTCCTACATTCAACCTCATTAAGGTCCTTTAGGGCCATCTCCACTCTCTTACTAAAAATGCAGACATCCTTCCTGAATCCTTTCCGTAGGTCTGGCCTGGTAAGTACCACTGACCTTCCTATCCATGCATTTTCTACACTTCAAAACATTTAGCCTGGATCCACCAGCCAAATCTGTCATTCTTTGTCTTTACGTCAAAGGAACTCAGCTTGTGCTAGAATTATCTCTACCTATACTCCAAGACGAAGATCTCCCCTATGTCACATGCAACGTTCCCACACAGGAACAAATACCACCATACTCTAAACTTAGAACAGGATGTTTATATATCTCACAGTACCTTTTGGCAACATGACTTAATTCCACCAAAGCCATTCCCAAACTCTAGACACAACACACCCCAATACCTTCTATGCTTTCCCCCCTGTTCTATAGCAATCATGGAGCTTATAAAGGAAGTGCACATGTCAAGATCTCATTGAAAGAATATAAACAATATGAATGATCAAGTCAATATCTTCTATTTAAAACCTAGCAGTCCTGGAAAAATGTCAATGAGAATTTCCTAAATGAACTCTTGGATATGTAATTTAAAAAAAAATAAAACTTCAAATAATTCAAGAAGTTTAAAGAAGAAACAAAAGACTCAATGAAATCAAAATCTTAAGACTAACTGTCTGAATGATGCTCAAGAAAAAACAAATTTAAGACTGTTAGAAATGACAAAGATAATCCTGAAAATGTAATTCAAACAACAGATTGAAAAACCTAATAACTCAAATGGAAAACTCAAAGGAAAGCCATAAAAGTAGAATGACCTAAGCTGAACACAGAATATCAGGTCTTGAAGATAAAATAGAAGGTTTGGACCAAACAAGCAAAGAACATGAAATACTTTTAAACAAAACACAAAAAAAGAACACTCAGAAAAGTGGGACACTATACACAAATACGACTTCAAATTATAGGTAGAGATGAGATAGAAGAATCCAAATTCAATGACATAGTCAAACTCTTCCATAGACAGGGCTGCCTAAGAGACTCCCAAAACATACAAGCTATTGCTGTTACCCTTGGTTACTCTTAGACGTAAAATATGACTTCCTATTTCTGAAGACACCATAGACTACAGAAACAGGGTATAGAGATCTCTAAGCTGGAACTGGCCTTAAGGCCTTCTCCCTGAGAACTAGCTTTTATGGTCCTAGAAGGCATCATGCAAGTTTCCAAAAGAGGGAAGAAATCAATAGTCCAGCCAGCTCTGATATGTGTGAACAAAATTGATTACCAGCATAGCAATATGACCCTTAAGGGTGCAGTAGTAGCACACATACCTTAACAGAAGCCAAAAACTCAATAATTGGATGTAAGACCTGCTCAACCTGAGGGAAACCATGCCTGGTACTGAACACCTAGATAATTACTCGAAGCTAATGAAATCATAGTTATTGGAGGCAAATCTACATCCACGAATTGACTAAACCAATATAATCTCTCTCATCCTCCATTAAAGAAACTTTGCAACAGAGAGACCATTACAAAAAACCAAACCAAGTCAAATAAAAATGCATATTTGTGGACCCAATGGATATATCTAGGAAATATTTCTGCATTCAAAGCAAGGATACACTGTGAAAGAGCCATAGAAGGATTGGAGTAGCCAAAGGACCATGAATTTTTCTGTGATATCGTGTCTCCTAGTAATGTTATAAACTACATCCTTAAAATTCCCATCAGCATAACTGCCCAACATGAATGGAACTAAGTTGATGGACCAAAAAAGAAAGACTATTCCTCAACCTCACATAAAGAACTATAGGCCAAACTGAGAGCATATCCACAACCCTCTACAAACTCCAGGCAGATATTTAAGGATAAAGAAATACAGATATGATTAGATTGTAAGATTAAGTTAAATTTACTGGCTTAAAATATATGCTATCTGTTGAGAATAAAATTTGCCTTCTTTTAGCAAGAAATTTCTTCTTTTTCTTTTAGAAATCACGATTTTGTATTTAATTTTCATTTACAGATTTTGAAGGTACTTTTACATCCATGCTAAAGTGCTGTGTTCTCACTCTTTCCCCTTAGGTAAACGGATGTGTACACTTTTCAGTAAAGTTTATTGTGTCTTTGACAAGCATGGTGAATCACACCTACATTCCTAGCGCACAGAGGCTGGAAGGCTGTACAGCAGAGGCCTTAGCTACTTAATAGGTTAAAAATTAGACTATGCTGCATAATGAGATCCTTTGTAAAATACAGAAGGGTTATTGATCGAAATAAGTAATAAAACATTAGATGCCATGTAGAAGAATCCAGATCCAATCTGATGCTAAACAAAATAAGCATATTATTAGGGATATTATCTTCTTGTCCTGAAAAATCTGCATATTTCCAATTCCTAGATTGTTCTACTTACACTTGTGCATGTGGAGTATGAATATGAAGAGCACTGAAACAAGTTTTCAAGCTTGTTTTTAACCTATTGAAAAACTAAAATTTAGACAAAGTTAATAAAATTAAATTAAGTATAAACCCAGAGATCTATTAAAACTCGATCTTTCATTATGTAGAGTATCCTATAAATCCTTCTTGCCCATTTTGTGATATTTTTTAAAGAACCAAGAGTGATTTATTGTTCTTCTGAGTTGAACTTTGAAGGTAGTAATAAGAATGTAAGTAATATTTATAGCTTCTCAGGCTGTAGTGCCAATAGAGATGTCAATAAGCTTGAATTCATAGCTCTGGTTTAATGACAAATTTGTTATTTTTGAAATGAGATGTCAAAAGAGTGCCTTGGTTTTTATAACCTCTAATATAGGGAAGCGACTAAAAGGACTTTAAAAGTGAGCTCTGCTAGAGTGCTCATGTTCACAGTGCAAGTGAGCTCACGATGCCACACGGATGGCTTCAGCTACTCTGATGGCTGCTCTGCTAGAGTGCTCATGTTCACAGTGCAAGTGAACTCACGATGCCACACGGATGGCTTCAGCTACTCTGATTGCTGTAAACATATGTGCATCCCTAGAGTGAAAATTTAATCTGCCTTCCACAGACCAATGTGAAGATCTTCTGTTTTGATTTAATCCTCATTAATTTCTCTTTGCTTCTTTATTATACATCTGTATTGCCTAAAGACTTTTATGACATTCTATCCATTAGAGGTATATATGGAAACTTATTACTCTTGTCTAATATAAACAATGTTTGATAACTTCCATAACTTTTTTCAATTGTTTTCTTAATACATACCAATTTAAATTGGATGAGAAAAATCATAATTACCTATTAGAATATTTGTATCTCTAGTGTACTTAAATATGTTCTGATAGTGAAGCATATATTTCTTTTGTTACTTAATCAATGAATTTAATAAACATGATTCAGGAGACATAAGTAAAAAGTAACTGAATTATTCTTCACCACTAGATTATCAAATTTCAATACATAAATTAAATACATAGATAAATTAAAATTTATATAGTAGAGAAAATTCTTATTATGGTAGTACATGACATTTTGGGGGAGAATTACATTTTATAATCATAATTATTTTAAAATAATGAATAATTCTTACCTTACATTTTTGTTTTGACTTTTATTGAACAGGTTTTTAATATATAATATATTCTGACTGTTATTTCTCTTCCCCAAACTATTCCCAGATGCCTCTCATGCCTTAACCCACATAACTCCACAACCTTTCTGTCTCCCTCACTCCCTTTAAGAAATAGGCAAACAAACAAACAAAACACAATAAAAATAAACCACAAGAGTCTATGTCTCTGTCTCTGTGTCTCTTTCTGTCTCTCTCTGTTTCTCCCGCTCATGCACACACACACACACACACACACACAGAGAGAGAGAGAGAGAGAGAGAGAGAGAGAGAGAGAGAGAGAGAGAGAAATACACAGATACGGAAACATGAGTATCTAAAATTTATGATTTCATTAATCAATTCCAGCAATAATATATTCAGATTTTAATCTTTTCTAGGCTTAAAGCATATTACATACACAATGCTCATATTGATACTGACAACTGATGGAATGAAGATTTGGGGGTTACTGTTTCTTCTTCTGTCTTTTGCATCATGCTTTGGGTATCTTTTAATAATGCTAATGTCTTCATAAACCAAGGAGTTGAAAGAAGCCCCTCAAATTGGTCACACACATTTTACTTTTTTATAATCATACACAATGGAAAGAAGATAATGTTAATGTTTTTACATCCTAGTAGAGTTTCTAACTATAGTAATGAGTCAAGGAAGAGAAATAAAAGAAATCATATGAACAAGGGAGAAATGCACACACACACACACACTCACACACTCACACACACAATAAATCTTTAAGTATATTAGATAATTTTGTTTTCTTTATTGCAAGATAATTATATTATTATTGTTTTGGAAGAGTTTTTACTCTTTGAGACTTTCATACAATATATTTTAAGCATATTTTTTCTCCCCCTACCTCCTCCCAGATGCCATCATCTACCTCACTACCCACTCAATGTCAAGTTCTTTTTGTCTTCAAAAAGTAACCAACACCAACAAACCATATAAACTCACTTGTGTTGGCCAACTACTTCAGAGCATGCTGTCTGCCCTGGAGTGTGGTTCATATACCTACCCATTATCATTCTATTGAAGAAATCTGATTGAAATAAAACTTTCTTTTATTTTCAATAGACCCCAAAGAGTGGAGCAGACAATGAAGAAAAGGCCATCTAGAGACTTGCCCCACCTGGGGATTCATCCCATATGCAGCCACTGAACTCAGTCACTATTGCTGATGTCAAGAAGTACTTGCTGATGCCCAAGATGCAACTCACAGGCCACATGAAGCTCATAAAAAAGGAAGACCAAGTGAGGGTGATTCAGTTCTTCTTAGAAGGAGCAACAAAATACTCAAGGAAGCAAATATGAAGACAAAGTGAGGGACAGAAACTGAAGGAGGGGCCATTTGAAGACCTTTCCACCTGAGTATCCATCCCATGTGCAGTCACCAAAGGTAGATGCTGATGTGGAAGTCAGGAAGTACATGCTGATAAGGGGCTGACATGGATGTCTCCTCAGAGGCCTTCAAGAGTCTGACATATTCAGAGGCAGATGCTCACAACTAGCCATTGAACTGATCATGAGGTTCTCAATGGAGGAGTTAGAGTGAGGACTGAAGGAGCTGAAAGGGTTTGTGGCACCATGAGGAGAGCAACAATACCAACCAACCACAGCTCCCAGGGTCCTAACCACCAGCCTGGGAGCACTTATGGAGGGATCCAGGGCTTCAGCTGAATATGTAAGAGTGGAGGGCCCTGCTGGGCACAGGTGGAAGATGAGATCCTTGACCTCATGAAGGCTGGACGCCCCAGGGGGTGGGAATTTTGAGGGTGGGGAAGTGGGAGTGGGGAGGGTAGGAGGGGGTTACATCCATGGAGAAGAAGGAGGAGGGGTAAGGGGATGGGGGATTCCCGTGTGGGTGGGGGATGGGGTAAGGGGATAACATATGAAATGTAAATAAAATATCCAATAAAAATAAAAGTAAAAAAAAAAGAAGTACTTGCTGACTGGAGCCTGATACGGATGTCTCCTAAGAGGCTCTGCCATAGCCTTACCTATACAGATGCAAATGCTTGCAGCCAACCTGGACTGAGCACAGGAACCCCAGTGGAGAAGCTAAGGGAAGGACTGAAGGAACTGAAAGGATTTGCAACTCTGTAGGAAGAACAACAAATACTAATCAACCAGAAACCCTCAGAGTTCCCAGGGACTATATCACCAACCAAAGAGCACACATGGAGGGACCCATGGCTCCAATTGAGTATGTAGCAGAAGATGGTCTTGTCTGGCATCAAAGGGAGGGGAAGCCCTTGTTCTTTGGAAAGCTTGTTGCCCCAACATAGGGAAATGCTAGGGTTGTGGGACAGAAGTAGGTGGGAGGGTCAGGAAGCACCCTCATGGAGGCATGGGGAGGGTGCATGGGATAGGGAGTTTTTGGAAAGTAGACCAGGAAAGGGGATAACATTTGAAATGTAAATAAACAACCAATAAAAATAAATTTAAAAAATAGATCACAAACAGCACTTTGGACAGGCATGGAACCCAATTATCACTTTTTTTCGCTGCCTGGGATTTTTACAGCTTCTGTGCATGTTGCCACAGTCTCTGTGAGTTTGTATATACATCTGCCCTGTTGTGTCTAGATAACATGTTTCTGTTGAAATTGTTAATCACCTCTAGCCCTCATAATCTTTCTATTTCCCTGTTTCCACATTGGTACCTAAGACATCATATGAGGGGTATAATATAGACATCTCATTCAGGTTGAATGCTCCAAAGATTCTTACTCTCTGCACATTGTCAAGTTGTGGGTTTCTATGCAAGGAGAAGCTTCTCTAATGAGGAATAAGTCATGAACAGATATACTAACAATATAATTAGAAGGCATTTTATCACTATGTTCATTTAGCAGAATAATAGTAATACATTTTTTTCTCTTGGTTCTGTGACTAGTCTAGTTTCAGGTTCTTGGCCTCACTAACAGTGTCAGGTGTGGGTCTGATAATGTGAAGAGGGCCTTAAATCCAATCAAAGGCAGTTGGTTACTCCCATAAGAGTCATGCTTCTATTTAGGAAGAAGACATACCTTTCATGGAAGATCATTATTATAGCTCACAGCATTCACAGTTGGGTGAGATTAACAATTACTTTTCTTCTCTGATAGCATGTATAATATCCCCCAGCACTATAAAACTTACCCACTAGGGGTGATGTGTCCAGTTGACAACCAACCACATTCCTCTATATTTTATGATATAAGTAAGTGGTGTGAAGTCGTTTGTCATCAGGATGTAGAGGGTAGTATTATCAATAGCCTTTTGAACTATAAAAGCATTACAAAAGCCTTTTGAAAAGGATCGTGGAAACCTACTAATGTAGAAGCTTACTAAAAGAGCTTCAGCTTGAAAACTATAAAGTTTATAATACAAATGTATTCTCTTTTTTGTTATATATATATATATATATATATATATATATATATATATATAATTTAAGCACATATTGTGACATATTTTGCTGAACAAAATGCTTGTTAGTACAATTTTAAAAGTGATAATCTTTCCCCATCCCAGCTAGCTCCCAAGTAAATGAAACTGAGACGATAAGATTTATTTAATAGACTTATAGCACAGTAGCTGAGCAGTTATTAATCTATTCAATTCCTCTAAACTAATCTGGCTACCTACCAGCCAAGATTCCTGAGTTCCCCACATTTTAATAATGATCTAGCCCTTTCTGCTCCAAATGTGTTCTCATAGGGTCTCTCAACCTTCTCCTTGTGGTGACTCCTCTCTGTCTGCTCTCGCTACTCTTTCCTTGGCTGGAATGCGAAGTCCAGCCCTATTCTCTGCACTGCTCAGCCACTGGCTGCTCAGTTTTGCTAACAATTCGGAGAATAAGTGGGGAAGAATGTTTACACAACATTGAAACCAAAGATCCTTAGAATAAGCATTACAATGGCATGTCCAGGTGGCAACCAGATGTGGGGGAAGAGAAATCAGTACTTAACTAATAAAAAAAAAATCTTTAAATAATGCACCATAACTTTATGCCTACAAATGCTGATATACTCTTTGCATTAGAAAGGTAGATAATTTAACCATTCGTTTTTGAATGGAAGATATAGTAATTAACATGTGTTTCTTTGTTTAAAAGCAATTCACAGTCCTTAGATGCATGAAATGTACATACAATCTATTATAGTTCCTCTGCTATCTGGCAGCTGAAAGCAAAAGATTTGATGGGGTATATCCTTATATTATAAAGAGAAACAAACGAATACAGACTACAAGACTAGAAAAAATTTCAAACAGCCAGGACTAGGCAACAACAACAACAACTACTACTACTACTACTACTCATCATCATCATCATCATCATCATCATACTTGTTGAAAATGTGTCCATGTGCATCTGTAGGTGGCAGCAAGAAGAGAGGTTATGTCTATGCTAAATGCTCTGACCTATGAACATCTGAATGGTTAGTAACTTAACATTCTTTTAAAAATGGGGGAGGAGATAGCCTGAAATGACCACAGGTCTGATGCCAGGTAGCCCAGACAAAGAGCTTGCCTGAAATGACTTCCACTCCGGTGCCAGGCAGGTCTGGATGCGTTCCCAGGATGAGAAGCAAGCTGAAAAGCTGTAGACTAAAAGAACCCTGCCTGGGACCACCAGTCCGGAGCAGGAGTGAGCCCAAGACAGACTGACTACCTTTGACAGGGAACATTAGGATAGGCTGGGCAAGGAGTGAGCCTAAGAAAACCATCAGACTGGTGCAATGGGGCCCTGACAGTAAGTTAGCCTGGGATGATCACCTGTCTGGCAGGGTGCAGTTAAGGAGGAGGGGGACCATGCCCGAGGTGACCCCCTGTCCAGTGTCATAAGGCAGGAGCAGAACAGAACACTCTTGAGAGCACTCATGAGATGAATCTAGACACTCAGAAGCAACGGTTGCCACTACCGAGAAGCAAGTAAGTGGTAGAGAAATGAAAGGGAGAGAGAAACAGAAACTGAAAGATATGGGCACAATGAAGCTAGGCCAGACTGGAGACTCAAGAGTAAACAGCTTTATGTGAGTACCTGGTGATGCCGCCTGGGACTATGATAAAGTCCTGGCTCACGCTGCCACCTGGAGGGCCATGTCTGGTCCATAACTCCTTCAGTAGCAGTGGTCTGTTACCACCAAATGTCAGGTGGAAGTCTCGGCTGGAGAGGTGTTGATGTCTAAGGGTTGTGCAGAACAGGCCCCACCCCTCCCCTGAGCATTGTGGGAGAGCTGACCCTGGAAGCATGAAAGCAGAGGTGATGGAGCCCCTAGCCAGCTGGAGAGCCAATACCGAACATTTCAGGAGTCGTTGGTGAGCTGGCCCTGAGAATATGAACATGAACATGAGGGCTAGCTAGCCGTACCACTCATCTCCTAAGTAGTGGCATAGATGAGGAAGAGAT
The DNA here is from genome assembly GCF_004785775.1 of Grammomys surdaster. NCBI lineage: Eukaryota > Metazoa > Chordata > Mammalia > Rodentia > Muridae > Grammomys > Grammomys surdaster. The sequence continues at coordinate 504,599 of NW_021620869.1, forward strand.
ATCCTTCTACTTCCTCACCCTTCACCAACTGTGGCAGGTGGGAGAGCTGGTCATCAGAATGGGAGAACAGTACCTGTACCTCACCTGGGCAGAACAGTAGAGCTGACCCCGGTTGCTGGCGAACCTGCCCCAAGAGCATAAGCACAGAAGAGCTGGCCCTGCCTCTTGTCTGCTGGCCAGTGATTCAGAGGAGGGAGAGATGAACTCTTCTCCTCTCTTATCCATAGCCATCTATGGCAGTGAGGAGAGCTGGTCCTAGGATCATAAAAGCAAGAAAACTTACTGTGTTAGAATTCGGGCGTGATTTGAACAGACAACACAAGGCCGATCCAGTTCCATGGGAAGGGGTTTATTTGTAGGAAGCCGCGTTTGTGCTGGCAGAATCCGCCATTGCAACATGGCGCTGTCGGCCGTAATTCTTCCTAGTAAACAAGCAAATTGCGCATGTGCCATGGTAAAAGCCCGACAAAGTTAAAGCCCATCCCACGGCGTTTTGGCGCACAACGAGTCCAGATTAGTGTACTGTAGTAAGGCCTTTGTAAGGCATTCTAAGAATTGAGATGGATTTTCTTGTTTATCTTGGACAACCTCTTGGAGTTTCTCAAAGTTAACCGGCTTTAATGCCGCCTTCCTCAGGCCTGCCATGTTATAAATCTATCTCTGGCTAAGATACCACCTTCGGAGTTATAATCCCATTGAGCATCCTGGTCAGGAACACTTCTGATCCAATTGGATAAGTTCCGTCTGTTTGATGAATCTGATCTGCATGCGTTTTTATCTCATCCCAAACTCGCCTGCGTTCATCTGGAAGTAGGTTATTAGTTAAAATCATATGTACATTATGGTAGGTAAGGCTGTAAGACTGAGAAATATATTGAAATTCCTTAATGAAGGCAGAAGAGTTAGAGGTGTAGGAGCCCAGTCTGTTCTCTATTTGAGGGAGTTTGCTCAGTGAGAAGGGGACATGTACTCTGACCAGGCCATCAATGCCAGCCACTTCCCTTAGGGGAAGAACAGATGCTGGCTTCGGTGTCCCTGGAGGAGAAGGGGTAGGACCCTTGGCCTTGGAACGTGTGATAGGAGGGGTGAAAGTTGGTGCCAATGCAGGACGGTTAGTATGGCCTGCAGCTGACACAGAAGGAGGGGAGGGGTCTGGAGAGGTCGAGTCAGTGGACTCAGAGATGCCCTGGTGAGAAGAAACCGAGGTAGCAGTTTGGGTTTTAGGCAGCATGGTAACAGGCCTGTGTTGGAGAGGAGGGGGTTCATCAGCTGGGTCTAGAGGTGTGTGGTCTTCTGGGGGTTGAGCAGGTGTCATGGCTAAGAGAACCTTAGGCGTAGAGCAGGTAGAGTACATAGAAGGGGAATAACGGAGGTAGATGAATGCACGGATATAGGGGATTTCCTTCCATTTACCAGACTGCTGGCAGTATGCATTAAGACTCCTTAAAATGACGGGGTCTAGGCTGCCATCATGTGGCCACGTGGTCATCCCATTGTCTACAGGGTACCGGATCCAGACTTTATTGCAAAGGCGTATTAATTTGGAAGGCCTCAACTCAGGCGTTAATTGTAAAAATTTGAGGGTTTTTTTAATAGACAGCCCAGTGGGGTGTTTGCTGGTATGGACAAAGACAATGAGCCCATTGAGTGAGTTAGTTATAAATCTGTTAGTTCAGCATCCTGAAATAAAGTTTGGCAACAGAAATCAGGCACTGCTTATAATAATCAGGCTGTTGCTCGATCAAATAAGGGCCTCGACTGGGCTAGCCCACCAGAAGTTAGCCAGTCAGGAGGTAGCTCGACTAGTACCAGTTTTCTGGCGGAGCTGGGAGAGCTGGGGAGGGGTTACAAGCTATCTCCGAAAGGGGGAAATCACTCAATCGGTTCAAGGTCCTAGTTGAATAGCAGTCATAGTTCGGCTAGAGGCCAGCCACACGTACTGGGGCGAAAAGCCAACCCCAGAGTCCAGGAAGCAGTGGCCAGACACTAACCCGGAGTCCAGGGCCCCTCACACGAACTGGAAGCTCCCTACCGATTAAAAGCTGGTGTGTGCATGAGAGATTGTGCAGTCTGGTACCTGGAAGGTGGAACCGAACCGAGGACCTGCGTGTCCATCTGAGTATCTAACCCACGTGGCAGAGCACCGATTGGTGGAGGGGTGGGCCACAGAGGCACAGCTCACGTGTTGGAAGTTTGTCAGGTCTCAGCGGGCACAGCAGTGAAAACAGCGGGCAGATGCTGTGGCTGCAGTGGCAGTGTGGCTCAGTGGCGGGAATGGAGGACCACGTGGGCCTCTGTCTCGGCGGAGGCCTAGTGAGACGCCTAGTGCCCGGGAGGGTCGGTTCAGCCGGTCAACACACCAACGTTAGAACTCGGGTGCAGTTTGAACAGATAACACAAGGTCGATCCGGTTCCATGGGAAGGGGTTTATTTAGGGAGGGGAGTGGGAGAGAGGAGTGGGAAGATGGCGAGTGAAGAGCAGAGGAAGAGAGCGAGGTTGGGGTGGTCTCAATTATTTAAGTGGGTGATGACGTGTAACTTCCCAGGTGCAGGTGAGCGAGACAGGTGAGTTCTGGGAGTGGTTGTCTCAGTAACGAGGTAGGAGTTGCTGGCCCCTGAATATGACGTCACATGGCTCAGACTTATACTAACAGACTGTGTCCCTCACCAGTTGCAAAACTCCAGAGAACAGCCTCTGTACCTTGTCTGGGCAGCAGAATAGAGCTGGCTCTGAGTTAATGGTGAGCTGGTCCTAAGGACATATGAGCAGGAAAGTTGACAGGATGACCAGGTCATATATACCTTTCTTTCAGTCCTTGATCCAGGGCTTTGAATTGACCCACCTCCACATCTACCCAATCGATGAAGTGCTGGAATGCATAAAAGGACGGGTCCTACAAATCTTAAACTATAGGATCTCCATCACACAGGGGGCAACAACAGGATATCTGACTGAGGTTTCAGTATCGATAGAGGAGCAAACACAAGAAGCCTCATTTCAAACTAATAAGTCCTTGCAATGAACATTTGCAAGCAAAGAACTGTGGACAAAAGGGTAAACTGTGGGACACACTGTGACATACTACAGCTTCTACATTGATATTTTGTTTTTTCTGTTGGGGCAAAGGATGTAAGTGTGAAGGCAGGTATGAGGAGTGGGGGATGATTGGGATTCGAGTGCATGGTGTAAAATTCACAAAGAACCAATGAAAATAAAATAAACATAAACAAGGAAATAGAAAAAATCAACTCAATGCACAAGTTCATTGTTCTGGAAAAAAAACTTAGAAATAAAACATAGACATTCATTTAAGAAAGGCATATAACTACAGAAGAATATACACTAAACATTGAATGGCTACTTTGTAGAAATGGTTAGGGTCCATGGCAATTCTAAAGATAAGTTATATGAATAAAGTAATGGAAGAAAACAAATAATGACAATATCAAACGAATTTATCGAAATAAAATATGTAATTAAACTCAGTACTTTACTAGAGATCAAATATTAATCACTAAAATAAAAATCCCATTGCCTGTATGTACTCAGAATATACATAGCCATTATAGAATTATACCACAGCCATCATGAAGTTGGCTCATTATGGATTGCTGCTACTTCATTTGTCAGATTAGATGCTGCTTTCTCATTGCTTATAAAGCTCCAAGTCGATAAAATAAGTTAAGTCACAGTTTGCAGCAGTAAGAAGCGTCTGGGTGATCTGCTAAGAGGACTCTGTGGGGAAACTCTGCAGTACCTACGGGGTGATCCTCTTGAGATCAGACAGGCTCTCACTAAGATACCATTTGCTACATTAACAACACATGTTGAAATGTAACAATGTTTTTTTCTACCAATCCAATATGTATTTCTTTGAGGAAAGTTTGAGATTCAAGAGGAGAAAGCCTGGTTTATGTTCTCACAGATTAGGTTTATGTCTCTCAGTGACAGTGACAGATCACAGCAGCTGGGCAATCCAAAGCAAAGCTTCTCTTTGTAATTCCTAGTGATTGATTTCTAAAAATCAAGAGGAAAACTGAAGAGGGAGTGTAAGACTTCTAACTAAGCTCACTTCAAAGCGTAAGGAAACAAAAGGAAAGGAAATTAGTTCATTCTGTCTCTTGGTTAGACAATCTTGGCTATGTAAAAAACATGACAGTTAGCTGTGAGATGTGTTATGTGTGTTTTGTGTTGTGTGTATGTGTGTGTGTGTTGTGTGTGTGTGTGTTTGTGGTGTATTTGCATGAGTTGTGTGTATTGTATGGTATATGTGTATGAATGTGAGTGTGTGTGTGGTGTATGTGTAATGGTGTGTGTGTGGGGATGGGGTGTATGTTTGTGAGTGTGTGTGTATGTGTGTGTATATATGTGTATATGTTGTGTGTGTGTGTGGTAGGGTGTGTGTGTTCCATTTTACAGTTACCATTGAGTTTTCAGTTGATTCCCAAAAACAAAGCAAGCAATGCTCTCAGTACTGAGCAGGGAACAGTTCCAACAACATTCTCTTCACTTGTTTTTCCAACTCCCCTTGTTCATTAACAGAAAGAATAAAAAAAAAGGCTGATTCATGAACATCTCTGTCTCCTGAGACTGCAAGAGTCTACCAATGTGCAGGCAGTGATAAAATGCATACAAACACCAAGACTGTAGCATCTCTGTAAGCTGATTTTCTCTTTCAATGCCTGAGGAAGTAGTAAAAAGCTAAAACAATACCAGAATTAAGAAATGAAAATCAGTGCTCTGAATGTTTGCCCTAACAAACATAACATAGACTATAGAAAAAGCATTAATAACAAATGGGAGACAAACTGTGACTGTTCTGTGTCTAAGTTTTCAATGGTAACTCTGCTGCAAAATAAATATTTGAGCAAAGTCTCTCTTTACTGACATGTTCTAGAGATTCTCTAAAATGGATAATTATAATAAAATCACCAATTAGACATGTACAGAAAAATAATTAAACAAATTTTGCCAATTATTATACAAATAAAATGGGAAATTTCCATAGAGAATGTGAGAAATCTATAAATAGAGAATGATCAGATGGTTTCAAAATAGTTTAATTGTATTACTAGTATATGCCAACTTGTCTGCATATAAGTAACACATTTTAATCTGAACTACACAGGTGAATGATCTCTTTTGGGATTTAAGGCAAATAGTTGAATGACAATCTGATATGCACGGAGTGAGTTGTGTAATGATTATTTATTACAAATTCAAATTATGGTAGAAAATACTTGATTTGTTTGGATGTGTAGTTGAGGTTCTGAGATGTGCAAACAAACCACAAATTTCTTTCACTCTTGAGCTATTTTGTCTAGACTTATACATTTTAATGTAGTTACTTTTATATGAATAATTATAAATATCAAATTTATAACACGATTTAAGAAGTAGGGAAAAGCTACAAATTCTCTTTTCCTTTATGTGTATGTAAAGTAAATAATATTGAAACTTTTTTACTATAATATCAGTAGCATATATTTTTATATGAATCTCTTTCATTTACTTTGCTCTCTATGTATTCCTTTGGCCAGTAGCTTATATCTATTATCTGAACAACATGCCATGTTTCACCATTATAAGATAGTTTTCTTTATTTTACATTTACTGGCTGGAGGAGACTGCACAAACTTTCATACCTAATAATATCACTGCAGCAACACTTAAAAGCATTTAGCTTATTAAAAACCAGGAAGATTTTTTTTAAAGTTCTCTCTTTTAAGCCAAAATAAATACAGCATTTAATTTGTAGAAATTTGTATGAATTTATATAATAGCAGTTAAGAAAATAATTTGAGGTGCTGATCATCAGTTTAGTAGATTTCACTTGATAACATGATAAATATTTAACATTCAATGAGGTTGGGAGATAGCAACGAATACCTCTTATCAGGGTGAAGTTTTTCAGGCTTGAAAACAATTATGATAAAACCAAAAACTCAGGCTGCTTAAAATTGGTTATTGAACCACGGATCCTGCCATGTTCTCTGTTCTTAGGAAGTAATGATAGATTTTTCCCTGATGGAAAATCTCACACAAATATACCTGCAAGGTTTTGATAACTGATTTTATGCTTCGGCATAAAGAGCATTAATGTTTGATGTGAATTATTATTGTACTCTATTTGTACTAAATAGGTTTTCCATACTTGAAATCCCTAATCCATTTATCTGTGGGTTAATATTTTGATTACTTCTGATCACATCTGTGTAGCAGTCCATTGTGTCCATCACAAGTGTGTGTGGAAATAGAGGTAAAGAGGTGTTTACAACTTCTTGGGGTGTTTTGTGTGTGTGAATGTGTGAATGTGTGAATGTGTGAGTGTGGTGTGTGTGTGTATGTGTGTGTTCAGTTTTCTTTTTTCTTTTTAAATTGTAAATTAAGGAATGAAAAGACGGCTTAGTAACTGAGAACTCTGTGGATACTAATAGCCTCTTATAACTCCCACATACAAGGCATGTGACAATTTAGCTACCCAAAAACACATTCTCACACTACCCCATACATATATATATATATATATACTAAACATTTAAAATAAAATAAATTTATATATATATACTAAACATTTAAAATAAAATAAATTTTACTGCTACAAAATTAAAGCACATGCAAATAAAACCCCATAAAACAAAAACAAGAAACAGAAACAACAAAAAAAACAAAGCAGCGTGCACACACACACACACACACAACCTAACAAACAAACAAAAAAAACCCTATGGTGTTGTTACATATTGGTCAACTACTCCTGAACATGAGGCCTGTCCTGGGGTAGTTGATATGCCCAGTGTCGCTTTACTAGAAAAAAATAATTTTCCCTCTTAGATGACAGTTCAGTTCCTAAGCTTTACCCTAGTGGTTAGGTTAAAGCTAACCTATATTCATTCATTCATTCATTCATTCATTCATTCATTCATTCTGTTTTCAGAATATAACGAAATAAAATATAACAAGATAAAACAAACACTATAACATCAGAGTCGATCAAGACAAACAGAAGAAAAAGAGTCCATGAGAAGGCACAAGAATCAGAGATCCACTCATTTTCATACTCAAGATTCCCATTAAAACACTAAACCAGAAGCCCTAACATATATGCAGAGTACCTGGTAGAGATCCATGCGTCCCCAGTACTTGTCGTTTCAGAATCTCTGCATTCAAGTGAGCTTTTCTCAGTGCATTTGGAAGACTCTGTTCTCCTAGCATCCTCCAAACCCTCTGCCTCCTATTCTCCTTCCTTGGGATGCCCTGAGCTCTGAGGGGAGTGATTTAATGAAGACATCTCATTTAGGAAGAAGTCCTCCAAGGTCTATGATTATCTACATAATGTCTGGTTGTGAGTCTCTATATTTGTTCCCATCTTCTTCAGTAGGAAGCTTCTCTGATGATGACTGGCCAGGGCACTGGTTATAATTACAGCAGACTGCCATTAGTAAACATTTTATCATATTTTCTCTTTTTAGAGCGTATTATTTGATTTTAGCCTAGCTTCCTGAGCTATCTATTTGGTTACAATTTGTTTTGTTTTTGGTGGGTGTGGTTTGAGGGGTGTGTGTGTGTGTGTGTGGTTTTATTTTATTCTCTGGTTTTGGGAGTTGTACTGTCTGCTTGTTTTTAATAAACAACTTAAAGTTGTGTGGGTAGAGAGTGGAAAAAGATCTGGAAGGACCTGGTGGAGAGAAAGAATATGAACAAAATATGTTTAAATGTAAAAATTGTTTTAAATAATAAAAAAAGAACACAAAATAATGAGAAACTCCACACTACTCAATACTGCTCCCTGTAAGGATTTGGTGCTTTTCATGGGTGGTGTTCATCCTAAATACCGTCAGTTACTGAACAACTGGGAACATCAACATTCTCCAGAATGTTGTGTTCACTCAAAGCATTTAGGGTCTTTTTTTCTTCTTTGAATTGACAGATTGTTTCTACTATAGTCTGTAAATTATCAATAGAAGACTATAACATCAAGAGGTAATAGATGACTTCATCAAACAGTGTCTGCCAGGAATAACAGGACTGAGGTACAGTCACAAACTCACAAAGACTGTGACAGTGAGCACAAGACCTGCCAAGGTTCACACAGAATGACCATGGTACTGAGAGGGAGAAGTTGACACAAACTCAAGGTCCTACTCCTAACCAAGAAAATATTGCAGTTGCTACCCACTGGCAAAGACAAAATCAGTTTTATCCAATGGAGTGTCACTGAATGCATCAAGCACACTCTGGGGCAAGCCCCATCCCCAGGAGTAGATGACCAACATAAAACAAACTCCATTTGTGTATGTGCATGGGGTGTTTAATTTTGTCTGTTTTGATATTTTTACTTTTGTGTGCAGGGTGTATGTGTGTGTGTGTGTGTGTGTGTGTGTTTAAGAGAGATACAACGATGGAGAGAAAGAAAAATAAAGTTGAATGGGTTAGGACCTAGAAAAGATTTAGGAGATATTGGGGGAGGGGAAAGTAAAATGTGTTGTATGAAAATTAGAAAGATAGACAAAAAGAAAAAAGTTTACTCATTTATACTAAAGAGGTAATGACAGTTCAAGCAGTACAAAGAAAGAAGTTCATCAAGTTCAGTTGATGGACAAATGAGTTGTTGGAAGTTACTATGAATGAAAATTTCTGGAACTACATCTGTAAGTGTCTTACTGACTGTGAACTTCAGTGATGTGGAGAGGTGAATGTTGGCTGTCCAGAGCCTCATCACAGTTTTACAGGTGCTATTTTTAGACCTCTAAATAGTCAAACCTTGCTTACCTTTTAGATAAGACTTGACAAACTATGTCTAACAGATAAATGTTATATGAAAAGTATAAACAGACCCCTAGGTTCCACCAATCAAAAGGCTAAGGATGTCATCAGAGAATATCTAAGGTATGCAATGGTATCTTTGATTTACTATTACCCAGTTACCTGAAGCACATAACAATGTACTTTATGGGTGTGTTTGTTCATGGCTTTCTTTATTCTGTTACTCTAAAATCTTCATGAAACTGCTCCACACTGGAACATGGAGCTTGGGGGCTAAATTAAATATGTGTTCCTGGGTAATCTCCACTCTTCTTTGAATTTAGAATAAACTGACCCTTATCTCCTTAAGAAAAAATAAAGTAAACTTTAATTCACTCTTAGGTACTTTCATGTTTTCAAGGCAACTGATTTTGTTTTGTTTTAAACACAAACTGTTGACTTTGTGTCAAAGGAGTTTAAAAGAAATTCGAGTGGTTTATATACTACTATCTCTCATGTCTATCAAATCTATTTGCCTATTTGTGTTCTATAAGTACGCATTATTATAACTATGTCCATATTGAGAGCTCACTGCTGTAATAATAACACATTCTTTAGCAAGCAAAGTCTGTTTAAAGCAAGACATTTCTTTTTTTTTAATTTATTTATTGTTTTCTCAAATCGCAATTCATTCACCACAGGGTTTATAAACACAGAAAGGCAGGATGTGGGGAAGGTGATGACACTGGAGTGTGGGTGCTCAGGGGAAATACAGATATCTTTCAGAACCGGGTATCGGCTGAGTGAAGGTTCAGGGGACAGGTCACTATGACTCTGCCTATGACTCACTTGTCCTTATCTAAGTTGATATTGTCTGCCAAGGCTACCTGCTTACAAGGTCGATGACTACTCGGGCTGGTAGATTTCCACAAAAGCTGCCTGTTTACAATAGCTTATAGCCATCTGTTTCAATGTTTTTCCACAGAGACCCAAGACTTGGTGTTAGTATTCATGTATGACAGGCCTATTGCTGATTTTAGGCCTATGACTGATTTTAGGCCTTCAGTGTGTAATCAGGGCTGTCCCTGACATCTCCTCCCTTCTCTAAGTATAGAAGGGCTGTGGCGATTCTAATCTTGTGAAGGTGGGGATAGAGGCCTGAAGACATTTCATCACCGAAGCTTCCCACTGTGCTGTAATAATTTCATGGGTGCCCATCCTTGTAGCACTTGTCTCTTGAAACTACTGACGTTAAAATGTAAGCAAGAAAGGAGTGGGCTGACCCATTTCTGTTTCTATGCAAGCTTTACAGTGAAGCCTTTTCAACCAGTGAAAGCATTGCATAACTTTGTCTAATTTATATGTTAAAAACATATATGTCCTTATGGCACACCTTCTACAGCTAGATTTTCAAAATGAAATATCATATAATATAGAAAAATCACTACATTTTTCACAAGTCCTAATTATAACATTAATTAATATCTGTTTTATGGTATTTCATTTATATTAGCAATTAAATCAACTCACATGCTCTTTATATAGTATTCACAATTCTGCTAGCTATTATTTTAATACTAATTTTGTAGGATAAGATCTTTATAAATCTTATTGAAAATAGTTGAAATTAATATTCTAGTATCTGTAATAACCACAATGATACTGAATCTATGATACTGAAGGATACATACATGATACTGAATCTATGATACTGAAGGATACATACATGATACTGAATCTATGATACTGAAGGATACATACATGATACTGAATCTATGATACTGAAGGATACATACATGATACTGAATCTATGATACTGAAGGATATATAAATGATACTGAATCTATGGACAACATGAAGATAGAAGCATGAATCATTCTATATTTACAACCTTAAATTTGAAACTTAAAAAAAGAATATCACTACTTTAAAATAAATTACCAATAAAATGCCTATTAACATTCATTTCATTAGTAGATATATTGAGCAATGCTTTTATTAGGCTTCTATAGTAAGAAAGGCTGAGAGACACTTGTTTATTTTCCTCAGCCTGTGATTGCCAGTGCATTTGCAGCAGAGAGAGATTTTTGATCAATGCTCTTATTAAGCATAAAATACTGATATTGTTACAGGATAGCTTAAATTATGAAATTTTTACAGCTCTACAACTACTTTATATTATGCTCAAACACATGCTGATTAAATCATATTATACTTATTTTACTTGAATTAGTTATACTAAAACATTTACAAAACACATCTGTATTTAGAATACAGTATCACAGTCCAGCTATTACAGCATAACCTTCTAATTTATATAAAAAAAATCTCTTTATAATGAAAATTCCAAAGTTAGGAAATCAACCTGGATTTTTACTATGGGTTTGATAGTATTAATACTTTATATTCAAACTCATATATACATATATGTATACAAACATGTGTATGTTTGGCTTTTCTTTGCAATTGTTTAATGAACACAAAAGCTTCCCTATTTTGAACAATTCCTATCTTGGATGAATATGATACAGGATTGAGTATTGAGAGGATTAACTTTGGCTGTATGATACTTTCAGACATTAATCTAAGCTTTTATAGTACGAAGTTCTTAGGGGCACTTGTTCATTTTCCCCTGCCTCAATTGCTGGTGCCTTTGTGGTTCAATGGAAAGGGATAGGGAGGCCACAAAACGTGAGGGACTCCTGTACAATACAGAACATGTTTTGTTTGTTTTTTAAATTTTTTTCCTTTTATTGAAAATGGATTTTTCTGCATAATATATCTTTTGTTTTTATTTCAAATGTTGTGCCCCTTCCCAGTTTCCCCTCTGCAAGCCCCCATCCCATCCCCCTACCCCTGCCTGTACGAGGGTGATCACCAACCCACCCACTCTGACCTCATCACCTTAGCATCCCCCTATGTGGTGCATCAATTCTCCACAGGATCAAGGGCTTCCATTCCCATTAATGCCAGGTAAGGCCATCCTCTGCTCCATATGCTGCTGGAGCCATGGGTCTCTTCATGTGTACTCTTTGGTTGGTGGTTTAGTCCCTGGAAGTTTGGTTAGGGGGGGCGGTCCTGTTAGTTGATGTAGTTCTTCCTATGGGGATGCAATCTCCTTCAGCCTCTTCAGCTTTGCTTTCTTTTTTCTCTCTTCCCCCCATTTCCTCCCCACTTACTATCCTATCCAGTTCTACTATGTTTCCATCTCATTAGAAAACAGACGCTAATAAAATATAGTAAGATAGAGCAACAACTAACACTTCAGGGTTGGACAAGACAAACAAACAGAAGGAAAAAAGCCCGGGGGAAGACCCAAGAATCAGTGATTCACTCTTTAGCTCACTCAGGAAGCCCATTAAAACATAAACTGGAAGCTATAATATTTACACACATAACCAGGAAGTACATCTTTATTCCTGGAAGTTGGGTCACATGGTCCCTAAATGTCTTTGCATGGATGGTCAGCCTAGTGCTTGCTATATAAATGTGGGCTTATTTATTAACTTTTGTCATCATTTGTAAACTAGAAATAATTTATATATCCTATATGTTACTTTGAATTCAAATATTAAACAATGAAGAATTTGTTATGTACATATATTTCAAAATTGTCATTTGCCTGACATACTAAAATATGGACCTGATCAGTCAGTCAAGGAAATCACATAAGAAATGAGAGATTTTCAACAATGTTCTAAAGTCCTTGAAGAAGGACCATCATAAATGTCAGTTACAACAGATTCGAAAAAACCATTAGATGCCAATTGTGCATATAATGTATTGCTCAGAATTAAAGGGAAAAATGAAGAGTTAGCGATGAATGTAGACAGAAATGAACAAGCCATGGACTCACTTGCTCATTTTATAATTTGTGAATATGATACTCAATTATGCAGGCTAAATACCAAGTGTTTATAACAGACAATCAATTTCATTTCATAAACCCAATGTGTTAAGAATTCATATGCCCACATTTTCAAAAAAGAAAAGGTCCTAGGGCCATATGGCTAGGGATGGAGGAACCAGAGTCAGTCAGGCTATTTAGCAGCATAGTTTTAGTCAAACATAATTGTTATTGGACTTCAGACACTGAGGTCCAAACTCTGCACTGGAGATCAGGACAAGAAACAACTTCATGCAGTCCTAATCTTGCCTGAACACTTATTTTTCCTCTTTCAATATCTGAGTTAGAATAGTGGGTGACATTGATCATTTTTATTTATTTATTTATTTATTTATTTACACTTCAGATTTTATTGCCTCCCCCAGTCCTCCCTCCAACTGCTCTACATTCCATACCTCCTCCCTGCCTACCTGTCTCCTCGATGATGTCCCAACCATCCACCATCCACCCCACCAGACCTCTAAACTCTCTATGACCTTCAGTCCCTTGAGGGTTAGGTGCATCTTCTCTGACTGAACCCAGACCCGGCAGTCCTCTGCTGTATATGTGTTGGTGGGCCTGATATCAGCTGGTGCATGCTGCCTGGTTGGTGGTCCAGTGTTTGAGAGATCTCAGGAGTCCAGATTAATTGAGACTGCTGGTCCTCCTACAGGGTCGCCCTCCTCCTCATCTTCTTCCAGCTTTTCCCTAATTCAACTACAGGGGTCAGCAGCTTCTGTACACTGGTTGGGTACAAATATCTGCATCTGATTCTTTCAGCTGCTTGTTGGGTCTTTTGGAGGGAAGGCAGTCATGATACGTCCCTTTTTGTGAGTGCTCCTTAGTCTCAGTAATAGTGTCATGCCTTGGGACCTCCTCTTGAGCTAGATTCCACTTTGGGCCTGTCGCTGGACCTTCTTTTCCTCAAGGTCCTCTCCATTTCCATCCCTGCAGTTCTTTCAGACAGAAACAATTATGGGTTAGAGTTTTGCCTGTGGGATGGTAGCTCCCTCTATCACTTGATGCCCTGCCTTTCTGCTGGCGGTGGGCTCTATAAGTTCGCTCCGCACTGTTGGTCATTTCATCTAAGGTCCCTCCCTCCCTTTTGAGTTCTGAGACTCCCAGGTCTCCCAGGTCTCTGGTGCATTCTGGAGCGTTCTCCAAACCTACCTCCCTAGGTTGACTGTTTGCATTATTTCTTCTGGCCCTCATGCTTTAGTCCTTTTCCCTCATCCAATATCAGATCAAGTTAATTAGTAAATGTCAATTGTCTCAGACTCCTGGGAAATTCCATATTAAAAATATACTAATTTTACATATGATATGTATTTCATATATTAGACCAAAGGTACAGATGCTGTTCTTGTCAGTGAGTGTTTCATATTCCTATTGATTTTATGAGTTGTGGATAGATGATTAAGAGTCATATTCATAAAATATAGATTTAAGTTAATTAAAATTTATTAAAAGATTTGATAACGCAAACTTTCAATTAATTTGGCTCTCATCTAATCATGGCTTCTCATTGGTCTAGTGCAGAGTGTGGAAAGGTTCATTGTAGAAAGCTTATTATACTGTGAGTTTCATGGCTAATTAGAGGTATAGAGTTTGCTACACACTCTTCCTAAAGTACACTTTCCACGATCTGAAAAAGAAATGTCTGAAAATTCTCTTATCCTAAGATTTATTAGAATTTAACAGCAGTTTTCTTAAAGCAGGCAAACACAATCCTTAGTGAACATGAGTGAAGGAGAAACTACACATCCAAATCTGAGTTTATAGATATCCCCTGCTTTACTTAAATTACTGACTCCTGTGTGGGTTTGCTTTTATTCTGAACTGAGGGGAAGCTTACATCTTCTTCCTTAAGCATTCCATTGAGACTGTTACACTAGGTTACATTAGACTTTACGGCCCAAACAATATCTGATTGATATAGGTCACTAGATTAGTTTTTATTAATATTAAACCACAAAAGAATTGTACCATTAAGCGTTTGTTTTTGTTATAAAGAAAAATATAATTTTGTTCTATATTTAAAATTAAGAAGATAATTATAGAGATATTATTTTTTTTCGCTTCCTAAAGTTTCCCATACATGATTCAACAAAGATTATACAAACATGGTCACAACCCAAGGTCAAATCACTTCAGGCTAAATTCATTTCCCATAGTTTATCCAAGGTCTTTTCTTCCCACTTATGTCTAGAAATGAGTCATATTTATAAGTATCTATTTCAAGCCAGTTTCAGAGATTGCAAATCCATTCTTTAACTTGTGGATTTTCCCCTTTCTCATTTATTTCCTCTGTAGAAGACAGTCAAGGGATTCAAGGCCTTATAAATATTAACATATTTCTTTTCATATAGACAGCTGTAATTTTTAAGAGCACATTTTGATGGAATATGAACACATTTAGAAATGTCTGGGTATCACATATGTTCATCTCAATGGATTTCCTCGGATGCATTCAATAACAAAGCACAGTCATAAATAATTCTATTAGGAGAAATAATTTAAGAACAAGATTTATATACACGGAGGATCCTCCATGTATCCCAAAGCCATCTGCCCCTCCTTTCAAAGATTTAATACACATATTGTATCTACACAGAAGAGGGTTTCCTGTGGTGTCCTGCTTACTATGCAGGTGGCTGATTTTTTTATTTCTTTGTGTGTTTCTGTCATTCATATTATTTTATTACATATTTTTTGAAAATATAGAGAATTTTACCCTACTCTTTCCCCTGTTAAAGCAGTCCCATATACCATTTCTTAACTCTTCAAATTAATTGATTCATGATTTAATTGCTCTCTCTCCCTGTCCCTCTCTGTCTCTGTTGCTCTCTCTGACACACACACACACACACACACACACACACACACACACACTAGGTTGCAAATGATCTTGATCTCGCTATCATCCTGACCCCACCTTCCAAGTGCTAGTGTTACAAGTGTGTGCTGACGTGCTGAGTTTTGACTGCTTTCATTTATCCCACAGGTGAGTAAGAGTCACTCATGATACTGAGAAACATATACTCATTGTTACTAATGCATGTGATTTCATTAATTGATACGGCGATCATTTTATATCACTGTACTTGATATTGTGATTCTTCGGTTTTCATCATTTTAGTACATGTGTTTAGAAGAGTAAAGTGGAGAGAAAGAGAAAGCTCTCACTATTCATTTGCATCAAGTGCAGTGATATGTGCATTTGGGGTTGAGGTGGATGAGGGCATCTGCAAAGAATGATGGGAATACTGGAGGATAAAGCTATGACAATGAATATATCAGCAACTGTGTCCATTATCTAGTGATAACCATAAAATTTTTATAACCATAAAGTACCAATCATTGAAAAAGATATAAACCAATGCCTAAATAATTCAATAGACTCACCCTCCAATGAAAATGCATTATTTTCATTGAGCCAACCAAGTAAAGCAATACTTTGCAAAAGTCAAACAAATTGAGATTTAAGATGATAAGATAACGAAAAATATTCAGTGGTACTAGGAAACAGACATTTGAAGAGCAAGAAATAATTAGAAAAATTGATTCCCAATATACTCATACTAATTAAAATCTGAAAATGTAAGGTATAATAAACACAGAGTTTTGGCATGCAAGTTAAATTAGGTTAAATTTTATAACCACGCATGACCATTTATGGATTAAAAAGAGACAAGAGACAGCATGTTTCCTAGCAGTGTGAGGTATGGTACTTGAAGGGAATTGGGCTGGAAGAGAGACCTCATAAACATCCCTCATTGATCCAAATAAAGGTGATATTTACTATAGAGAAATACATCAGCAAAAACAATAAACACACATTAAAGTACATCACTGAAGCAAATAGGATCCTGTGAGGAATAGACTCAGTTTGTTACTAAAAGTGAATATTTAGAAGCACCATGGAGCAGAGCAATGGTGGTGCACGCCTTTAACCCCAGCACGTGGGAGGCAGAAGCAGGCAGATTTCTGAGTTCGAGACCAGCCTGGTCTACAGAGTGAGGTCCAGGACAGTCAGGGCTATACAGAGAAATCCTGTCTCGAAAAAACAAGAAAAAAAAAAACAAGAAAAAAAAAGCACCATGGCACCCATGAAGTTAGGGGGAAGAAATCCAACTAATATATATTCCTTATGTGTTCTTCAAATATAAAATGAATCCAGAGTTGAACTGTCTAGTCAGAGATATCCTGTCTTCAGTTCTATATACTCGTGTGTATATTCCTCACAGAGTCGGTTATTGAGCGTAGACCTAGGTCGATTGTGAGGGCTTTCCCTTTCTGTTTAATGACCGCATCCTTAGCAATGCAGAAAAATCTGGCTCCAAAGGGAGGTTGGGAAACAGCACTCCTGAATCCATAACAGACAATACAGGTGACAAAGGACATTTAAAGTGAATTTCAACATTTGCGATCTGAAAAAAATATTCTTGAAACCCTCTTTTTTGGCAATGTTTGTAAGGAAAGCTGTAGTGCTGAAGTTCGCGGTATGAGGACGTATAGTCAGGTCAGAAAATTTAGTTCACAACTATTGAATTTGGTTCAATTTTTATTTATTCAAGAGCTAAAATTTCCAAAGACTTTGGTGTAGACACTGGCAACTTCGTGGTAAATGTGATTTGACTTGATTCTACTGTCAGTAGTCAGCTCATTCTAAACAAACCTGCTTTGTAACAAACGGACCAAGAGGCTGACAATAAAAAACAAAGAAATTAATCTTTTTATTGAAAAAATAAACCTACTAAATGCATAACTATTTAGGAAGGAATGACTTTCTTCCTTTTTAAAAGAAATAGCGTACTACAAAATATGTAAAATAAAAAATTGTAAGTAACCTTTCAAACATATGCAAATGCAATAAATACAGAGGAAAATAACCTGTGTTTTAAAACACATCAAAAGATAATGTTCAAATTTTCAAGATGGCTTTTAAAAATAAAGTTCAAGGTAGTTCCAATGTTGCATTTATTCAGAAGATCACCTTCAAGAGCTCTAGGGAGAAAGTAACCATTCCTTGTGGTTTTTCATAGTATTTCATCAGATTTGGCATGATACTGTATAATGACTTCATTTCTCTCACAGGGGAAAAAATGAGTTTGTTGTAGAGCGAGAATCTGCAGTAAATTTTACAAGGACTCGGCAGTGTGGCGTTTATTGCCATTTCTTCCGTTTGATTTAGCAGGTCTGCCCTTCAATATTTCTTTCCCCGAAATACTTGCCCAAGTCTGTTCTTCAAACAATTTATACTGGTGGCGTATTTACAGCCTTAGGTAGTCTGTGGCGTATGTTGCTGCGTCATAATGGCCTCACTTTAGTATATTTAGAGAAACTTCTGGGCATCTTTGGTAAAACTCAATTATTTTAAGGCTCCATATCTTTAGGATAGAGGAGCAGGGAACTCTCAAGTGTTATCCCACAAGGGAAGTTTTTCTTTAAGTATTTGTTTTATATTTTACTGTTTGTTTGAAAGGAAATGGTACCTGGAGATGGATTTGATAGAACTACCATTATTTATGTCTTAACTTGTTGAATATCGTGAATGCTAAACAAGAATTATATGCATTATAAAAGTAAAAGATACAATCCCTTTTCATTTGGCACTTCTAGTCAGACGTTTATACTGAAGTGAAATTCAAGCTTTTTTTGTTAGCTATATTCTATTTGAGTAAACAGATATTCTTTGTCTTTTATTCTTTCAAGTGGTGGGAGGAACTAAATATAAGGCTGTAGGAATATCAGGCAAGAGATCTACCATTGCATAACACCTGTAGCCTCTGTGGGACTTTTTCTTAGGTGATAATATGAGTTCTAGAATCATAGTAAGTATAGCTTGTTTATGTATTTTTAAATATTTGTAACAAACAAATGTTTAACAGAAAGCCACATTGAAGATGATTAAAAATCTATGAGGGATTATTTTACTGATATTTACATGATTATCTTGGCCCTATATGTGTTTTTTAATACTAATTAATTTGAAAAAATGTAGCAAATAATAGTAAGCTGGTAACTTTTGATTCTGTTTCTTTTGACCCAGGATGTACCCAGTTTATTATGTGGGATTTCTTTGCCCTAAACTGAAGGTTGAACAGTCTAAAACCTTTCTTATAAGATATCAATGCTAAAATTCACACTTTATCAGACTTTCTATTATGATTTTTTGATCATGTCCCAACATTTCCCTTTTAAAATCTTGGTCAGGTCCATGGGCAAAATGCCTGGGCTTCGTGTTCACAGGATAAAGAGAAACAGAATAGAATGATAATGATTCAGGCTCTGGGACACATGAGTATTGGCTATAGAATGAAATGAAAGGCTTAATCAGCAAATACTTGAAAGTACAATTAGACACAATAAAAGTACGTTGCATTTGATTATTTTTAGAAGACAGAATAAAAGATCTGGTAAACAAGGATGAGACAAAACAAAGAAGAAAAACACAAGAACCAAAACCTTTTATGAAAATTTTCTACCATCCTTCATGGATTGACTTCCTGAAATTGAGTAAAAGTTAATAGAGTGATAATAGGCTTGGAAATATAATTAAGCTTTAACTTTAATATGTAGTTTAATATCTTGACATAATTTATGAAATTTTAATTAAAGTTGAAGAATGAGGAATAATGGAACCATGAAAAAATATATATTATTCAATTAAAACAAGAACAATATTATTTTCTATTTTAATTAAATATTTTTCTGTACCTTCACTAAATGCATTCTCAAGTCATTATCAGAATTACACTTAACTCTGTAGTTCATATATATGTGTGTTTATATATTTATACATAGAAATGTATGTGTATACTCATATAACTATATCTTATGAGCTTAACCCTATAAGTACAATGATAAGTAATGAACTTCTTATTGCCTCATAGTTGGCAAGTTAATCAAATGATGAATATGTTTCTTAGGGTATATCACTCAGTACTTCATGACTATAATAAAAAGCTTAAGGCAGGCCATTTTGGAAGAAAGGGAACAAGCCTAGGAGTTTAAAATTCAAGTAACACAGCCTTGTTTATATTTTATACACAATGATTATAATTAATTTTATAGTAAATTTTCATTCTGACTGTGTTCAATCCTCCATTTATGAAATTTGCTTACTACATGGTATATCCACTGAAGTTCTAAAATCTCTCTTTTACACATATGTATATATATATATATATATATATATATATATATATATATATATATATGTGTGTGTGTGTGTGTGTGTGTGTGTGTGTGTGTGTGAGTGAGTGTGTGTATGTGTCTATATGTGTGTATTCATGTATATATATGAATGAATATAGTACAGGCATGTGGCTCAGTGGCTAAAGGCATGTGTCCCCAAGCCTTGTAACTAAAGTTCAAGCCTCCAGAGTAGCATAGGGAAAGGAGAAAATAACTCCCACAAGGGTATCCTCTGACTGACACAAGTCTTTGTAGCAGGCAAGTGTACTCAAACAAATGCACATGCATAAATACATATACACAATAAATACATGTAATAAAAAAGAAAGGGTACTGCTGAATCAGGGTATTTAGAGTAGTTTTGCATAATTACTAATTTTAATGTTACATCTAAGCCATAGCTCTTCAGTTACTACTAAAAGCCATGATAGAAATTTATCTAATATTATAGATTTTTACATATAAGAAACTCTACGGATCTTTTCAAGCCCATTATATATGATTTATATGCAAGAAAAGATATGAACCAGAAAACATAGTGTCAATTGTTTATTCTAAATAATGAGGTATGATCACATTCAAAGAAAGATCAGAACCAAATAAGGCCTCCTCCCCTTTGAATCCCTGTTTAAGTCTTAATCTCTGGACACTGAATTTATGTATAAAATTGGTCCAGGCACATAAAATCACAATGTGAAATAACGTTTGGCCCTACAAGAATAGGATATAACCTTAATGCAGTTTGATTCATCTTCTATTAAAGTAAAAGAATCTTGGAAATAGAAATATGGGGAAAGTAAACTAGAATTATATTGTGTATATCTAATTAATGTAGATAGTAGATACACTTGACTTTCCTTTATTTGACCCAGAAAAGGTGATGCCACAGGCCTTTAATTGTAGATTGCCATATTAATGTGTATGATGTAGTTTGCTTTACAAATCTTATTTGACTTTTAATTTACTTGCAATGTTATCATTCCTCAAGTTTGGTATATAATAACTCAATTAAATATAAAATATATGAAATTGAGTAGGTACACAGCCATTCATCTATTGATAGGCACATAGGTTGATTTTTTTTTGTCATAGGTTGCCCTCTAATGCTGCAATGAAGATGAACATGCAATTATCTCTTCAGTTTAAAGTTTTTATTTTAGATTTTTTTTTTGGTTTTTGTTTTTTTTTTATTTTACCAGGAAATGGGATTGAAGCACAACATGAGAGTTACATTTCTTTTTTTGTTTGTTTGTTTGAATTTTTATTGGTTATTTTGTTTATTGACATTCTTTGTGATTTAGTAATTCACATACAGTTTTCCATAATAGACACACTAATGTATTCCCATCAACAATATTCAAGAGTGTTCTTTCTTCGATTCATTTATACTTTTTCTCCACTTTCAATTTCTGGAATATCATTTGCTATAAAAAAAATCCTCTCATTTACATCTACATGAATGAAATAGGAAATCATCAAATTATATATAATAATTAATTCAAGCAAAGAAGAACAAGCACCATGTGACCCCACTCACATATAGACTCTAAAGTTAAACGTCTGATAGAAGTGAAGCACAGGATGGTGGGAAGATGCTAGAAATATGTACGATTTCCCTACATCTTTCACTGATACAGACATATCTATTAAACATAATGAAGAGAGAGAGAGAGAGAGAGAGAGAGAGAGAGAGAGAGAGAGAGAGAGTTTATCCTGCATTCTGTTTTTGTTCTTAATTGTCATGAGACACAGAGATGCTTAGCATACATTCATGATAGGTCTTTGATTTCTTTATTTTACCAGGTGATATACTTTTGAGAGCGATTTTATTTTCCAAATATTTTTAAAGATATATGTTAAGATAGGGTTCTTTCATTTCATAAAATGTCAGTTAACTGTGTACAATACAAACATTCTGCATTTGTTCTCATATTTGTCAATTTTCTGTTGACCAAATGCTTGTGTCTTCTAGTCCATTTTGAAATTTTTCAAAGATGAGTAAAGACCTAGTCAGAAACAGAAATGTGTCTTTGCCTGTGGACCATCACTGCAAGGGGAGTAACTTGTCAGGAAGTTCATAAGAAATCTTCAGTGATACTACATAACAAGAATGCTTAGAATCTGTCCATGGGCAAGAAACTAGCTCACATAAAGCACAAAAATGAAAGTAATATTTTAAAACATAAGACATTGTATATATTATGAGATACTGTAGTATTTCATTTAAATTATTCCCTTATTTTTTGAGGACATATTTACTGCTTTAGCCATTAAAAATTGATGCCATAATAACTAACTAAAAAGACAAACAAAACTGATGTATATGTAATAAAAAATATTCACTTAAAATAATTTACTGTGCAGTTCATGCTGTCAGAAAGACTAGATTCCCACACTGATCCATCTTTGACCTTGACCATCAATATTGGCAATCCTTAAGAATATTTACCATATCATGTGCTTGCAGTTGAACAGGTAGCACATGTTAATAAAAATAGATTGTAGTTGTGTATGGTCAATTCATTGTATTCACAATTTTAATGAACAAAATGACTTCCCAGACATGACTATAATACTAACCATCAATCAAATGCTTTAACATAAATTGGGAAGCTAGATAGATAAACTACTTCAATTATCTTTCTATTTTAAGTGGAATTAAGAAATTCAGTAGGAGAGTACCCTTCAAAATTAGAAACAGATGTCTATCTGAAATATTCAGGTAAAATAAAAACCACTAAAAATGGAATGTGTTAGTTAGATTTCATGCCAATGCCTGGCAGAAACAACCTAAAGAAAAAAAAATCATTTATGTTAGTTCAAGGTTTCAGAAGTTTCAGTGCATGGATTCCTGCTGTTGTGCCACTGGGAAGACTGTCATTTCAGTACAATTACACAGTAGAGAAAAGAGGTTGGTTTTTTCTTTTTTCTTTTTTTTTTTTTTTTTTTAGTAAACCAGAAAACTAAAAGGCAGTATAGGAAGGAGCCATGTATAAAATATCTCTTAATACCAAGGCCCAGACACTGTTTTCAAGCCTTGCCCTACAGCCCCTAAATTTTTACCTTCTCTTAAATGGTGTCTTAGCTCTGGACCAAGAATTCAATACGTGAGTTCAATATATATATTGAACTGTTTCAGACTCAAGTCATAACATAAATTTTGGTAACTAAAACTAAAAACTATTTTAATAGTTTCCTTTCAAGTATTTGGAATTTCAATCAGTGTACATATTTTTAAAACCAAATGCAACAGATATTAATAAAGCTTGTAAAGGCTTCATTGCAAGGCACTGTTCCTTCTCCATACACAAAGAAGGAAAGAACAAAAAATAAACTTTTATTAAATTTAGATAGTTGTGTGTCTGCATGCTATGGAGTGAATATGGACATCTGTGTACAGTTTGCAGGAATTGATTGAGTCCTGGTTTGGTGGTTGGCAATTTCACCCCCAAGCAATTTTAGTGGGCCAAGAATGAAAACTGTATTGTATTTTCTTGTCTTGTCATTGAAATGTAGTCAAATCTTAATAGTCCTTGAACATTATTTTGAATGGTCACAAAGAGAAGTTGTCATTACAATAGCAGCTAGACTGTTTACTTTGTCAGCCTGTTGAGAAGTTGGAATCAAAGTCATACATCAGGAACACTGTAGACATTTATTTTTTTCTTCTTAAATTGAACATTTTTATTTTAATATGCAAGAGTTAAACATGCTTTCAGGGGAGCAAATCAACTATGCAATGCTTTTGAGCACCATACCTCACTCTTTTCATTCACTTCTTCTCAGTCATACTTTGGACTATGGAAAGCACAAATTTGTCAAAGACTATTAATTTTATAGCTTGTTCATATATCCTTGTCTTTCTCTAATCTACATCAAGTTTAATAATTCAGTGAAATTTTAAAATTGCTTAATATATGATGAGTAATTCACAGGTAATTGTACTTGACCATTTTCTTCTATTTTAGAAATTATTGCATAAAATCCAGTTTTCCTTAATCACTCCTCAATCACTATTATTCCCCTAAAAGGTTTACAGTAAGCTAGTTGTGAGAGTCAATAGCACCATCAACTTTTCTATCTTACCTCCAGTAATTTATCATTAATATTGAAGTCCGGGTCATTTTAGGGATTTATGATCAACCTCAAAACAACCCTTTCACTATTTGGTATCTGATTGATGGATATAGCTAGCAATCAATAGCTCAGATATAAATGTCACATTTGTTTATGAATGGGCCAATATTAATGAGCCCCATCTCCCTCTTAGTGGTTGGATACAACTCAGTAAAATCATGGCTTGTGTCAAGATATATGAAATACAGCTTTCATATAGGTGGGCCTGCATTTTCAAAAATGTCACTAACAGAAAAAATATTATGTATACATCCATGACTCTGTGATAAAGCAAAACTATAAGGAAAACTGTAGAAGCAATCTCCAGAGAGACAAAAGTAAGGAGACAGAGAGAGAGAGAGAGAGAGAGAGAGAGAGAGAGAGAGAGAGAGAGA